>NC_141051.1:14278691-14596191 GCF_041138505.1 Cibotium barometz
CTCTAAAATTATAGCCCTTGGACAAAAATAGCTCCTAATTTGTCCATGAGATCATGGTACCAATTACGAAATTTTATGGTTTCTCATTATAATTTGGCCCAGTTAAACAAATTATAATAAGCATAATAATATGGTTAACTTGAAAAATAATATCCATATCTCAATAATCATAGTTTAAGACTTCATTTTTAAAAATTCATCATTAATGCTTTTGGGAATAAAAAAACTAATTGACAGCAGTAACATCTCATTACATAAAAAGTATCCAAACTAGGAGTAACATCTCATTATATAGAAAATTATAAATAGTATAGAAATCACTTTCTTAAGGCCACGCTAGAACTTGAAGCAACAATACCACATATTAGACTATACTATCCATGATTAAGCTTTTTTTAGTAGCAAATGTTTACTATTCACAAGCACTAACCTCTTATCCTTCTACCATGACTCATAATTTAACACTTCTTTTTTAAAATTTTGATTTTAAATTAGAAGGGATTAAGAACTTATATATGTATGTATGCAAAAAGCTAGATAGGTATGTAGGTGTGTACATATACTTTTATATCTAGATATCTACATATCTAGATATCTAGGTATGTGTGTAAAAATCTAGATAGGTATGTAGGTGTGTATATACTTTAATATCTAGATGGTTAGGTATGTATATAGGTATTGTGACACAAAGTTGGGATTTTCACTTTAGTCACTTCTTGAAGTTAGAAGTACATCCACATGAGACTTCACCACATATGGTTGCTTTTCCTTAATATTTGAGCGGATTCTTGTGTACGGCTTTCTTTCTTTAGCCACATGGTGAAAGACCCATGTGTAGAATGGATCAAGTGTGGTTAGATCAGGTTGATTATAGATGTTTTTAGTGTTTTGGTTTGATTTTTTGGTTGGATTCGATTTGTAGTGCTTAGGAGAAGGTTTAGGATATGGTTTGTGTGATGTTTGGTTGTTATTGGTTTGTTTCTAGGGTCTTTAATTATAGGTTAATGTTTTCAAGTTAGGGTTAGTATTTAGTGAGTTAGTATTATTAGTTAGTATTAGGATTATTGTTAGTTGGTTGGTACTATTATTATTAACATTAGTTAGTGTTAGTAGTAAGGTTTAGTGTTAGTATTAGGAATTAGTTAGAATGAGTACTAATAATTAGTTAGAATTAATGTTACTATATATGGTTAGTTTTAGTAGTTAGTATTATTAGAGTTAGTTTTAAGTTAGTGTTAACCAGTTGGTATTAAGTTGGAGTTATAGTTAGGATAAGTCTTAGAGGTTAGTCTAGGTCATCATGATTGGCCGCCTAAATTAGCCTAGGGCTAGCACAAAACAAGGCGCAGCAACGCTGGCCACACAAGCATAGCAGTGCTAGCCACACAGCAGAGAGGCGCATAAATTTTGGACGCTTAGGAAGAGGCGGCAGTAAACAAGGCGTAGCCAGGCATAGCAAGGTGCTGGCCATGAAAGCGTTGCAGCATTGCGTGCTAGCCACTAGGAGAAGCAGGCGGAGTGCTGGGCATTGGCCACTAGGAGAAGGAGACGTGACGTGTGCTGGGGCGCTGCAAAAAGCAAAGAGAAGGCGCATAGTCCACAAGGCAAAGGAGTGGCTACATCAGGAGACGTGAGGCGGCAAGTCGCCTGCAAATAGCGCATACATGGTCGTGTGCTGGAAAAAGCAAAGAGAAGGATAGTGGCCGTGTGCTTCAAAAACCAAAGAGAAGGAGATTTGCTGTGCTGCAAGAAGCAAAGAGAGCCATGTGCTGTGAAACCGGACTTAGGAAACTTGACGGGCCGTGAGCACAACTTATTCAAACTTATAACTCTTTATGAACTGGAATAATAAACTTGGAAGAAGAAGAAAAAGAGGTGGAGCTAGAGCACCTTTACACAAGCGACCAAGCGTGGTGCCTCGCAAGTATTTATTTATCACTTGAAGTTGGCGTAGCCCTTGTACAACTTCTGAGAAGAAATCTCCTTGCTTCACGTAGAGGAGTCTTCTTGAAACTTTCACCCAGATTTGTGTTGTGTTGTGTTGATACAAGAGCCTTGGCCCCCTTTTTATACAAGTTTGGGGTAAAAAGCATAGCTTTTCTCTCTTTAAAAAAAAAACTTCTACGAGTGCTTTTTCGCTTTATTGAAAAAAAAACTATTCGAAAGTTTTTCTTTTTTTTTAATAAAAAATATTATTACACGGCGAATGCGTTTTTGATTTTTCAACATTGCTTTCTCTTGCGTTTGGCTGCTCGTCATTTCTCTTCTGTGTTTTGAGGGTTCGTAGCTGTGCAAAGGCTGGACTGCTCGCCGTTTTGATCTACAGTCAGTCGTCTCTGCCATGTCAGCACGCCTATGCCACGTCAGCCACCACGTCACCTGGATGGGCTGCGCTTGTTGTTGCTGACTCGGCTGCGCTTGGCCACCTCAACATTGCGACCCAACTGTCCCCTTGTGCGCTACACGGCTGCTACCTGGTTGCGCTGCATGGCTTGCTACTCAGCTGCCCACTTGGTCACCCCACACTGTCCCTTAGCTACTGTTCATTCAGTTACTTTTGGGCTGCCTTTTGGATGGCCCTAGGGTAGGCCCTTGAGCTGCTCTTGAGTGCCCAACAACAAAGAAGAGATCTCAGCTGCTATACCCAAAAACACATACATGCACATGTACAAACATATGCACACACCAAGCATGTATTTGCACCCACACACGTGTACAAACTTACACAGTGAATGTTAAACATGCTTAAACGTAATCACAATGCTTAAGAAAAGAGGTAAAATACTCAGTCCTGTAACATACCCCCTCTTAAAACAAAGCAATCGTCCTCGATTGTTCAGTCAAAGGATCTGCCAAACTGAAATAGAACCTAAGAGACCAATGAGAAAGCTATATCCTGCCAACTGAAACAGAACATCTGAATAACATAAATCAAGAGCATCCACCTCGTGAATAGTCATGTCCCCCTAGATGCTTTACCTGATCTGCTCATGGCCATCCCACAAGACCCACAATCAGCAGTACATCATGAACATGAGTAAACACTGATGCATCAAGGCAAGTATCTATATACTTGCATATCAAATGAAAGTCTAGAATAGGCATCCCCATTCTCTCAATAGATCCGTATATCCATGAATCAAACCATGTGACTAGTACTCATATATCTTAGAAGTACCATAGGCAGATATACTGTTAGTTCAGTATCTCGGGTGTGCTGATAAGAACACCAAGCGACCTCTAGATCTCATCCAAGTGAACTCTATGTGACAAGGGAGCGGAGTCACCCCCTCTCTTGAGTAATAGGTAGTACTCCAGAATCTCAAAGGCTTCACCTCAAAAAATGTTAGTATACTGTTGGGGGGCCAGCCCCCAACAGGGAAAATAACATACACGAGAGACTCTCAAAAAAACATACACAGAAATTCAAGAGAAAGGAAGAGAGAGAGAGAGAGAGAAAACTGAAAACTGATTATTCAACTTTCCATATCCCACGATTACAACTTCCCATTTTCATGCACGATTACAAGAAGGCTATGCCTTTAAAAAAGACTCCTAGGCGACTCTAATTGACTAACCAATTCTTTAGTGACTCTTCATATTCCAACCTAATGACACTTTCGACGACAACTTAAATGACACTTTTGATGACAACTCAGATGACACTTTTGATGACAACTCAGACGACAAATCTGATGACAACTTTGACGACAAATCTGATGACAACTTTGACGACAAATCTGATGACAACCTTGACGACAATTCTGATGACAGTTTTATGACACTGTAAATGACACTTTTCTGCACCCTTATACACTGGGACGCACGAGGGAACAGTTGCGTAGCAATTGAGAACCCACAAATTCCCTTGATTAGAAGTCAAGTGCCTTTGAAAATCTTGCTTTGGCATTGATTCACCAAAAGACTCCTCCATCAGCTTTTCCAAGATTCGTGCTTCTTGCCGGCTTCGCATCGCCAGGTAGAACATCCGATCTTCTCTTTGTCGGTATGCCTCCTTTGGAACACTCCATCCTTGCAAAAATCATCTTCTTGAATCCACTTCAAAAAGCTCCTCTTAATGTCGACACTTTGAAAAACTTCTGCTTCAGAAAATCCCCTTATGAAATGCTTAAACATGACTCATCTTGATAAACACCCTTTTTTAAAACTAGACAAACTGATTCTTCTTTAATCTTCTGCACAGCCTGATTATGTCTGAATTAGATTTTGCCTCCTGAATCTGATTTTGAAACAGCACCTGAATTTGATAGTCGCTCTCCTTCAGTCAAACGATCAAAAATCCACTCAAGTTGCTCTTCTTCAGTCAAACGATCAAAAATTTGCGTCATGAGCATATTGTTCTCGCATATCATCAAGTTCATGAAAGATAATAGAGACGGCGGCCACATGTGGTTTCCTAGACAAGGAATCCGCAACCATATTCTTTTTGCCATCCACATGAACAATCTGAAAGTGAAACATGGACAGAAAGTTAGCCCATCTCATATGCTTCTCTAAGAGCTTCGTTTGAGTAAGGAAGTATCGTAGAGTCTGATGATCACTCTGAACAATGAAATCAGCCCCAAGAAGGTAATGCTTCTTCCAAGTAGAAAGAGCATGAATAATCACAAGAAGCTCCTTCTCATATACTTGTAGATTCCTTTCTTCTGGTGACAAAGTTCTACTCTCATAAGCAATAACATGTCCATCCTGCATAAGAACAGCTCCAATGCTATTCCCACATGCATCACACTGTACCAAAAGATTCAGTAGAACCAAAACTGGACCAGTGGTGGTAAGCTTTTCCTTAAGTTTGTTGAAGGCTTCCACTTCCTTCTCTGTCGCCCATTGAAATTTAAAGGTGAAGCAATCTCTGCAAAGAATCATATAAACCTCCTGTAATATGAACAAAGTCCTAGGAAACTTTGCACATCATGTATAGACTGCAAATCCGACCAATTCTTTATCGCTTCAATTTTCGTTGGATCCATTCTGACGCCATCCTTAGACACTATGTGTCCAAGAAAGTGAATCTCCTGCATGAAAAATTCACTCTTCTTTCCATTGACAACCAACCTATTCTTTTTGAGTTCCTCAATCACTTTGGTCAAATGCTCCCAATGCTCCTTCTTTGAATGAGAAAACACAATCATATCATCAAAGAAGGTGCCCACAAAAGCACGGTGTGGTCAGAAAATTCGATCCATCATCCTGTTGAAAGTCGCTGGAGCATTCGTAAGACCAAAAGGCATGATGACCAAAAACTCATAAAGTCCAAAAGTTGTCCTAAAGGCTGTCTTGTTGACATCTTCTAGTCTGATGCAAATTTGATCATATCCACTCTTCAGATAAATGCGACTGAAGTAAGCTGCTCCCCCTGTAACCGATCCAAGATATCATCGATTCCTGGTATAGGGAATCTATTCTTGATGGTAATCTTATTCAGTGCCCTCTAATAAATGCACATCCACCAAGAACCATCTTTCTTTTGTGTACCAAAAGCATTGGTGAACAATAAGGTGAAGAGCTCGGCTGAATCAATCCTTTGCTCAATAGATCACACAGTTGGCTCATTATCTCTTCTTATTGGGCTGCACTCACCCTATAGGGTGGCTTATTCGGCGGTGAACTTCCAAGAATCAAATCAATCGCATGATCCTTAGGCCTAGCAGGTGGCAACTCCCCTGGAAAAGTCTCTGAAAAACAATCTTGAAAACTTTTGAGAAAATCCATTCTTTCCTTGTCCAACTCAAACAGGTTGTATTCCGATTCTCTTTAACATACACTAAGTAAACAAAAAGATGTTTCTTTATTAAATGAGAAATGGCGGAGGCTGATACAACATGAATAGATTCTCCTTTAAGCTTTACATTAAGAGTTTGTTCCTTATTCTTATGAGTGAGAGTGATTTTCCTATTGAAAGTATCACCACTGCTTTAACTTTATGGCACCAAGGCATACCCAACAAAACATCACAACCCTCCAACGGCATAATGTAGAAGTCATTATCTCTATCCGTGTAAGTCTGCACATTGAGACACAGTTCCCCAATGATCGGTGTAACCTAAACCGTATGTCCAAGACAAGCCAAAGTAGCCTCATGCAACACACCCATCTCTTCTGGTTTGATGCCCAACTTTTTCGCAACCTCGGGGGAGATGAAGTTTGCACGAGCCCCAGGATCAAAAAAGATCAAAACCTCCTAATCTCAAAGTCTTCCCCATGCTCTGCACAACTCTAAAGATGCGTCCCCTTGCTTCAACCCTATCAAGTCAGGTACCAGTCCAGCAAACGGTTTTTGTTTCTTTGCTTCAGGCTCTTCCTGTGAGTCATGTGCATTTTTAAGTGCTCTCTTTGGACACCTATAGTACCGATGTCCCTCTTCTGCACAAGAGAAACATTTGTTGGCAACTATAAGTTCTTTCTTTTCTTCATTTGTTCTTTGAGGTAAGGGCTGAAATTTCCTCTTCTTGGATTGCCCCTTCTCTCGTGGTTCAGTGTCTTTGTTGTCCTTTGAATCCTTTGCCTCTTTAAATGCTTTCTTTGAGAAGAGAAGTTGATCCTTAAATCCTGACATCTGACTAGTAAGTATGTCATATCTAGTCTGAGCATTTTCTATCATCTGAGTCATATTGATGACCTTTGTTTTAATGCAATAGTCACGAAGCTCCTTGGGTAACCCATAACAATATGTCTCTACCTGCTCAACCAATGACACTGGCCTAAAAGATGTGACCAGTAGCAAAGCATCCCAAAATTTCTTGTTATATTCTTCCATATTGCTACAGTCTCTGGAATCTAATCGATGCCAAGCTGTCATAACATCCACCTCAAAAGTCGGTGTCAACCATAAGGAAGAGAAGATTTGCTTGAACTCCACCCAAGTACTTGGTGCTATACCCTGTTGAAGAAGTGTCGACCACCATTAAAGAGCATGTCCCTTTCCCTTTAGGAAAGAAGCTACCTTCCATAACTTAGATGCCTCTGTGAAGTTACCACCAGAAAATGCCGCATCGAACTGTTGAATGAAGGTGAGAGCCTTCAAAAATGATCCTTTGTAGCACCACTAAAAGTATCAAACTTTACTGCAGCACCACCCTCTTTATAATCTTTTGGCTTCTCGCCCGGAACCAGATTATCATGGGGATGTGGTTTGAGAAAACGATTGCCCATAGCATTAGATCCCATGCCCATCATACCACCTCCCATACCAGGCATACCAAAAGCACTTCCGCCACCACCACCATAAGTTCCATACATACCTCTTGGCATACCTCCATACATACCAAGCTACATACCATAGCTCCTAGTCATACCCATGTTGGGTACACCCATCATGGAATGAAAGATAGAGTCTTCGCCAAAGTAACTAGGATGAGAAGTATTAGCGAGGTTTCCATAGGTAGGTGGGGGAAAAGAACAAGAGGAATCAGGGTATGGCTGAAAATTTGGGTAGATGGGAGCCGAATGTTGAGGCTTAGCTTTCTTCTCAGACCCTTGCTTCCGTGGTTTAGAATCGACTTTGAAGTTTTGTGGAAAACTTGAGTCTTTTGCGAGTTCCATTAATCCCTCCATCAAGCTCTACATCTTTGCTTCATAGGTGGCATCATTATCTTCAAATTCAGGCATATCGAGAGGTATTTCTTGCTTGCTTTCCTCGTCTTCTTCAAAGTAGTCATTCTCTTTTGAAGATAGATCCTTCATCTCCGCACTAGTTCCAGCCATAGTATTAAATGTGTCGACCGGCCTCTTGAAAAAGTTGACGATGTATCCCAACAATGGAACCTTGAAACTGGCCTTCGAAAACTTGACGGGTGGTGAGCACAACTTAATCACACTTAAAACTCTTTATGAAGTGGAATAATAAACTTGGAAGAAGAAGAAGAAAAAGAGGTGGAGCTAGAGCGCTCCTACACAAGAGACCAATAGGCCCCAAAGCGTGGCGTCCCCGTAGGTATTTATTTATCACTTGAAGTCGGCGTAGCCCTTGTACAACTTTCGAGAAGAAATCTCCTTGCTTCACGTAGAGGAGTCTTCTTGAAACTTTCACTCAGATTTGTGTTGTGTGATACACAAGAGCCTTGGCCCCCTTTTTATACAAGTTTGGGGTGAAAAGCATAACTTTTTCCCTTTAAAAAAAAACTTTACGAGTGCTTTTCCCCTTTATTGAGAAAAAAACTCTTCGAAGGTTTTTCTCTCTCTTCTTTAAAAAAAAAATATTATTACACGGCAAATGCATTTTTTGATTTTTCAACACTACTTTCTCTTGCGTTTGGCTGCTCCTCGTTTCTCTTCTGCGTTTTGAGGGTTCGCAGCTATGCGCACAAGGATGAGAAGAGAAGAAGAGCAAAGAATATCCAAAAGCAAGCATCCTTGAATCACACATGAACATCAGAAAGCAACCCAAGGCATCAAAAATTTTGAATCCCCTAGTGGTCGAAAGTGTTGTTTCCCACTAACATAACCAAGAAATAAACCAAGAGGAAGAGAATGAGAATATGATAGGGGTGACACAAGAGGAGAAAAAAGGGTAGAAGACCCAAGAGTCCTCAAATTCACCTAACTTTGGGTGAGACAAGTCTCGGATTTAGGTTTTTGACAGGAAATATGCAGGCCAAAGAACAACACAAAGATGGAGTATCAGATTCACCAGAAGTTAGCTTGCTCTCCTTACCACCTTGCAGCAGTGCCCAGTGGTCACGTCCAATGCTCCTAATGCCTAGGCCTTGTAGTGCCTCCCTCTCCTTGTGGCCTTGCTGCAACTCATGTCCAGCGCGCGCTGCTGCCGCCTCCTTCTCCTTGTGCTATGCACTACTTCCTCCCTCTCAGTGTCTTGCAGTGCCCACCAACAGTCAAGTCACACCCCTATAGTGGGCAGCCTCACTTTGCTTCTTTGCCTCCTCCTTATGGTGGCCAATGCTGCTACTACTACCTCCTTGTTTACTGTCGCTTCCTTCTCCTTGTAGCCAGCAATGCTGCTTGCTCACCTGCCTCCTTCTCCTTGGCTACTACAGTGCCCAACATGTTACAGGATTGAGTATTTTACCTCTTTTCTTAAGTATTGTGATTATGTTTAAGCATGTTTAACATTCACTGATCATGTTTTACTCTGTATGTGCATGTGTAAGTTTGCACACGTGTGTGGGTGCAGATACATGCTTGGTGTGTGTGTGTGTACATGTGTGTGCATGCTCATATGTTTGTACATGTTCATGTATGTGTTTTTGGGTACAATAGCTGAGATCTCTTCTTTGTTGTTGGGCACTTAAGAGCAGCTCAAGGGCCTACCCTAGGGCCACCCAAAATGCAGCTCAAGTAACTGAATGAAAAAGGGACAGTGTGGGGTGACCAAGTGGGCAGCCGGGTAGCAAGCCATGCCGCGCCAGGTAGCAGCCGTGTAGTGCACAAGGGGACAGCCAGGTCACAGTATTGAGATGGCCAAGCATAGCCTAGTCAGCAACAAGTGCAGGCCATCCAGGTGACATGGCGGCTGACGTGGCACAGGCAGAGACATGGGGGCAGAGGCGGTTAACTGCAGCACAAAATGGCAAGCAGTTCTATTGTTGATAACATCTAGACAATGATGTATAGTAAACAATTTATGAAAGTCAAGAAGCAAAAATGTGTGCTTGGGTTTTTGAACTTAGACAAGGCCTATAATAGCATACATAGGTTTTTTGTGAGCAAAGCCCTTTGTAATCTTCTCTTTGGAAGCCTCTTCTCGAATATCATCCATGTTCTTACCTTTGAAATCAATTCAAACTTGATGTTGACTGGCTGCGATAGACAAGTATCCCTTAGCCCATTGTTTTTTGTTGCAATACCTCACCCTGTATTGGTGTGCTTTGACGACCTATGTGCTAAGGAAAGGAAGTTTGTAGATCTACATTTAAACAATTGTTAACTCCTTATACAATCTTCTATTGTAATTGGAAGCTTTAAATGTAAATGTTAGAAGAATTTTACTCCTTGTCCAATGCTTTCTAAATGTAGGCTCACTAGCCTATCTAAAGAAGACACATTTAAGTTTCTACATGGTGATGGGGTAGGCCATCAACATAAGGATTTAGTCTTTAGACATATTGGTTTCCCAATGGGGGTGGGTCACTAATAAGGAGTGGGTAGATTGTCTAATGGATAGATTGATAATTAAGTTCAAAAAATTAGACAATGTGAATTTTCCTTTTTATTCTGGATTTATAATATTAAATACTATCTTGATGGATTATTATCAGCTCTATACTCCGTTCTTGGATTTTAAAGATAAGCACAACCCTAGAATTCTCATGTTAATGAAGGCCTTTCTATTGAAAGGAGTTTGAAAGGGAGAAGACCTTGTCCTACACTAGCATAGACATAGATCAGTAGACCTAAGTAGATTGGTGGGTTTGGGATAATGGATATTAAATCTCACAATAACACTATGGTCTCTTATAATCTCTCATCACAAGTTTGTAACAAGTACAAAAAGAGATTTTTATGTTTATGGAGGCTAGGTATCATGGTAAATGAAAGGGTGAATTAGATTGATATATCTTCTCCCAAGCCTCATTGGTGATAAAAGGAATGCCCTTTGCAAAAGTACTAATCCAATGGTGAAAACATATGCTACAACTAATCAAACGGAAGAGAAGTACCAAGCTAACTAGTTACTCCCTCATGATAAATGCTATAAAGTAATCTCATCTATGCATCTCCCCCTCTTGTTGAGACTGACTTCAAGACTTCAAAAAGTCTCAATAATGCTCGTATATGTGTCATTTTGTAGATGTTTAGGATGGCCTTGTCCTTATGCATGGATGGAATCCAATCAAGCTACTATCATTTACGAGATCTCAAGATTTGATGTTTTTTCATGCAAACTCTTTTTTCCATGCTACAAACTCTTCAAGTCATGTTGTTCAAACTCTTTTGTCCATGTTGCAAACTCTTCACGTCATGTTGTCCATAACATGAAAACACTTCAAGTTATGTTATCCATGGTACAAACTCTTCAAGTTATGTTATCCTTAGTGCAAACCCTTCAAGTCATGTTGTCCGCTGCAACTCTTTTGTCCATGTTGTAAACTCTTCAAGTCATGTTGTCCACAACTCTTTTGTCCATGTTGTAAACTCTTCAAGTCATGTTGTCCACAACTCTGTTCATTGATTTAAAGCATTGGGGATTTTGTTAACCACTTTGTAGGCAAACATGGTTTCACTCGCTTGACATATTGTAATGCGCTTTTCTATCTTACATGCTCAAATGGATGCTTATCTTTTATATCAAGGCACTTGAACATAAAAGTCAGCCTTACCTTGAGCTTAGGGAAAGTCTAAGGATTCGTGTACATACTTGCTTAAGACTAGTAATAGAGGCCATATCATTTTTTATTTTTGACAGGCCTAGTGTGAAAACTAGTCACTTGTATATAAGTCATTTTTACACTAAGAAATACACAACCACTCCCTTGCAATAGAATACTTGTGAAATCTTCTCTATTCTTACTTGCATGTATCCTATTGGATTTTGCTTATATGTATGCTATTGGACCTTGCATGCTTCTTGAAATGGATGAATGTTAGATAGGTTTGCTTGTATGTTTCCCTCCTCCATTAGCTTGTTCTTCTTTCCTCACCTTTTATGAGAGAGAACCATTGCTAAGGCTATCTAATTTTGTTTCCAACTAGGCATAGAGATATCTTCCTTCACCCTATTGGCAAGAGATATTCCAGTGTGACAATGGAGTGAGAATATGATGGACAAGCTAGCACACCCACATTGTGGAGTTTCATTTTGGGGATATATATTGAGAAATAAATCATGGTTGAGCTCGTCGAGGATTAAAAACTATGATAATCATGAGTATGCATAGTAATTAAGATAATAAGCAAGATAAGATTAGACCACACTAATGATGATGATTTAGCACAAACCAAGATAATCTTATTGTCATAGAGTTGATCCGAGTACATCCTTTTATAGCTCTCATGGAGCTCCCAACTCATAAGATGTGTGCACCCTAGTACCAACCATGTGTCACACTACGTGTGCCTCCTTGGATTTTCCATGTGCTACCTTTTTGACCTTTGACTTCACCTTTTACAAATGACCATACAAATAAACCTTTGCCAATGTACCTTTAGTCTATTCCTTTTCTAATGTGCATACTCCTTCTCCCCTTGATCTATTCACGTTGCACCCTCACACATTTCTTTACAAAGGTTTAACACTTCACATGTATTGACCTGACCTACACTCCATACTCATATGGTCAGAGCGGTCCATCTAGGTTGCTCTATGAGCTATAATGTTGTCTTTGTCTTGATGCTTTACACATCAGGAGATTGTGGTTACAATCAAGGGTTAGGAGCCTCCTCATGTCATCTATAATGATCTATGTTGCCTCCATCCTGCAAGGCCTCATCAATGTCTTCCTTCTTTGACATTACATTGGCTTCTTTAACTCTCTTTTTATACTAGCAATCCATTGCTATGTGACCAATTTTGCCACAATGATGACAGGTAATCTTTTTCCTTGTTCCTTATCTAGTCCTAGATCATGGTCCTCTTGCAAAGAGTTATTTCTCCTCACTCGATGTAGCTTTAAGTGTCTTCCCTCGAATTCACTTCTCTTCTTCTATGAGTGCTTCTTTTCCTCTTGCAATGGTTGGATCTAGGAGGTTCTTCAAGGTAGTTACCAAGGGCCCAAACTCCTCAAGCATCATGATTTTAAACAATATGGCTATGAAATCCTCTTATTCTACTGGTTCCCCAATGCCAGCCAATTGTTATGTTATGCTCTTCATTTTGTTAAGGTGTGCTGAAAGTGATTCACTATCTTTAATATCCAAGCTAAAAAAATGTATTTTTAAGCTTCTTTTAGAATTCTTTTGCTTTGCCCCAAACAAATTTTCTAGCTCATCTCAAGCACCCTTAGATGTATCTTGTGATGTAATGTGATGAATAAATCCATCATCTAATCCAAATGTAATGTAGTTGATCCTTTTTCATTCTGGCTCAACCATTTGTTCTTTTCATCCCCTTCATCTTTCGAACATTTTTCCCTTCCATTTACAATGCGCCATAGCCCATCATTCATTAACAAAAATTTAATTTTAACTTGCCATTTATGGAAGGACTCCTCTTTAAACTTCTCAAGCACAAATGAAGTAGTCATTGAGGGTTTTGAGATGGTCTTAACACTTGAGTACTACTCAAGGTGAGTGTCTAATCTCAGTACAAGAGTGTTTTGACTGTAAATGACCACTTCCTCATGCAAAAATAGTTTCAAATTTTCCTTCAATTAATCCCAGTTACTATTAATTATATCTTAATATAATAAGACTAGTACCCAAAACTGTGATTAACAAGTTGTGAGCTTGGAGCCTTAAATTGAGCTTTTACGAGCACTTCTTGATGGGGATTTTGTATGCATTATATGGCCTTGTTAAGGAGTAAGCAGTTAAGAATTTTTACCTCAATCTTTCTAAAAATTTACGCTAAGAGACTGCAAACCGATGACTGAACTTTGGCTTGTTGTGGTGCATATAGTGGACCAAATTCCACGAGACTTGAGTTTTAGGCTCCTTAGGACATGGACAAGGTCCTTAAGAGAGGGCTTGGCCTGTAAGATTCCTCCCTCCAGCTTTTGAGGTATAAAGGTATAAGAACCTCCCCTTCTGTTCTTGAAATTATTCCCCTCTCTGAAATAGGAGAAAGATCTTGTTTTACCCTGTTTTAGCCTAGAGAGAGAAAATGTCTAGAGAGAGGTAATCCAAAATTGAGATATCTTTGGATATAAAAATCCTCCTAGTGTCTAAAATAGTTTTCCCTGAAACAAAAGTTCAAAATGAACTTTCCAATGTGCATTAGGAATCAATTAAAAATGATATAAGGGACCTTAGCCTAAGGGTCTAGATTTTCAGAAATTTTTGGATTATGGTCCAATTAAGGTTCCTATGGACCAATAGGATTAACCCAAGTGTTAGGATGAGATAAATCCAAAGAATTAAAAAAAATATCCAAAAATGAGTAAATGCCCACATAAGATGAAGAGTTGACTGAGTACAAGGTTTATTAGTTAAAAATTAAGAGATATTACTTCAAAAATGAGGTATTTTGGAGAAATGATGAATTTTTTATGCCTTGGTAAGGAGGGGGAGACCTTTGAGGTAGGTGCCTATTTCATACATGTAGATGAGTTTTTAATTCAAAAAAATTGTGATATTTTTATCTTTCCTAGATCAAACTGGATCAAAATGGGAGCTAAATTGGTCCAAATCTTGTCCAAATTTAGCCAAACTGAAGCTAAAAACTTCTAGAACTTAGTTGGACTCAGTTAGTGGCCTCCCTCACCTATAAATAGACCCTTATTCTTTTGTATTCTCATCTTTGAGCTATACCATGCCAGTATTATATTAAAATAATGATATTTGCTTTTATCCCTTGAAAATCCTCTACTTTTGGAGAGATTGGAGTTTCTCTCTCTCTTCAACAATCCTTGGAGCTTTCTTCTCAACATACTAAACCAATTGATTAGTTGGGGGCTTCCTTCTAAGATAAATAAGCAAGCCAAATCAAGAGGTAAGAAGTAATTTCATGGTTTTCATTAATATTCTCAATGATTTCACTTCTCAACCCCTCTCAAGCTTGAGAAGTTTCTAATTAGTTATTTTTAATGCAAATCAAGCTTTTTCTAAGAGTTTAAATGATTAATCATAAAAAAGTTAACCTTTATGCTTAATTAGGATGCTTTTTATGTATATATCTCTCTCTCAAAAGAATAGTCATTCCTATGACTAATTCTTAAGTAAATGAATGCTTCTCATTGATAAATTTTTAATTCAAAATCAATCTCTAAGCTTGTTAAGCTAGAGGTTAAGAAAATAGCTTTTTATATTTTTATGCGAATAAAATTATTATAAACTTATGATTTAATTCCATAAATTGGATTTAAGTCTAAGGATAGTTATTCTATCATAATCGTATTACAAAGTCTTTTTCTCTCTAGAAATATTAAAAATTATCAGTAGCAGCGAAGCTATGGTAAAATTTTTAGAAATTAATACATAGCTCATTTTTATGCATAATGTGAAAAGAGGACTTTCTACCATATTCTAGGATTGGTCATCCTATGCTCAAAGAATGATTTTCATCACATTCATGGAAAACTAATTTTTAGTGTTTATGCATAAATAATTAATTAAAGAAAAGAGAAATTTTTGGTAATTTTATTTTTATGCAAAGAGAGGAATTCCCGTGATAATGGAGATCCATGTAATAAAATGGAAAAAGAGAAATTTTGGTATATTAAAATAATAAATATTTTTATTTAAAGAGAAATTTTAAATAAATTTATTTTATGTATGAGAAAATTTAAATGATAAAAGAGAAATTCCCATGACATTTGAAATTCAATCATTTAAATTGTAAAAGTATAATTCTTGGCATATTTGAATTAATGGATATTTTTATTTGAATTTAAAGAGAAATTTTAGATAAATTTATGCATGAGAAATTTTTAAATGATAAAAGAGGAATTCCCATGACATTTGGAATTCAATCAATTAAATGAAAAAACAAAAATTTCCATGATATTTGAGATCCAAGAAATTAAATGAAAAAAGAGAAATTTTTAGCATAATTTAAATTATGAGTATTTATCAAAAGTAAAATTTTGAGCATTATTAATTTTATTGGGAAATATGGGTAGAATTGATTTTTGTAAATCCCATGAATCTTTTACTCAAAAGAAGAATACTTGAGAAATTTGAGAAAGAATAAGAAAATATCCGTTGAGAAAAAGTTACCTTTAACTAGGCCAAGCAATTGGCAGAAATTTAGAAATATACCATCGGTATCGAAAATAGAAAATGTTACTAAATGTGAATAGATGTGAATAAGATGAGAATGCGATGTGATAAGATGTGAGTGGATGTGATAAGATGTGGTATGATGTAAATGAATATATGGATGGGATGTGAGGTGATATAAATGGATGTGGATGAGAATGAAGAGATAAGAATGAGATGTGAGGATATGTGAAAGGATGTGATGTGATGTAAATGGATGTGGATATGGATGTGATAACATGTGGTGTGATGTAAATGAATGTAGATGTGGATGAGATGTGATGTGATGTAAAGGGATATGGATGTGAATGTGATGAGATGTGGATGAAACGTGATGTGATGTGAATATACGTGGATGTGAATGTAAATAGATGTGATGATATGTATGGGTGTGATGTGAAGTAAATGGATGAGAATAAAATGTGAAGTGATAGATGTGAATGTGAATCAATGGATGGATGTGGATAGACGTGCATGTGAATGACTGGATGGATGTGGATGTGATGTAATGTGGATAGAATGAATGCGATATGATGTGGATAGATGTGGATGTAATGTAATGTGGATGGAATGAATGATATATGATGTGGACGTGATGTAATGTGGATAGAATGTACGTGATGGGATAGGGATGTATTGAATGAGATGTGATGTGAATGGATGAGATGTGATGTGAATGGATGCGATGTAAATAGATGTGAATGGATGAGATGTGATATGAATGGATGTGATGTGATGTGATGCGAATCGAAAAAGATATGAATGAATGAGATGTGATGTGATGTGATGTGAATCGGGATAGATGTGAATGGATGTGATGTGAATCGGACAGATGTGAATGGATGAGATGAGATCTGAATGGATGTGATGTGAATCGGGATAGATGTGAATGGATGAGATGTGATGTGAATAGATGTGATGTGATGTGATGTGGATCGGGGTAGATGTGAATGGATGAGATGTGATGTGCATGGATGTGATGTGATGTGATGTGAATCAGGATAGATGTGAATGGATTTGATGTGAATCAGGATAGATGAGAATGGATGAGATGAGATGTGAATGGATATGATGTGAATCGAGATAGATGTGAATGAATGAGATGTGATGTGAATGGATGTGATGTGGATCGGGGTAGATGTGAATGGATGAGATGTGATGTGAATGGATGTGATGTGATGTGAATGGATGTGGGTAGATGTGAATGGATGAGATGTGATGAGGATAGATGTGATGAGATGTAATATGATGTGATTAGATGAGAATGGATGAAGGACGATAGGAATACATATGATTGGATGTGGAAGCAAAGTAAATTGATGAAGAATGTGGAATAACGAGAAATTATGTGGAACAATGTGGAAAGATGAGAGTTCGTTAGAAACTGTATTTATGACCTATTTTTAAATGACTGTTTTATGTCAAGAGTTTTATGTTAAGAATGCTGGGCATTTTGACCATCTTGTGAATGAGGTTGTGGAGACCAAATTGATAAAGTTATAACAGCTGACGACGAAGAGTCAACGGAGGACGTCTCGCGTAGCAAGGTCAGCCGCGGTTCGATTTAAATGGTGAGCTTTCGATGCGGTGGATGAGGGACCAAGGAAGCAGCCTATGAGTGAAGCGCTGGGTGACCTGCAAAGGATCCTAGAGGGTGCTGACCATACGGTGCTCGGGCTCTGGGTCGCCGAAGATACCCACGCATGCGTCGACGAGGAAGAAAATGGAACAAGGTGTTAGAGTTGTTTTCTGAACTCGGGCATGGATCTGGTTGACTAACCTTGCTGGTCCTCAACGAATGAGTCCATGGCTCTTTTATATGGATCTGTTGGTTGATCTTGCTGATCTTCAATGGAGAGTCCATCTGGATTTTTTATAAGTGAATATATTTCCGGGTACTATGAGCTAGGAACTATTGAAAAGGCCCCTGAGTGAACAGGTGGTGAGTGTTCTGGTTGCCAATGATGCCATAGGTACACCGATGAAGGAATGATTGAAAATTAGAATTCAAGCTAGATATTTTTGAGGATTATGATCAGTGATACTAGGGTTTCATTAAAAGATTATTTTAAAGACAGCTGAATCTGTGAAAAGGGCAATTTCATGTTAGGCGTGTAAGTGGTGTGACTATCTTGAACTTTGCTTGAAGCGCCAGCTAGGGGGCCTTGGAAATCTTTTCCCTGGTAACCGGGACAACACATAACCAAATTCCTAAATGGATCCTATCACTACAGTGGTTGGGCGGGTGGCCAACCCATGGGATTGGATGGGGTTAGGCTGGACTGATGGATCCCTAAAATGAGACTCAATTCTGTTAAGTTACGATAGTTGAAGTAAATCCCCGGGATAACACTTGTTCTATGGAAAAGAATCAACGGTTGTGCCTCTTGATGAGGAAAAAAGCGTTGGACTCTATGATCCAAGTGCAAGTCTTTTCCTTGATCTGACCATGTGACTTACAGGTTTGGTCGGATCAGTTTGGTTAGTTAAGGCTCTTGACTACGTTAAAATAAAAATTATCCTCGAGGAATCGCCCGTGCTTTCTGGGCGAGGGAAGTTTTTTCGGGTTCGGTTTTGGAAGAACCAAGGGATTTGTCTCTTGTCCGGATATCCGTGGGCGAGGCCCCGAGTGAGAGAATCTACCCTGCGCAAGAAGCGCTACTTCCACTGCTAGCACCCCCGATTTTGTTGCGCGGAGCTGGCAAAGATCTTTCATGGCCCAATTTGGCGCATAGTTGGAGGATGGCGCAAAGAACCAAACTCTAGAGAATTGCAAAAATCAGGCGCATGGCAACAAGTTTGATCAAATCCTCCAACAGGTAGCTGCGCCTTGAAGCGAAGAACCTATCTCTAAGAGGAATTTGAAGAATATTTCTTGTAGCTTGACAATTTGACAGATTTGCAGAATATGCTAGCGATTGAGAATTTCTCAAATTCTCCTTGCATAGGTAGAATTAGGCAACAAGGTTTGTGATGGGAGAAGCTTAAGGTTAGAGCAAGATGCCTATATGGTTTGTTTCACTCAAAAATCAGCACATTTTGAGAATTGAGCAAACTTGGAGAGTAGTAATTTTTTGCTTAAAATGATTAAGGAGTAATTAAGTGTATGCTTAAGAATTTATAGAGAGGGGTCATGGCTCTAATACCATGTTGAGATATCAATCATGGCTGAGCTCATGGAGGATCAAAAAGTATGATAATCATGATTATGCATAGTAATTAAGATAATAAGCAAGATAAGATTAGACTACACTAATGATGATGATTTAGCACAAACCAAGATAATCTAAGTTGCCATAGAGTTAATCCAAGTACATCCTTTTATATCTCTCATGGAGCTCCCAACTCACAAGATGTGTGCCCCCTAGTGCCAAGCATGTGTCCATAAATTCTCACACTACATGTGCCTCCTTGCGCTTTCCATGTGCTACGTTTTTGACCCTTGACTTCACCTTTTACAAATGACCATACAAATCAACCCTTGCCAATGTACCATTAGTCTATTCCTTTTCTAATGTGCATGCTCCTCCCCTTACTCTATTCATGTTACACCGTCACACATTGCTTTTCTCTCAACACTATAAGGTAAGGCCTAACGATAGATGATTCAATAAGACTAAGTAAATCTCTTAAATTGAACATATTGGCACCGTTGAGACGGGGACTAGCTTAGGGCTTAGCTCCGTTCATCCGTGAGATCACCCAATACTGCAGGGTGTTGGTCAAGAGGTCACACTTAGAGAAAGATACGATTTTGAAGTATTGGATGTGTTTAGCTTGTTGTTTTTAATTTTTGATTTGAAGTTTATTAGGCCATTCTATTTTCATCTCTTAAAAGGAAAAAAACCTAGTTTTTTGGCGATTTGTATGATTTTAGAGTCCAAAAGACTTAGATTCTATTGCATTGAGCCAAGGAATAGCTTAGTAATTATGATTAGGAGTGGAATTCACTCCAGAAACATAAGTATTTAGCTCCATTAGGTACGTATTAGAGGGTGAGAGTTAATTATGTTCATGCATTGTTTGAATTGGTTGCTTAAAAGCATGTAAATCCAAAAAAGAAACTTAATTACTTACATAATTACCATTAACTAAGATTAGGATCCTTAATCACCTCCATCAAGTCAAAAAAATCTCAAAAAATCAAGCCAAACTAGCTCTCAGGTTGGAGACATAAGCCATAGTCCATGATAAAAGACATGAGTCTCGACACGTAAGCCTACATATGTTATTAGTATGTTAAGCTTAACAGGAGCTGACACTCATGATGCGCTAGGTGACCCTTTCACATTTACACCACTGGCATGTTTGGTAGTTGACACAATGAATCTTCGTGCTAATGATTCTACAAGATCAAGGGTATTGTTGAATCCCTTAGATCTATTAATGTCTCAGTGGAAGATGATGACTTGGTGAGCGTCTACTTGAATGTAAGAATAAAATCCATTAAAGCCCTCTATTTTTGGAAGAGAGAATGTTCCGAATTTTCGAGAGTTGGTGTCTATGTTAATCAAAGAAGAGGTCTTTGGGTGAAGACTGCATCTTCAAGCAAACAGATTGAAGATAGATGTGAGCAGTTGTTTGTTATGTAACACATGTTAAATTCAGTGACTTCAGATGTATCCACAAACGATGATGATGTGTGGATTTGGGAGCCTCTAACCACATGACTTATCATGGTGGTGAGTGGTTCTTAGAGATGTCAAAAATTTAGAAAAAACAGGTTATGTGGAGATTGGGGATAACATGGTCCATCGTATTGCTCATATTTAGAATGTGCTATTGGCTACGCAGAATGGCAAGATGCGGTACTTGGTTGATGTACTTCATGTGCCTAGCATAACAAAGAATTTGGTTTTTGTTTGGTGGTTGAGAAGGGTTTGTAGGTACACTTTAACCCTGAGAAATTTTATGTTGAGAACTTCAAAAATAAATTTTGTTTGGTTACAACAAAGGGAAAAAGAGTGGACATAATGTTTACTTTGGATGTAAGCATGGATGAGGTGAAAGCTGTTACATTTGCACAAGGTGTAGATGTTGTGGTGGCTGATGTAGATATTTGGCACAAACGTATTGGTCATGTGAATGAGCAATGATTGAAGTCTATGTAGAATTCAAAAATTGTTTTAGGTTTGCCAAAGTGTAAGGTAGATGGAATGCATAAATTATGTGAAGCATGTCAGTTTTGAAAGCAAACAAAGAATGTGAAGCATGTGGTTTAAGGTGGGAGACTTCTTCTCATAATTGGAAACTAGATACTACCATTAGTCATATGAGTGTGAAATATGGAACACACTTAGCATAAGTGAATTATGAAGATATGAAAGACTATATCTTTGAGTAGTTTTATCCTGACATTGTGTCCAATCTATAAGCTTAGCTTGGCAAGTTGCAAATAGGGGACCAATAGTAATAAGAGCGATAGGTTGTCCACATCAATTGTTTGAGGAGGGCTCCAATAGTTACTCAAAACAATCTCGGCAAGATCATTCCCTTCAAGTATAAGTAGAAACTTTGCCTTCGAGCCAGGAAACCTAGAGCCTTGGAAGAGTGCAACCGAGCATTGACCACACTAGGAAAACCATTGATGATAGTGGAGGTCCCTAAGGCCGAAAAATATGTTTTCATTGGTTACTCCCTTGAGCAAAATGGTATAGAGGTTACAGCCATGTCACACTTGAGATGAGAGTGAGTAGGGTTGTTTTCCTTGATGAGATGAGTAGTTGGTACGATGTTGTAAAAGACACAATTGGGGATGATGCACAAGAGTAAGTGGTTACATAGAATACAGGTCAGCAATCACAGTCATTGAGTGGATCAAGAGAGTCCTCTAGTATAGGGTTAGTATGTTAATGGAGAGTCTAGTGGCTCAGATCAGAGCCTTGATGAGGGGTTTGGGATTCCATCTATCAAGAAACCTAGTGTAAGGAAGGCTAATGTAGTCGTAAGGACACCAAGGATAGATCCAAGACCACGTAGGTCAAAAACCTTGTTCATAGATTGATGTATGATGGCTATGTAGCTCACCATTATGAATACATGGAAAAAGTTATGCAAGAACATGTTTTGAGGATGTTGGGCATGTACATTGGGAAAACGGCATGGATTAATTGGACTCAAATAAGACATGGAAGTTAGTGCCTTCTCATGAGGGTAGAAAAGGATATTGGATGTAAGTGGGTCTACAAAGTGAAGCATAACTCAGATGGAAGTATTTTTAGGTACAAGGCAATATTGGTTGCTCAAACCTATGGCATTGATTATGGGGAGACATTCAACCCCATTGCCAAGATGTGGCCACAGTGACTACATTAAAAGGCTAGGTTTTACATCAGATGGTTGTAAAGAATGCATTCTTGCATAGTGAGTTGCAAGAAGAAGTATATGTGAAGGCTACGTAAAGCCTTTTATGGCTTCAAGGAGGCACCGAGAGCATAGCATGATAAGCTTGCATAGTATCTTATCACCATTGGCTTTCATATGGAAGATGTTGATCATTCACTCAATGTGCGAAAGAGTGATAATGGGATTGTGGTCATCACCATCTACGTGGATGACTTGATTGTTGGCGGTGACAATGAAGAGTGTCTCAGGGCATATGGCTGTCCATAGAGACAGTATGCATTGGGTATATTGTATAAATATGGCTCGGGGGATTCACTATATGTAAACCCCCTATATGACGTGCGTTCAAGGCCTATTTTAAAAACCCCTTCTCTGTGAATTTAACATACCCTTTTTCTATTCAACCTGTGAATACCCCCTTTTAGTGGTTCCCTTCTATATGTAAAAAATAAGTAAAACAAGTATTTAAAAAAATCCCTTCTGTTGAACCCACGTGCTACAGTTACATATTTATGACTAACCTCCCCCCCCGCGAGAAATATGGTATGGATGGTTGTAATCCCATTTCTATACCAGTGGATCAGAATGGCAAGCTGAGTGCAGACGTAAGTGAGATTTTGGAGAATGCCACTATGATCTACATGATGATCACTCACCAGGCTAAACATGAACTACACAATTGGGTTGGAGAGTCAGTTTATGAAGGTTCCTTGGAAGGTACATTTGGATAGTGTAAGGCGCACACTACGCTACATGAGGTCCATAGTGGTGGATTATGGTATCTTCTATGAGGCTGGTATACAGTTGCAAGTGCATGGATACATCGATACAAATTGGGTTGGCAGCATCTTAGATAGAAGATCTACTAATGGGTTTATGTTTTCCTTTGGGAGTGGTGCCATTACATGGAGAAGCAAGAAGCACCCAACGGTTGCTTGGTCAAGTACAGAGGCAAAGTACATGGGTGATACGATGGCAGCATGTGAGGTAGCTTGGTTTGTAAGCTACTTTGAGATTTGGGTTTGCGCGTGGACATGCATGTTGTCATCTATTGTGACAATCTTAGTAGAATACTATTCGCCAAGAACCCAGTGTTTTATGCACAGAACAAATTCATAGAGGTCCATTATCACTTCATCAGAGAGAAGGTCTTGGTAGGAGATGTTGATCTCGTGTCACGTCAGCAAAGAGACTGACATTTTCACAAAGGCCTTAGGAGCAGATAACTATGCTTGGAGTCTTGGAGATGGAGTTGAGCTTGAGGGGGAGTGTTGAGATATCAAGCTCAACACGAGTTGGCACTCATGATGTGCCTAGGTGACCATTTCACATTTACACCGCTAGCATGTTTAGTAGCTGACATGAAGGATCTTTGCAAGCAGCCAATGATTTATAGCTGGACTACACCTACCTAGTCCAACCGAGTTATACTTATCTTGCAAGCTCACCTACTTAGCGTGTTCACATTATGGACCACTTACACATAGTACTCTAGTACTTATGTTGGTTTTTCACTTATCTTTTACAATCTTCTTTTGAGAGCAAGAAGTCGGTTTCCCTCTTGCATTAGCTTCTTCTTCTCCCCCCACCATTTGTGAGACCATCATGAAAGCTTTTATGAGAGAGAACCATCACAAAGGCTATCTTGTTTTTCCTCCATCTAGGTATAGAGAGCTCTCCCTTCACCCCATTGGCAAGGAGCATTCCATTGTCACAATGGAGTGAGGACACAATGAATAAGCCAGTGCACCCACATCGGGGAGTTGCATTGTAGCTCTAAGGCAAGGCCCAATGACACATGATTTGACAAGGCTAAGATAAACTCTTGAGTACTTAAACATATGAATAGATGGTTCAACCAGTTGTCACTATTTTCTACAAGATGCTAATGGTCCTTTTAGTAATGACTTCCCCTACCTACACTTGGGACTTCTATTGATATACCAATGCAAGACTTTACGGTGTTGCTTAATAAATATTTAGGAGTTGCGACCATGAGGTGTTAGCATTCACATATAGTTAGGCTCTACATGAGGTATTAGCATTGACATATAGTTGGGCTTTGCATGTCCTTAGTGTTAGAGTATGTGATGAAGGACATATTTTGAGCAATGCAATGAGGGGGCTGGTATTGTGAATGTCTTTAGAAAGATGCCAAATGATTGGGTAATATTACGTGGTAAGGTGAAATATTTGAAATCTTCAAAAGATTCCCTCAAAGTAGAGGTGGTTTTTAAGTAAATTTGAAAAACACTTTACTCACATGAGTAAAGGATTTTCCCAAATGACCTAAAAATATTTTGAAAAAAAATACTTGAGAAAAATAATAATATAAAAAGTGGCTCAAATTTAGGGTACAAGTACTTATACGAGGAAATTAAAATGCATCCTTTCATAACTCTCACAATAATTCGATGATTCAAAATTTTAGTTGATCATTATCATTTTTAAATAATTCTACACTAGAGAAAAAGTTCTATACATATTTATCATGGCTAAAAATCACATTATCACCACAGATGAAGCATCTTTCTCTAAGCTACATATAGCATCATTGTCTTCATCAAAGTGAAAACCTACACTTAATAAAACTTCAAGTATAATCACCTAGTATACACTTTGATTACATCAATTAAAGCTTTTTTTTACACTTTTAAAAAATCTTCTCCTTTATCTCTAGTTGACTTTGATATTGTTATAGATCTTCTCAGAGTGAAATTATGAACAAGTACCACTACAACACATTGACGGACACATCAGCATTTTTTAGCAGCATTTCAGCAACATTTTGGAAGAGAGACTGTCGGGGTTCTTAATGCTACTAAGCAATGAAAAGCGCTACTCAGCAATGCTAAAACGTTGCTCAACAATGCTTTTTCGTTACTTAAGCAGTGCTACTAGCAACGCTTTTTCACTTCTCAGCAGCATTTTTAACAGTGAAAAAAAGCTGCTACATTATTGTAAAAAAATAAAACGCTACTCAGCAGCATGGCCTAGAAAAAGTAATCCCGCTTCTTTTGCCACCACACCGATTTTATCATTTGAATGTCCTAACCATAATACCTTGGGTTTTTTTGCATGTTCATCTCTAATCTATCTCTTTTACCTCTCCTACCTATCCTCCTCAAGCTCAAGCAAGGTATGTCTTCTCTTTTACCTCTCCTACCCTATCCTCCTCAAGCTCAAGCAAGGTATGTCTTCTCTTTTCCTTCATCTCCTATGCAAACAAGCTTTCCATGAAAGCTTTCTTTTAAGTATTTCCCTTCTCTTTTCTCTCTTTTAAGTTTTTCTTTTCTTCTTTTTCCTTTCTCATTGAAGCTTAACTCTAACCCTAGCTTCTACCTAGAAACCCTAATAGAGAGCTTTGATGGAGAGATCTCTATCAAAGATCTCTATTATGTTTTCTATGTAGAAGCTATGGTTAGGGTTAAGCTATAATGAGAAGGGAAAAAGAAAGATTCAATAAGTTTTCTATGTTATAAAAAATCTTTCATTAAAATTCCTATTAAGATTAGGGTTTTGTATATGCTTTCTATTAGGATTAAGATGAGGATTACTAATACTTGTTTTCCTTTATTTCGTTTGATTTTTTAGGTTATCCACACATACAAGCCTCATAAGGTAAGAGATCTCTCCCTTTTATGTTTCCTCTCTTATGCTTTTACATATTTTATATAGTGTTTGTAAGTTTTAGGATTTGTTATTTTTTCTTCCCTCTATGGATAACATAGCTCCTCTCAAGAGGTATCCATATGCCTTAGCCTCATATATGAGGCTAGTGCATAAAGCTTATGTGTTAGCCATATATATAAGCCTCATACATAAGGGTAATGCATAAACCTCATGCATGAGACTTATGCATTACCAAATGCATGTCTCATGCATGAGGCTTATGTACATAAGGTTTATGCATGAGACTTGTGCATAAAGTCTCATGTATAAAGCTTGTACATTAGCGATAAGCCTAGAGCTATGCATAGCCTTATACATAAGGTTATGCATGAGGCTTATCCGTTAGCCATACGCATAAGCATCATGTATAAAGCCATATGCACAAGCCTTATGTATAAAACTTATGCATATGGCTAATGCATATGGCTAATGCATAAGTTGGGTATACAAGCTTTATGCATAAGGTTTTATGTATAAGCCGCATACGTCAGGCTTATGTATTAGGCTTATCTATATGGCTAATACATAAGCCTTATGTACACGGTGGCTTATGCATGAGGCTTATGCATAGCTTCATGCAGTCTAGGAATGCATAGCCTTATGCACAGCCTCGTGCAGGCTATGAATGCTATGCATAAGCCTCATGCAGGCTATGAATGCTATGCATAAGCTTTATGCATAGTATAGATAAGGCCTAATACTATGCACAATGCCTATGCATGAGCCTTATAATATGCATAAGGCTTATGAAGTAGCCGAGTGCTACCTAGGCAAGCGGGTAAATATCGAAATGCACCGGAAGCCCCATTACATGCTGAGTGCTACCTAAGCATGCCGGTAGCTACCCAATGCATGCTGGGTGCTACCTAAGTATGTCGGTATGCATCGGGAGCACCCAATACATGCCGCGGGTGCTACCTAGGCATGACGGTAGCTTGCAATGCATGACAATAACTTGGAGCTCCGGAAGCACCCAGTGTTACCTAAGTTAGGCATGTTGGTTGCCGGGTGTTACCTAAGTTAGGCATGTTGGTAGATTCTAATGCATGCCGGTGGCAGTTGAATTTGCAACAATGTGATAGACTATGGTGGACAAAATGCAAGAATCAACATGATTAGCAAGCAATTAGAGTGATTAAAGTAAGATTAGTGCACAATTAATCTAAGAGTATAATGTAGGCATGGATACTCAAAAACCAGCAAATTCTCATTAGGCCAATGCCTCAATTTATAGCTTTTGCCAAGCACCCGCTCCACTGATTTCTCCTTGATTTGTGCCACCTCCCCTACATCTGGGAGCACCTTTTCCTAGAATCTTTCCACACCCCTATATTCACTCATGATACCCTTGATTCTCTCATTCAGTAGATTCTTCTCACCTTTTCAATTCTCCACTAAATTACGGACTCCCTTTTACAATCTCTAGCTAAGGGCTTATTCCCGCACACACCCATTCACTTGCATATTTGAACACCTCCCCTCAAGTGAATAATTCTAACACACCTGGACCCTATACAAAGTTTCCCTCTTACTTGGTAGCCTGTGACCACTGCCTCAAGTTCCTAACTCGTAGTCCTTGACACTCTTTCTCTATTTTTCCAAGGCTACTACAAGTTCCCTTAACTTTGATTAAAGTGCTCATACATACAACTACCACATGGCCTACATCATTGGTGGCTCAAAGGTGCTTTTACTCTATTGGGGCAGGTTACATTGGGTTGTGGGGTTTCTCTCTTTCTCTCTCAGAGAAGATATTCTGAATCCTCTACCTTAGGAGTCTCCATGAAGTTTTCCGATGCCGATCCTTCTTCATTTGGTTTGTTGTAGCAGTCTCTAGCCATGTGTCCTAGCTTTCCACAGTTGTGGGCAAGTGAAGGTCCTTCCTCCTCCCTTGCCTCTTCCTCGTCCTTGTCCTCGTGCGAGGCCTCCTCGGCTGTAGAGTGCTTTCACCTCTCTAGTTGTTGGGTCCAATCCTTTATTCTCTTTGACCTTGTTCTCTTGCTCTAGTAGAGCTCCTTCTATCTCATGCAACTTCAAATCTGGTACATTCTTTAAGGTTGCCACAATGTTGTCATACTCTCCCTTGTCCACACTCTCTAGAAGCACTACTAGTGCCTCATCATCTTCTACTTTCTTTCCAATGGCTGCAAGTTGTTGCTTGATGCTTTTGTATTTGTTCAAGTGTGTGGTTAGAGGTTCACTTTCCTTCATGTCAAGTTTGTAGAATTGCATTAGTAGATTTATCTTTGAATTCTTTCTTTGAGTGCCAAATAATTTGTTAAATTCATCCCATGTATCTTTAGCTTTTGTATCCCTGCAATGTGGTGAATGATTTCATCATTTAAGCTAAGTGCAATGAGTCCTACTGCTTTCTCATTTCTTCTCTTCTACTCATTCTCCCCATTCTCCTCTGGACATTCATCTCTTCCCTCAACTAGCCCCCATAGATTCTTCCTCATGAGCAAATACATGGTTTTTATTTGCCATGTATGGAATTGCTCCCCGTTGAATTTAGCTACTTCTTGTGCGATGCTCATGATGATGTGAAGGGGGTCTTACCTCTTGATCCAATTCAAGATTCAAGGGCAGTGTCTACCCTTTTACAACTCCAATTTGGTGTTTAATGATGATTACAACAAGCATGAATATACCAAAAATTGCATAAAGCCAAGGATAGTTGGTTTTGTATTGAATGGTTGGGACATCAAACCAACCTTAAATTGCAATCTAAAGTGATAGAGATCTATATCAAATACCCAGTGGTGGTAAGTTTGAAATAGAGTGTACGGGAAGGCCAGATCTGATGCCTTAGAGTTCAAATGAGCTCAAATCCTTTTAAGGACATCAATAGTAGTTAGTCTAATAAAGGATCAAGCCTAAAAACATAAGATTTGACCAAATAATGAATGCTTAATCCTTGCTTTACCAAAGTCACTGCTGCTGTCGATTTGATCTAGAGCTTGATGTAGCTTCTCCTTGACGTATTTCAAGATTCTTAGGCCACCAGCATGTTCAGAACACCCAAAACCCCCTTGGGCTAGCTCCAATGTTTCTAATTCCAAGGTGTGATGATGATTTTACAGTTTTTTTGAGAAAATAAGGTGCCAACGAATCAGTGATTCTCGGCTGCATCCGACAGCGGTTTGACCTTCTCAAGTGCCACACCTAGGTGCTAGTGTGTTGGCAAGAAGGTGTGTGAGTTTTGTAGGCAATGGAGATGTGTGGAGGGAGAGATCTAAGCTCCATTGAGTGTGGGTACTACAAAAGGTGGAAAAAATGGCTTACAAAGCTATTAGCACCGAATTAGTAATTAAGAAGATGATTAGGCTTAAAACAGCAGCTCAATGCTAAGCTAGGCTCTGATACCAAGTTGAATTTGCAATAATGCGATAGGCTATGGTGGATCAAATGCAAGAATCAACATGATTAGAAAGCAATTAGAGTGATTAAAGTAAGATTAGTGCATAATTAATCTAATAGTATAATGTAGGCATGGATGAGTCAAAAACTAGCAAATTCTCATTAGGCCAATGCCTCAATTTATAGCTTTTACATCCACAAGGTACCAAGCACCCACTCCACTGATTTCTCCTTGATTTGTGCCACCTCCCGTACATCTAGGGGCACCTTTTCTTAGAACCTTTCCACACTCCATTATTCACTCATGCTACCCTTGATTCTCTCATTCAGTAGATTCTTCTCACCTTTTCACTGCTACCCACTCAATTATGGACTCCCTTTTATAATCTCTAGCTAAGGGCTTGTTCCTGCACACACCCATTCATTTGCATATTTCAACAGTGGTAACTACTACCGACATGCACCGAGAGCACCCAATGCATGTTAGGTGTTACCTAGGCATGCCAGTAGCTTCCAATGCATCTCGGCAGCTAATCGAGCACCCAATGCATGTCGGGTGTGCTACCTAGGCATGTCGGGTGCTTCTAATGCATGCTGGTAACTAGCGACATGCACCAAAAGTACACAACACATGTCGGGTGCTACATAGGCATTTCGGTAGCTCCCAATGCACGCCGGTAACTATCGACATGCACTAGGAGCACCCAAAGCATGCCGAGTGCTACCTAGGCATGTCGGTAGCTACCGACATGCACCGGGAGTAGCCAATGCATGCTGGGTGCTTCTAATGCATACTGACATACACCGGGAGCTCTCAATGCATATCGAGTGCTACCTAAGAATGCTGGTAGCAACTACTGGCATACACCGGAGCACCCAATGCATGCCGGGTGCTACCTAAGTATGTCGGTAACTTCCAATGCATAGCGGGTACTACCTAGGCATGCTGGTAGCTTGCAATGTATGCTAGGTGCTACCTAATCATGCCGGTGCCCACCGGCATGCATCGGGAGCTCCCAATACATGTTGGGTGCTACCTAGACATGGCGGTAGCTTCCAATGCATGGCGATAAGTACCAACATACACTGGGAACTACCTGCATGCACAAGGAGCACCCAATGCATGCCTGGTGCTACCTAGGCATATTGATAGCTTCTAATACATGCCAATAACTACTGACATGCATTGGGAGCACCCAATGCATGCTTGGTGCTATTGAGGCATTCCAGTAGCTTATAATGCATGTCGGTAACTACCGACATGCACCGAGAGCACCCAATGCATGTCGGGTGCTACCTACGCATGCCAATAGCTTCCAATGCATGCTGGTAGCTCTACCAACATGCACCGGGACCACCCAATGCATATCAGGTGCTACCTAGGCATGCTTGTAGCTTCCAATGCATGCTGATAACTACTAACATTCACCGGGTGATAACTACCAACATGCACCAAGAGCATCCAATGTATGTCGTGTGCTACCTAAGAATTCTAGTAGCCTCTAATGCATGCTCTGTCGGTAACTATCGACATGCACCAGGAGCACCCAATGCATGCCGATAGTAGCTACCGACATGCACCGAGAGCACCTGCATGACGGTTGCTACCTAGGCATGCCAATAACTTCCTAAAGCTCATGAAGGCTAGATAATTTTTTTTAAAAGCTGGGGCCGACTGGGAGTTCTGTGAGAACTCCCCAGTTTGCCAATTTTGCAAGTTTATTTTTACTACTCATCAACAGTGCTATTAGCAGCATTTTTTTGCTGCTGCTGAGCAACGATCCCACAACAAAAATAGCAGCGTTTCTAGCAATTAAATAGGCCCGACATCTTCGTATCATTCTAGTTATAAAAGCGCTACTATTTTCGCTGCTATACCCTCATTGTGTTGTAGTGTATATCAATCATTCTTATATTTATGGTCCTAGATCTATGCTTCTTTAGCAAAAAATATATATATATGTTCTTCTTTAAGGTCATTAACCTTATGTTAAAAATACATCTTAGTAAACATAACCAATATATATATTTGTCCTTTTATATTGTTGGTCCTAGGTCTATGCTTCTTTAGCTATATATACATATATATGTCTTTTTCTAAGGTCATTAACCTTATGTTGAACATAATGGCATTGACCTTATGTTGAACATAAGGTCATTAACCTTATGTTGCACATACATCTTAGTAAACACATTCAATATATATTTTCTTATATTGAACATTTGCCTTAGTTAACTCATTCAATATACACTTTTTCAACAATTTGATGATCAAGAAATTCAAAGACTGAAAGAATATGAAGACTCAAAATTTAGTGTACAAGTGTGCATTTCCAAACATTGCTACATTGTAACATGGTTAAGAGGGGTTCCACCTATTCTTGTAGACCTCAAGATTGGGGAATGCAATTCTATATAAAAATGGGCATGCGTAGGTTTGGCAAGGGGAAGGGGGAAAGGGAGGGGACATGGGATTTGCTAGTCATATACCTATCATTCTTCTTTATAGAGGTCATATTGTTATATTTCAAGAAGCTAAAGTATATTCATTAATTAATATTTGAGTCAAAAGGCATGATGTGATACAATGAGTATTCAAGGTTAGACCATGAGTCATCCAAAGGAGATAGTGCATCCAAAACTGATTTGTGATCCTTAAAGTCTAACATCAATCTATTTCTCATTTTTTCTATCCTTCCAGTTTATCAAACACAGTGTGAGCGACCTTCTATATATCAATTTCTCATCAAAACCAATTGTTGATAGTTCTATTTCCTTTTGCAGAGACCTCAATAAAGAGACTTTATGTCTTATATTCCTACTCCTAGATATTGGAGTGGTAAAACATACCACATACCTGCTGTACATAAAGATTCCTCCTATTTGAAGAATTATTGCAAATATATGAGAGAACATTAGAGCATATGGTCTTGTATTCAATGCTCCCTTGCCAGTGTTTTGGTCAGAAGAAGAAAACCCCGATTCAGAATTAGTTTCTTCCCCCAAATCCTCTTCAAAGTTTTAACACAATCTAATTTAGGCATTTCACTGAAACCTTCTTCCAATCCATGGGCAACCACATCATCCAATGTAGCTACTAAGGAAGTGTAACTTTTAAATAGATTTTCTTGGATACTCTCAAGGTTCTCATATATGTTCATACTTTAGTTGGGGTCTTGATAGACTTGTCAAAATGGTGATACCTTATATGTTCTTATTATGTAAAATTGACTAGTAGTTCCTTCTAACATGCCTTTTCATGATAAAATTATTGTCATGGAAGCATCTTATAATAGAAAAGAGTAACCTTTTGAGTGATGGGTCTACTTAAAGCCATGAAAAACCTTGCATAAGAACATAGATGGTGTGTAAGTGCCTAATGTGGTGGATTATGTTTCTCAATCAATCGATTGTAAAAATAAGAAAATCTGATTATTTTAATAAATTTACCTAGAATAATTATAGCATAATGATTAGTAAAGTATCTTAGTGTATTACAACTTATGAGAGAAAAGAGGAAAGAGAGAAATCCCACGAAAAGATCTTATAAATAAGCAAAACAGTCAATCCACAAAGCAATAAAGCACACTTAAAGTCGAAAATCTTAACTCTTTGCTGATTATCCATGCCCTTCGCTGACTATGTAGCCCAAACTTATTTACATAGATGTACCATTAATTAATGGCTTAGATTTTTTTGCAACCTTAGACATTCATAACTATATACGTTTTGACTTTTAACTTGTGCACTCATAAGGTTAACAATCGTGTGCGCATTGACAAGACTTAGCTTAAATTAAGTGGAGATTAGCCAAAATTTATGGCTACAATAGGTCATTTTTACGAAGAAATCATACTCGATTTCCCTTCAGGAGACCATCAAGAGAGATCGAGGCTGGGGGCGTTTGTTCCTGTGGGGACCTCTCTATTAGGGTCTCGGAGAGAGAAAGGGCTTCGACGATGTCTGCGTTGCTACACAAAAGCTCAAGAAGCCAACTACATGAGGGAGTATAATCTTTGCTTTTGAGATGTGGCTGGCAGAGAGAGAGAGAGAGAGAGAGAGAGAGAGAGAGAGAGAGAGAGAGAGAGAGCATGCGCTTGAGGTAAACGAGTAACAGGAAAATGAACCAGATGCGTGGAAATGAATGTGAGAGAGAGAGAGAGAGAGAGAGAGAGAGAGAGAGAGAGATAATGTGCATGAAAAACAAGAACTAGAAATGAGGGAAAGGGGAGATGGAGAGGCCGGAGAGGGACTGCTCCGTGAAACATGTGTTTTTTAACATGCTACAAATGGAAGGTATTATAAAAGATTTAGAGCTAAAATAGAAGCAACCCAAACCTTAGAAATGTCAATTTTAATTGGCAAAAGCAACGTGGTTGAAGATCCTGCATAAATAATATGGTCGAGCCACCGAACAAACCACAACAATCAAACACACAGGTCCCCCAAACAAAAATAGGCACACAGTTAAAAAGTGGCACAAAGTTGTAGCATTATTATATTTAAAAAAACACACCATTATTATATTTATTTTATTTATAAAAAAAACACAGACACACACACAGAGTTAAGCGGCAAAATAGAGCCTACCTGGGGCTGCCGAATTCCGAGAGCCGGCCTGTAGGGGAGAAGACGATGACCGCTAGCGGGACGTCACACACCACCGAGAGCTCGTAAGCCTTCTTGAGGAGGCCGACGCGACGCCTGGAGAAGGTTAGCTGCCGGTCCGAGGGGTTCTCGATGCGCCGGATGGCCATGGGCAGCTTGCTCCCGCCGCCGCCTGCACCATGGCAGCTGGACTGAGCTGCTGCTGCTGCTTGATGTCGTTGGCTCTCCATCACTCACCAAAAGTATAGAAAGAAAACAAGCAAAACAAGCGGAAGCTGCACGTCCCTCTTGTGCGCTTCTGGTGCGCGCAGAATATAAAAGCCCTTCCTGCCCCTTATATTCTCAACAGGACAAAGCTGGTGGCTTCTTGTCGCTAATTCTCTTCCACGTCTGCGTTAAAGGACCGGAGCTCTTCACATGGGCCGATTTGCCCTGTTAGGCCTGTTAGGCCGTTACATTCGGTCCGATTAAGGCATAGAACTCCTCCCTCTAAGAGAAGATGTGGTGTTCAATTACCAAGGAATATTCTCTAACCTTCTGAATTGACGTTTTTTTATTAGTACTAAGTAGTATGGGTATAGAAACTAGATGCCATTTCTACTTGAACCCAATACCTCTTCTTTGGAGGCATGGGCAATGGGCGACTCGACTCATAGACCCTGTATTCATAGATAATTTAAACAATGGAAATAGCTCGAGACTCACATTGTTGGTTGAACTATAATCTTTTCTTGGAATTATGTCACGCCTACACTACCCTCTTCCATGTCCTACTCTTTCCTCATTGAGTAAAGACTTTTATGGCTAGGGACCATTGTAATTACAGTACACTAACATTTTAGGGGTAAAATGGACCTACTATGGATTGAATGGGCTTACATTGTTCTTGTAATTACATTACACAAACATTTTAGAGGTAAAATGGACCTACTATGGATTGGATGGGAATTTCGAACATTTCTCCTTAAAGATTCCCTTTATAATATCATTAAATAAGCCAAGTTGTAAAGGTTGTGTTCCTTCCACTCTTACATATATTGACTATGTAAATTTACTAATCATTATACTCTAATTATTATAGGTACAAATTTAATCAAATAATAAAATATTCTTATTTTTACAATCGATTGATTAAGAAACATAATCCAAAAAATTCTTGCTAGAGCCTAAAGCGAAAGCCACGGACTCTAAATCACCTCCCTAGCTAGACCCATATATTCAAAACAAGAATGCATGATCACATATATATGATCAACCATACATCTAGGATTAGGTAAATGATTAGATCACATAGCTAGGAGCGAAAAAGGAGATTTAGATGCCACATCCTATATCCCCTAGAAATGGTTGTCATAAGTAAGAAAGAAAGGTTTGGACTCTTAATTATGAAAATGTGAGTTCTATATCAACATATCATGAAAATTGAGATAAATAACTCCACCACATTAGGCACGTGTGCACACCATCTATGTCTCTTTGAGTCATTTTGATCAAGCATTCTTATGCAAGGTTTGTCGTGGCCTTAAGTAGATCCATCACTCAAAAGGTTACTCTTTTCTTTTATAAGATGCTTCCATGACAATAATTTTACCATGAAACGGCATGTTAGAAGGAAACGGCATGTTAGAAGGAACTACTTGTCAATTTTACATAATAAGAACATATAAGGTATCGCCATTTTGAGAAATCTGTCAAGACCCCAACTAAAGTATGAACATATGAGAACCTTGAGAGTATCCAAGAAAATCTTTTTGAAAGTTACACTTCCTTAGTAGCTACATTGGATGATGTGGTTGCCCTTGGATTGGAAGAAGGTTTTAGTGAAATGCGTAAACTAGATTGTGTTAAACCTTTGAAGAGGATTTGGGGGAAGAAACGGATTCTGAATCGGGGTTTTCTTCTTGTGATCAAAACTCCCAAGGGAGCAGTGAATACAAGACCATATACTCTAATGTTCTCTCATATATTTGCAATAATTCTTCAAATAGGAGGAATCTTTATGTACAGTAGGTATGTGGTATTGCTTTACCACTCCAATATCTAGGAGTAAGAATATAAGACATACAGTCTCTTTATTGAGGTCTCTGCAAAAGGAAATAGAACTATCAACAATTGGTTTTGATGAGAAATTGATATATAGAAGCTCGCTCGATGTGTTTGATAAATTGGAAGGATAGAAAAGATGAGAAATAGATTGATGCTAGACTCTAAGGATCACAAATTAGTTCTCGATGCACTATGTCCTTTGGATGACTCATGGGCTAACCTTGAATACTCATTGTATCACATCATGCCTTTTGACTCAAATATTAATTATGAATATACTTTAGCTTCTTGAAATATAACAATATGACCTCTACAAAGAAGAATGATGGGTACATGATTAACATATCCCATGTCCCCCCTCCTTTCCCCCTTCCACTGGCAAAAGCTATGCATGCCCATTTTTGTATAGAATTGCATTCCCCAATCTTGAGGTCTACAAGAATAGTTGGAACCCCTCTTAACCATGTTACAATGTAGCAATGTCTGGAAATGCACACTTGTACACTAAATTTTAATCTTTAATATTCTTTCAGTCTTTGAATTTCTTGATCATCAAATTGTTGAAAAAATATATATTGAATGAGTGAACTAAGGCATATGTTCAATATAAGAAAATATATATTGAATGTGATTACTAAGATGTATGTTCAACATAAGGTTAATGACCTTAGAAAAGGACATATGTATGTATATATATATATATATAGCTAAAGAAGTATAGACCTAGGTAGGATAAACAATATAAAAGGATAAATATATATATTGGTTGTGTTTACTTAGACGTATGTTCAACATAAGGTTAATAACCTTAAAGAAGGACTTATATATATTTTTTGCTAAAGAAAAATAGATATAGGACCAACAATATAAAAATGATTGGTTTACTTGTTCATAATTTCACTCTGACAAGATCTCTAACAAGATCAAAGTCAACTAAAGATAAAGGAGAAGATTTTTGAAAAGTTTTTAAAAAAGCTTTAATTTATGTAATCAAATTCTATACTAGGTGATTATACTTGAAGTTTTATTAAGTTTAGGTTGTCACTTTGATGAAGACAATGATGTTATATGTAGCTTAGAGGAAGATGCTTCATCTATGCTATCTAGGGATTCAAGTAATAATTTTTAGGAAAGTCACGATGTAGACAATGGTGAACAGAGAGTATGTTAGCTCAATTGTGATAATGTATTTTTTAGCCATGATAAATATGTATAGAACTTTTTCTCTAGTGAAGAATTATTTAAAAATGATAATTCAACTAAAAATTTGACTCATCGAATTATTGTGAGAATTATGAAACCTGGATGCATTTTTAATTTCCTTGTATGAGTACTTGTACCCAAAATTTGAGCCACTTTTTATATTATTATTAACTCCTTGACTCATGTGAGTAAAGTGTTTTTCAAATTTTCTTAAAAATCACCTTTACTTTGAGGGAATCTTTTGAAGATGCCAAATATTTCACCTTACCATGTAATATTACCCAACCATTTGGCATTTTTCTAAAGACATTCACAATACCAGCCCCCTCGTCGCATTGCTCTCCAAATATGTCCTTCATCACATACTCTAACACTAAGGACATGGAAAACCTAACTATATGTCAATGCTAACACCTCATCTAGAGCCTAACTATACGTCAATGCTAACACCGCATGGTCGCAACTCCTAAATATTTATTAAGCAACACCGTAGTTTCCAATGCTCCCCATCAAGCCCTAATATAAAGTATGTTATTCTTTAGCTTGATTTTTTAACCTTTTAAGGGGGGAAAGAATGTTTGGTTCCTTTTGTAAATCACACCTAAAATTTAACATTCAATAAACTACCAAATCTAAAGTAAAAGCCATCAATTTATTTATAAAAATCTAATATTTTCAGCTCTTCAAAAAATTTACCTATCAAATTAATAGTTTATTACATTATCATTAACACAAGCACAACCACATGAAATCTCAATCACTTGTATCCTTTTAAAATTTATTGCTTAAAAATAAGGCTATGTTTGATTTATTGAACTGTGTCTCACTAGTTATGTTACAGGACTCTTAATTAAAAACAACATATTCTTGGAAATCATAAACTTTGACAACGATTTGAGATATAAAGCACAAACTTGGCATTATGAATGAAAAAAGAACCAATCATCACTCAAAATTTTTTGAACTTTCTGAGGTTGTTTCCACTATGTTATTTCATATGATTTTCTTTGATTTTTTAAAGTGAAATAGATAAGTAATGCTCAAATAAAGGGGGAAAGCCCTATCAAACCACCAAGCACACTTATTTCAAAGGTTTATTCTTATGCACAATAGACCGTGGCTTTAAATAAAGTATGATTTCCTTGATCTCATTAAAGAAATGCACATGTACATCTCCACATGTAGGGATTTCATTGATCTTAACTGCACATTTATCTTTATCTCCACATGAGGAACCACTACATTTTGTGCTTTCACCATTTGAGATGATAGCACACATCACATGATGCATCTCTAAGATGCTTTCCTTTTAATATTTAAAGTCTTGCATTGACTTGGTTGACTAGCTAATAGAGGTAGACAGATAATTAGTTCCAAAAATGAAACAATGTGCATTTGCCTTTTCATTCTAGAATTATAACATTGAATACCTTCTTGATGGATTATGTCCACCTCTATACTCTGACCTTGAACACTAGAGTTAAATTCTTAAGTTAATGAAGACCTTTATATGGCAAGGGGTGTAAGGGAGAAGACCTTGTGCTATGCTAGCTTGGACCAAGCTAGGCAGACCTAAGTAGATTGGTGGGTTAGGGAGAATGGATATTAAATCTCATAATTAAGTCAAGATTTCTCATACTCGCATCATGTGTTCACAACAAGCATGATCTTGGATACTAATGCTAAAATAGCTTTCTGTGTTTATGGAGGCTAATCTTCTCCCAAGCCCTATTGGTGATAAAAGGCATGCACTTTGCAAAATTAGTAAATCAAATGGAGAAAAGGTTTGTTGCAATTAGTGGAATGGATGAAAAGTACCATGCTAACATAGTAACTCCACTTAGACTTATATCATTTATGAGATCTCAAGATTTGATGTTGAGTGCACTTAAGCTTGAGATAAAAGATGAAAGGTTTTAAAGAGACCCTTCAAACCCAAGTAAGCTTTACGCAAGAGACAATGTGATTGAACGACACGAATATGTATTGATTGAAAAATATAATGTTATAGAGCTTGAAGGCTAGAGGAGTGCAATGAGAGTTATTATTCATTTATGAGTACAAACTCTTTTTTTAAATGTTTGTGCAATATCTCATTTTGATGCATGATTAGGAAATGGGGAGTCCATTGGGGTTGGAATTGAATAAAGAGGCCATCAATTTAATAATTAGTTTTAATAAATTAATACTAAAGTAAAAAACAAATTTACTGAACATTCATCGAAAACAAAAGGTTCTAAAACCAACGAGACGAAAGTCAAAAACGAAGAACTGCATATTATATTATATCGACGAGCCAAAATACAAGAAAATTCAGAGAAATACATAGTTTGAAAACTGTTGATCATATTCAAGAGGAAAGCATCAAAGTTATCTTCGTTGTGAAAAGCATAGTAAGTTACAAACAAACTCCAAAGCAAAACCAGAGTGTTACAAACCGAAGATAAAAATGACTAGAGAAAACAACCCTCTTGCTTTTGTAAGCCCAACATATTTACAAACCGAAGGTGATAGTGAGACAAACCCTTCACCATCCACGATAGCTTTTTTGAAGTTATATGTTTTCTCATAAATAGAGAGATAAGATTGACTGTAATTTGGCTCTGCTACTTCAGAACCTCCGTCATTATCATCTACAATAATAGGGTTATTTTGACTCCCGGGCTGCATGTCAGCATATGTTCGTTCATTCCTGGGATTTTCATCTTCATCACTATCTGGATGTTGGTACAATGGTTCAAAATATCTCGCTCTACCACCTGGGTTCTCTGCAAAAAAAATCTCATCTATTTTCATACATTGTGTTAGGTGAGGCAATTTCATTACTTTCCAAATCGCTGCTCCTCCTGCTCATCCCATTTCCTGTCTTTGGAATTATCTAGGATGCAGTAGGGTAGTACTTTCCTGTGCGTATCATTTTCAAAAGTGTGCTTTCAAGTGATGCACCTAGCTTGTTAAATACATAGTTGTCCATAAAAACATAGGCTCTCTCAAAAAGATTAACAGGAGACAAACAAACTTTGTTTTTAAGATCAGCCTGTCCGTACAGTGCATAAAGTTGTCTCCCTCTAGTTATTTCTTCTGCTGATACATTGTGCGAGAAGAATTTGAAGTGTGCCTTGAGAAGATCTTTCATGCAATAACCGACAATGCCTTTGAATGTGTGCATTCGAATCTGTCATAGCCCTCTGCACATGACTATGGCTCCTTCTGGTTTAGAGAATTCCCATCCTAGGTATCGTCTGATGGTTTTACCAATACTAATGAGTGAAGGAGCCATGATAGTTATCACCATCTGGAAATGGAGGTGATTTAGAGTACCTCCTTTTTCAAGGGCAAACAAACCCTTGAGGCATTCCATCCTAACAAAGTCTTCTAGTGGTTCCCATGAGTGAACATCAATATCTCTATTTCCTATAGCGACTATCACATAGACTTCAAACAATTTAGTTTTTTTCTCAGATGGATATTTAGGGATTTTTTGAACAGAAGGTTTAGACTCTGTATTCTTATCATTGGGGGCAGAGGGGCAACAGAAGGTGTGATTAGCTTTTTCCCTTTTTTTGGAGCTTCAGATGAACCTGCCACACAAACATGATTGAAATGTAGTAATAAACAATCAAGTGACATAAAAAAAAGATAGCAGTACAATACTTCATGGGTTACTTGCACACCTGAGGACTGGGCTTTTTGCTTCACCGCACGCAGATTGAGAACAACGAAGGATCCTTCTGGTGGCGTCATGATTCTGGACGTTGCAAGAATGCACTCGGCTCTTGGAACAGTCGATGCAGACGGTTGAGCCTCATCACAGAGTAACGGCATACAAGATGGACCAAGGTCCATGCGTTGACATAACAAAGAACAAGGGCCTCGATCTATCTTCATTATATTAGTAATGTTATCAAAGGGCTTTCTTCTGGGAGGCATCTCGGTTACAGAACAGAAGCAAGGCAAAAATCAGTAAAACAAAAAAATTATTATGTTCAAAGTTCTTAAATAAGCAATGCTATGTCTAGAATAAGAAACCCACAGGATAGTATAGGCTGAATGATTTGTACAACATACCAGATAGTATAGGCTAAATGATTTGTACAACATACCAGATAAAGAAATCTATACTTCCAGAAAAAAGATGGACAAAAGAAGAAACATCGTGCAGAGAGAACTACATGCAGTTGTCGAAGTTTTTAAGTATCTATAGACGCGTGTCCGTTGCATGTACAAAGAAATAGAATCCAAAAGGTGGAACAGTTAGAAGGCACTACAATTAGCAGCAGTAAGAAATAGCATGTGTCGTATGCACGTGGAAAAACTTTGTGTCCGTTGCACGTTAGAATGTGCATAGAATCCAGAAGGCGGAACAGTTATGAGGCAGTACAGTAAGAAATAGCATTTGCTGTCTTGATGCTTGCATGCTTATGATGTAGGCTCAACACCATAATTTACTACATATCCAAAAAGGCAAATAAAATAAATTTAATAATTCACCATAGTTAAATTTAAAAAAAAACAAAGCGAGTTACCACCATTCCATGACAGAGAAACTTACCCAGAGCAGGCCATCATACAGAAATTGTGACAGTTCAATTGATAGGGAAATTAGCTTTTTTAAATAATAATAAAAAACACAGCGAGTTACCACCATTCCATGTCAGAGCAAGTTACAACCATTCCATGAGAGATACGTTCAGACTTGGCTGCATGAGATGGAACAACAAAAATCCAGCAGTCAACAGCATTGGTCAAACAGAGGGATCGTTCAGGACAGTGCCACACGAACAGATGAGCGAGGATAGCAAACGGGCAGACGACGACCATGGCAAACGAAGAGACGAGCATGGCAAACGAGACGAACGCACGGCTAGAGCAAGTTACCACCATTCCAATCAGAGGAGTCGTCTTTCGCTGCTGGCAAGATGAGATGGAATAAAGTCCCAGTAGTAGTCAGCACGAGGCGTGATGGCACACGAACAGACGAGCATATTATGAGCATACAGGGAGCATGACAAACGAAGAGACGAGCAATGAGAGGAGCACACTCCATGCAAAACTTGGCAAGATGAGATGGAACAAAGTCCACCAGTCTCAGCAAGTTTAGGACAAGCCGAACAGACGAGCGAGGGTGTATATATTACGAGCAGACGGCGAGCATGGCAAACGAAGAGACGAGCAATGAAAGGAGAACACTCCATGCAAAAATTAACTCTGCGTGTGCTGACACGTGCGAGCACGTGAATCACCACGTGTTAGGTGGCCTTACAGAAGAAAATCAAGTGACACGTTGAGAAATTAATTCCATGCGTCCAAAAAAAGATTTTGGGTACATATTGCATCTAAATGATGCTTTCCTTTACTATTTAAAGGCTTGCATTTTTAAATAGAAACAATTCTCTACCATCAATCACATACTGACAATGTACCATGCCTAGCAAAGGGTGTGCTCTCTCGAGGCCCTTTTTCCTAGAAAGCCTTCCATGCATGATTCATGTATGTAAAAAGGGTAAATAAAGAACTTCTCTAACTTAGTCTTTATAAAAGCATATACATTTATAATCTCCTATTAGCATACATACATCAATATACATCTTTATTTGTAAGTCAATTATGCTAGACATCAATTATTTGAAAAGTGTATATTTCTTCATTATACTTTAAACTCTCTCTTGGGAAGCACCAAAAAAACCCAACAAAACAAGCGAAAGCTGCACCCTCTTGTGTGCCCATGCACGAATATTTGAAGTGATAAAAAGCATATCACCTATCCCAACCATATTTTCAACTTATTCTATGGTCTTGGTTAAGATGGCGCATATAGTCTTCTTAGTGCTTTAACTGTCGACCATTAGCTTGGGGGTAATAGGGTGAAGAGTTCCGGTGCATGAATAAGAAATCTTGTAGCAATAATTGTATTGCCTCATTTACAAAATGGATGCCATTGTCATTTTGACAGGCTCAAGAGGACACCCAAATCGGGTGATTACACACTCATAAAGGAATTTAGCCGTGGACCTTGCATCGGATTTCCTTGCGGCTCAAGCTTCGACACATTTTGTGCAGTAGTCCGTTATGCTACTATGATATACCGGGCTTGGGTGTCTCTGGCAGTCAGGGCTTATGGGAGTGACAAAATCAAATGGTTGCAAGGACATCATGGGATAGAGGGGCATCCTATCCTTATTGTGCAGAATTATGGTCCGTTGACATTCATCACATCATTTGACATATTCGACCACATCTCCAAACAAGGTTGGCCACCCAAGCCTACCAAGAGAATCTTTCCAGTAGTGGTATCTGTGGGGAAGTGTCCACCTACAACCCCAGAGTGGGCTTGTTCCAAAATAGAGATGTATTCATCCTCACGAATGTCTCATCTCATTATTTCATCTTTTCCTTGTTTGTAGAATTTCCCTATGATCAATTGATAGGGGGTGCCTTCTTGATAAGGTGTCTTGCTCGATCCTTGTTGATCGGTGCCTTGCTGGGTAGGCCATTAGCTAGGAAATATGCAACTTCCTCTCCCCATTTAGGAATCAAGCATACTAATAGGGGAGCATCTGGCAAGTCATCATCAACTCCCACTAGCGGTTCTCTGTTAGGAATGCGCAACATGTGGTCGGCCATTACATGTTGGGAACCTTTACATACCATGACAGTAAAATCAAGCTCTAGTAGAATTAGGAGCCATTTAGTGATCCTTCCTGTGGTGCAAGGTTTATTCACTAGATAAAGAAGAGCTTAATGTTCTACAAAGAAAATGAATTTGGTCACCACCAAAAGGTAATGACAAAAATTTTTAATTGTATAGACCATGACCAACCCTTCTCTTTCTATGGTGGTGTAATTTTGTTCTACTTCGTTTACTGGAAAATCTAACAGGGAAGTCCCTGTTCTCTTCTCTGGGTTGAGCCAGTATATAACCAATTGTTGCAAAAGAAGAAGCATCTATGTGGACATGAAATATGATTTCCCAATTGGGGGACCTCAACAAAATGGGAGCACTTGCTAACGCTTTCTTGAGGGTATCATATGCTTGCTGGCACTCCTCTATCCATTCGAAAATAATCAGGAGACCATGCACACACTCACTCACTTTTTCTTTCTTTGTGCATATCATATGCTTCTCTTCACATTGCTTCACATTCATCCTATTGCTTGAATATGTCCAAAACAGCACTTTGTTTGCTATCACACTCCAAGGATTCATCACTCTACAAATCCTTCAGGCTCTCAACCATACTTCACACAAGCTCAATTATTTCCATACATGTGTCCACATGTAAGCTTACATAACTTATAATCTTCACAAGATAGTCAAAATCCTCCTCTATTTTTGTATTTACAAGTTTGCAAGTGGCTGGAGAGTCAATTTGCTTATTGTGTTTCCCTTAAGCTCAAATTTATGTAATGGTTAGCTTGCCCACACTTTATAGCATCACAATTCAATGTTTAAGTGCTAAAGCTAGGTCCAACCTCACTACAATATGACAGTAGCTTTAGGGAAATTTAGCGCTGATTTCTGAACTACCGGCCTGCACCTTTACTACTATTACAGTTTGCTCTAGCTTCCAAGGTCTTGATTGAATCTTCTAATATTTTGAAAAGCTTCTAACCTTGATGTTTAACACCATACAAGGGTCCATTTTGAGCTGAATGCTGCATACTAAGATTCTAATATGTTGGAAAGCTTCTATCCTTGATGTTTAACACCATACAAGGGTCTATTTTGAGCTGAATGCTGCTTACTAAGCTTACAGTCTATTTGCGCTAACTTGTAGAGAAGTGTGTTTCTCTGTAGAATATATTTTTCCCAGCTACTGTGCATCATACATTCCTTCGATAATCCAATCCAAGCTTCAACCACTCTAATTTGTGTGTACACTTGCTAGTTTAAGCATCCATCTTGCCCCCAATGCATCAAGCACTTCAAGGTTTACAAAATGATAGCCCACACTAGCTCTTGAGCTTCTACGTTCCACACTAGGGTTCAATGAAGCAACACATCAATTCTTTTCTTGTATACAACTCATGTACATAAACAAATGCTTGTACAATTGATTTTTCCTTGCATGCTACAACCATCTCTTAGCTCCAATTTTCTTCAAATCACCTCCAATCTCCGAAAGAGAGATAGTATCACTCAAATCTGTTTAATTCGATGTGCTCCACAACTTCCAGCTTCTCTCCACATAGCTTCTTGCTTCTTTGTAGCTTCTTATTCCCTCTTTCTCACAAATTCTAATGAGTGAAACCTAAGCTCTCATACCATGAAAAGAGATTAGAGGGGTACATTTGAGACACACATAATGATTCATTTCTCTCATTCCATCAACACACAACAAGTAGATAAGCTCCATAGCCTTCCTTCATTTGTCTTCCACAAAACACAGCACACTACTAGACTAGTGTCCACACACTAATGCTATCCACCAGTTCCCAATGAGCTTGCATTCTCAACAAATTAGTCATGTTGAGCTTCCACGCTTGGAAGTTATTCTTTTCTAGCTTCTCGTTCCCAATATGACAAGCTATCATACATCTTTACTTAGCAACAACTTACCAAATAGTGCTTGTAAAACATCTTTTGCACTTGCAGCAGCAGCAGCAAATCCGTAATCTTCATTATCCATACTACTATAAACCTATTACAATGCCATTGTATGTGAACCAATCACATAAACATACATCCACCAACACTTGTAACACTTAGATTCCCTACATAGTTTGCCAAATTTCTATCGTAATTGCCTCGGGCATACACAATCAAAATCGATACTTCACAGAGAGTGCTAATGATGTGAAAAACTTATAGAGCCAAAACGGGGTTCAAAACACACTCGAATTGCACCAAAATGCGTAAAATTTTAATTAACAAAGTTAACTTCACACAGTATGGTCTACTTTCTTCACTTAGGAGGAGGATGCCTTAATCTGGGATAGTTCTCATTAAAGGTGTTGCTATAAAATCAAAGAGGAAAAGAGATAGAAATACCTTTACTCGTACACCGCTTCCTTGCTTGCCTCCTTAGCTCTCACACAAACTGGAGCTCACATACTATAAAGAGAATACGGGGGAGAGGGAGAGCTTGAGTTCCTTGCAAGCAAGCATACACACACAAGAGAGAGCAAGACACAAGAGAGACATGACTGAAGTTTCTACTATCGTCCTCTTCTCTACAACCATAGACTCAAGAGATAAGAGTATAGTGTGAACTTAGCTATGCGAGGTGGCATTATAACTTTTCCATAATCTAGTAATCCAAATATGGTTGTCACACAGCGCCTCATCCCACTGACAGTATATCAACCATGATCTCACCAAGGCATAAGTGCAGAAGCTATCATCTAGGCGGGTCATGCCATCATGTGATCTCACCACCTCTATATACCAAGAGAATACCATAGCTCACCCAAATCTTTCATTTTGAAAATACCATAGCTCACCCAAATCTTTCATTTCAAACTTCTACTTTAAAAGCATCCTAATATCATGTATTTTAGCATCACACTATCGCCAATGTTAATCAAGGCATCAACATAGACAACTAACATTATAATCGCTCTATCTGTCTTTTTCACATAAAGTGAAAAATATGCATTGGATATATAAAATCCAATGGTAACAAGGGGTGTATGTATGATAAAGTGCTACAAAAAGTGCTATCTCCAAGAGATAACTTGTGGGGTTGTTTATAATTTCCCTTTCAGAAGTTTTTTAATTTTTTAAGCATGGCTTTTTAATGATGGAAAAATCAGTTCAAAGAGAAGGCTTATTTACTTTTTTAAACTCCTTTTTGTAACCTCCCAAGACACACAATGTCCACTCCTCTCTCTCTCTCTCTCTCTCTCTCTCTCTCTCTCTCTCTCTCACACACACACACACACACATGCATGATGCCAAAAAACAAACAACATGGAGGGTATAATGCAGAACAATAGCCAAACATCTTGCTCAAGTCAACAATAAATCTATAACTATGCCATTTCTCTATGCTTAACCTACCTTGACTGCACTTGGGAACAAAGAATTCTGATAAGGAAACAGTGGATGCCACAAAATAAATGGGATCAATGTAATAAAGTAAAGAAAAAGTACAAGAGGATCAGTGAGACAAAGAACTTGTCATGATATTATAAGGTTTTTCTCATGAATGGGCATTGCTAGTAAAAGAGACATATTCACGAGAATGATTGATCATCCCATAATGAAAAACCTTCAGTAAAAATCAGATACAGTTAATGTTCACACAGTTCTACTCAGCTGAGTTTATAACACACTCAATGTGGTGAAGTAGCCAATGCCATTATTTTTTAGAAGATCAAGTTTAATGATGTTAGACGATGACAGATTGGTCATCCAAGCTAAACATTTCAACAACCTCCAGGGTTTTAAATATCCATAAAAGAAATTTCTATGCAACCAAATCCAAGATTATTCTTTAGGATGATGGAAACCTCCCCTTATCCCTATGCAGAAGAAATGGAGTAGTAGCACAACATAAGAGGTTAATAAGAACCTGTTTTTCTCTTTTTGGTTTACGCAAACACGCGTCACCCAAAAAAAAGATATATACTACAAACGGATAGGTCCCCAAGGTGGTAGCCTAGTGGATAAGACTTTGGACTTTCTACGAGAGGTCTAGGGTTCAAATCCTCTATTAGCAATGCAAATCACTATCCTTAATTTATTTAGGTAGTGCTAAAAATGTATGGGTTGACTACTAGGTAATTGTTGACAGTCCTATAATTTCAAATGTTCTTTTGTAGCCTCGAAATATTTTCCATGTTTATTTAAAATGCTAACCTTTTAATTGTACAATGTGTAGGTTGAGCATTTTCTTGAGTTCACGAAGGTCTATCCCAATATCAAAATCCAACAACACCACTCATTTGAGCTTCTTAAACCCTATTTTGTTTGGAAACTAAAGGATAGATATAAATAATATTTCATTCAACATGTCCAGAGATGGGATTTCTTAAGGATTGAATTAACCAAATGTGTCATCCCAATATGGGCCTTCATGGAGTGAGTTATCCACTGCCCTCAACTGTGAAATATATGAGCTTGACCATGCCACATCTATTTATAAAGCTTTTGATCATGCATACACCACCGTTACATGTATGTGGATGGGTTTATTATGTGAGCCACCAATAGATGGTGCCTTTCATCACTTTAAATGCCTCATGGGGGGGTGTGGTAGTTCTGGGCCCAAGAAAATGAAAACTTTCTCACAAGTGAAGGGTGACTTAATCATCATATTTTCGTAAAGATGTTCAAAGATGTGACCTATCGATGTTGATATCTAGGGAAAAAGAAATACAAGATGCTGATGTCAAGGGAAAAAGGAAGATAAGTAGAGTACTTATAATCAAGAAAATGAGTTACAGTGTCCTATTAAAGTTGTTTAGTAGTCACCTTAAAAAAGCATTGACCACCATAACTTCATATATACATGTGGTAAGCTCAATGTTGCGTGACGAGTGGTGATCAATGCAAGGATGCAACACAAAGATGGAAGCAGGAAAAGGAGAGACTTGAGATTCTTATTTAGGGCTCTTGTAGAGAGTTCCAAGTTGTAAGTGAGTGTGGGAGTGGGCTTGAGAATAATCCCACATGGGAAGTTTTGGGAGTTTTAGGAGTTTTGGTATAAATAGTGGCTCATTTGAGAGCTCACACACACTTTGGGCTACACTCATGCTTGAGCTCTCTTGAGACTAGCTCTCCCTCTTGTTCATAGAGGTGCAAGCTCTTCTCTCTCCCCATCTACACTATTGTATGAGTAATGCTGTTCTAATTCAATGCAATGAGATGATGTTTTTCTGTCTTCTCGTCTCTATTCTCTAGTGTGCATGCTTTTTTGTTGATGCTGGTGGATTCTCTATTAGGCTTTGTGTGGTAGTGGATTTAAGCTTAAGCTTCTCCATAGCTTGTAGCTTATCCATGGGCAAGGCATTGCTTGAGTAGTGAATGAGAATGCATGTTTATTTCAAGTTCCATTAAGCTTCAAGGTCTGTGTGCATGCTAGGGAAGTAAGTGCTTGAGAATGAAGTATGCTTTGAGCTTGTGTATGCATTAGCTTAGCTTTCTTCTTGTATTGGATGCATGAATGAGTGGGATGATGAGTGAATGAGCTATGGCAAGATTGAGCTTGTGTGTGTAAAGTCTATGTCAAGGTAGTGGTGTTCATAGCATTTTCTCCATTCGTGGATAAGCTTCCGTGCACCGGTACGGGTTGAATCCCTAGCTCCGAAAGGGATGCAAATCCCATTGGATTGAGCTACACGTGGATCATGCTACTCTTGCTACAAGTGTAGAGAGTCATCCGTCTCTCCATTGGCGCCGCTGCTGCCGGGGAGAAGACTCAAAACCGGTTGAGAAGCTTGCATTACTACCACTAATTCTTTTTGTTTATTGCAATGCTTTCATTCATGTTTATGCTTTCCATGGTTGCTTTCATTGTTGTGTTCATGTTTTGTTCATAGATTAGAGTTAGAAAAATTAGTTTTAAAGTGCTTTTTGCTGTTTTGTATTAAGAGAAGCATAGGATTAGTGTAAAGTTAGTGTAGCATAGATTAGTGAAAGAATAGACATTAGTTTAAGAAGATTTTAGTTAGTTTTGAATTTCTGTGCTTTTTGATAATTAGTGATTAATTAGTGTAGTTAAGTCAAAGATAGATTAATTAGTTAGTAGAGAGAATAGATTAGTGATTAGTACAGGTAAGTAGCTCATTGTTTAGAACATAGAGTAGCTTAGATTAATTAGAGAGCGAGGCACCTCACCCGCAGCAGAGAAGGTGGCCGCATGAAGGCGAAGGCATCCGCAGAGCAGACGAGGAGGTGAGGTGGCCAAAGGCCGAAGGTAAAGGGCTGCGAGGAGGTAAGGTGGCCGGCAGCTGCGAAGGCTGTAGAGGCTGTGTGGAAGCGAAGGGGCACCCGCAGAGCAGAGAAGGTGCGAAGGCAGGCGTCCATCTCTGCTCACCCGCAGCAGCAGCAGAAAGGGCGCCTGGCCGCTGAAGGGCCGCAAGGAAGCGGAAGTGGCCGAAGCCGACAGCTGAGAGCAAGGAGAGGTAGGGCGGCGAAGCTCGCTGGCGACCAATGGAGAAGCTCCACACTTGGCACAGTGGCAAAACAAGACGACGAAGCCACGCCATGGAGACTGGTCAAGCTAGGCGTGACTCGTGAGGAAAGAAGGTGAAGGCGAAGTGGCCGAAGCCGACAGCTGAGAGCAGCAGAGGAAGAGTCAGCGAAGGCGGGGAGGCGAGCCACTGGCATGCACGCAAGGGGTGTTGGCGGACGTTGCTGGGCTGACCCCGTGCAAGGACTCAAAGGCCTTCGCAAAGAGAAAGGTGAAGAAGGCGAAAGCGTCAGCGCAGCCTGGCCACTGAAGGCAGTAGAGAAGAGCAGCCGGTGTGGAAGCGAAGGGGCCGCGGGGTGGCAAAGGTGAAGCCGGTAGCTGTGGATGCGAAGGTGCGACGAAGGTGAGGTGGCTGAAACCGAAACCGAAGGCGAAGGCGAAGGTGAGGCTGTAGCAAAGAAGGTGAGGTGGCAGAGAGAGCGAGGAGAAGATAAGGAACCCGCAACAGAGAGAGATTCGGCGCCGGATAAGGCTGTAGTAGCAGATTTGCAGGCGAGGATAAGGTTAGTATTTTTTTTATTTTTTATTTTTTATTTTTTTGTTAATTTTTTAATTTTTCAAAATCTGTGATTTTTGCATACGAGGTAATTTTCAGTTTTTTTTCCATTTTTTTAAAAAATAAATATAAAAATAATAATAATAATAATAAATATTTTTTTTATAAATTATGTGTTTTATTTTGAGTCCACATTTTCTGCATCTTTTGCATTTTTTTAAATTTTTGTAATTTTTTACATAATTAGTATTTTTGTGTAATTAGTAAAAAATAAAAAATATAAATAAAAAAATATGTATTTACACACATATTCATATTAGTTACATTTAGTGGTTAGGTAGGGTTTAATATATATATATATATATATATATATATATATATAAAATAAAAAAATAAAAAAAAACTTGACACGGCTACGTGCTAAAAATAGCGTATGCATCTACGCTCGGGAACAATACTAGGGGGACGTAACACTAGTGCACCATCTAGGGTAACCACTCAAGGGAGCGGCACTCAATCGGTTGTTGGCAACTTGGAGAGCATTCTCGAGACATCTTCGGAGTCTCAAATAGAGAGCCTCTCTTGAGAGGCAAAATAGGGGAGTGAACTTAGTTTCCACTGGCCCTATGAGATTTTTGGATACGGGCAAGGCCAAACAACCAACCCTATCACAATTGGAGACTCCCTCGGTGAGTCCCATAGACCCTTCGTATGTTGTTTCGCCTGGAGTCTCAATGCAGGTTGAGCCCACGAGCAGTAACTTTAGCTTTCCAACCTTGGCTCAACTTTCCATTAAGGAATCCGCAATGCCTACCCCAATGATGAGCATGACAGAAAGCGCACCTATTACCAATGTAGATAGTACGACACCGCTACCTAGTGGAACAGTATATACAACAGTGCGTGCCAGTGCCTATCGACCCTATGTACCTATCGCTACTCATGCTCATGTAACTCCTACGCCTCTTAGTATGCCAATGGCGTATGCTCCACGATCGCCTTATCACAACCCTTATCCAAGAGGAGCTAGGCCTAGTCACATATCATATCCTATGTCATTTGCCAACATACTCAGACCAACGCCAACTCCTATCAGCCAGGCTATCCCAGAAGTGCCTCCTCCAGCTATGCTGCTCACCTAGGTGATCTCGCAGTGTTTGCTCAGACGATCGGACGATCCATTGTGGAAAACATGCGGGGTATGCCTGAGAGAGAACCTAGAAGCAAGGCTGTACAAGTGGCCAAGCTCACTCAAAACTTCAGTGGTAACGAAGATGTGAGGAAGCACATTGAAGTCTTTGAACACGTGTGTGATTCCTTGGAAGAGCACAATGAGCTGCATAAGTGTAAAGCCTTAGGCTTAACCTTGAGTGGGAAGGCCGGAGATTGGTATCGAATCTTAAGGGTTGAAGAGCGCACTCACTACCCCACTCTCAAGAGATTGTTCTTGAAAGAATACATACGTGAGGGTGTGCTTTGGGGAGTAGCATCTCAACTCCAAAAAGCTGAACGCGAGGAAGGGGAGTCAGTGAGAGACTTTATAAGTCGATTGAAGCATCTAAATTCTCGCTGCACTCCCGATGAGCGCTTCAATAATAACCAACTGCTCGATAGATTCATCCGAGGATTGCGCCACGAGGACATTTACAATGGCCTAGTCATTAGAGGTCTTACAACGTGGGAAGCAGTCACTGCCAATGCAATCCAGTTAGAAGACAACTTGATGATTGCAGGTAAAAAGGTGTCTTCGAAAACAAAATCTGTTAGTTCGCAAGTATCTGGGCACGAGCCAATGACAGTAAAACCTACTGCCAAGGAACCCAAGATATCCGAAATGTCTGTGACCGACCTTACTAAGGCTCTCCAAGAATACTTTAGGGGTAATCAAGCTCCTCAAAATAGCCATATGTACCCAAGAAGAGAGCAACAATGGTGTTCGGTTTGCTTAGGACCACATAGCACGAGTGAATGTCCCACATTCAGAGTCAAATTCAATGGGAATTGCAATGCATGTGGTAAGTATGGCCATCAATCTAAAGATTACCTAGTACTTAAGCGAATGTTGGCAAATCAGGCACCACTGGCCTGGTCAAACACACCTCAAGTACCCACGCTAATGCCTGCACAACCTGTCGAGCAACCGTCACAGCATATAGTTCCAAGGAATCCGAATGTAGTCCAATCTGTGCTGTTACCACCGCCAGTGCTAGGACCACAACCTCCACATCCAAGGATTACCCCTATGAACCAGATGGGTTGTGAGTCACATAGTGCGTGTGGGGATTATGAAGAGGAGATAGACCCCACTATTTCATATGGGATTGATACGTTTGAAATGATTCCCCAGTACTACATGGAGGATCATTTCGGGCAAGTCAAGCCTGTATATCAAGCGGTTGCTCTCGCCACAAGAGGGCAAAACCTTAATACCTTGGCGAGGAGACCACCTCTTCAATGCTACGATTGTGGTGGACCGCATCGTGTAGCGGAGTGTCCTAATAGGCTACAGAAGATCGCTACTCAAATGCAACCAAATCAAGGTAGCACATCGGGAATGCCGGTACTTACATGTAATCGTTGTGGCATAGATCATTTGATCGCTCAATGTCCACATAATCATTAGGAAATTTTTGAGGTCATTTTGGGACCCTGTAAGGAAGTTTGACCGGAATATTCTCTCCAAAAAGGGGCACCGGATAAAAGTTTTGCAAACGAACTCCAAATTTGTCGGACCTCACATATTTAGATTCTACTCTTCAAAAGCTATCCATTGATATATAACACGATAGGGTTCGGAGAAGGGACAAGATAGATACCTAGAAGATTCCTTTTTGCCTGGGAAAGATTCACGTTAGTAACGTGAATCTTTACTAACGTGAATCTTTCCCAGGCAAAAAGGAATCTTCTAGGTATCTATCTTGTCCCTTCTCCGAACCCTATCGTGTTATATATCAATGGATAGCTTTTGAAGAGTAGAATCTAAATATGTGAGGTCCGACAAATTTGGAGTTCGTTTGCAAAAATTTTATCCGGTGCCCCTTTTTGGAGGGAATATTCCGGTCAAACTTCCTTACAGGGCCCCAAAATGACCTCAAAAATTTCCTAATGCACCCAAGATTACGCCATTGAATTTGGTTGAGGTCACCAACTAGGCACGAGGATCCACACCCGTTGTACCCGCGAATGTAGTTACACGGTCAATGCTTCAAAATCAAAACTACATTCTTGAAGAGAGGGATACTGCATCAATCGCTCAGGCAAAGAAAAAGAAAACACGGCGGAAGAGATCGCTTAATGCCACGAGCTCCAAGCCTAGTTCAAAGCCGTGTATATGAATGATCCTGAAGATGATTCCGATTCAATAGAAACCATGGGGACCAAAGCCACTACCTTAAGGGAGGAACCCACTCGAGAGCTCACTGAAGGAGAATCAAGCGAGTACATAGATAAGGGGAAACAGAAGGAAACTTCCTCGGCCCCACAACCACGTCAGTTAATGCCCTCTCGACCACCCAAACTGACTGAGACTCCCCAAGACAAGCCACGTGGGCCAAAAACCCTCAAGAAAAAGATTGGAACTTACCCAAACCCAGTTGAGGAGATTGAACAAGTGCAACACTTAAGGGGTTTGGTGGAAGAAACACAAAGAGAACTAGAGCCAAACCCGAGAAAAATCAAAATTCCAGACACAGTGTTTCCTACGCAAGTTCAGCCTCACAGGAACCATAAACCGTTAGCTATACCTAGTATCATTCGGGAAGAAAGTGAGGATAGGACATCAGGAAGTGGGCAAACACCCTTTTTGCTTGAAAGAATGTTTAGTGAGGGAATGCCTGACCCCATCGAAGAGGAAGTGATTCCATCTTCACCAGTCCCTAGTCAAGGGGCGATGTCTCGAAAAGTACCGTTGAATGTGTCTAAGCTAATGGATTTCATGTCCTTTGAAATCAGAACCACGATCATATCCAAATTATACGGAGATCCTGAGCTATTCTTAGCTCTTCGGGCATTTCTCAGTGGAGAACTAAAGGCGGGACTACCACAATTTGCAAATATGGATAGACCTGACATGCTTCAAGATGAAGGGGAGCATTGGGATCTACAACCCAACTTAGATGAAGATTCGGTCGTTGAAATACCTGTTAACAAGTTGGGACAGTACTTTGAAGGTGACGAATCTAATGCAACCCTCCCCATTACTACCAAGGGATTAACTCTAAAGGGAATCCTTGATGGTGGTGCTGGAGTAAGCATTGTGACTAAAAACTATTGGGAATCTATGGGGAGACCTCACCTCGAAGTCACAAACATAGTGGTTAAGATGGCAAACGGAACTATTGCTAAACCTATTGGAATGTTAAGGGACCTTAAGATCAAGGTTCTAGGAGACAAGGTAAGACATACCTTCATTGTAATGGATTTCTCCAAGCATCCTATGTCATATCAAATGATCTTAGGACGTCCTTTCATGAGGGAAGCACAAATAGTGCATGATTGGTCAAAAAACCATGTCTACCTACAATTCCAGGACTCTATCATTCGAGTTGATCTTGAGAATGGTCGTGCACATCCTTTAGGAAGCAAGGTTATCATCGATAATCGATCGGATACCACTGTTCACTCTGCCCCATTAAGGTATTGCTATACATGCAAAAAAGAGACTGATGATGGGAAAGATTCTCCTTATATGGATGTCCTACCGGGTATGACTGAGTCGGATAACGTGGATTGGGTACACCTAGCGGCAACCATAGACACATCGGGAAATAGAGGCACAAGTTGGGTAACACCTGAGGGGCAAGATATGCCACCGTTAGTGCCAATAAACATGATAGGTGTTATACACTTGTGGCGAGAAAGTGGCAAACTCCACTGACACTGAAAGTAGCGAAGACTCTGACCAATGTAACTCTGAGTATGAATCTCAGGAAGAAACTAACTCTGAGCCTGATGGAAGGGATGAATCAAATATTCACCCAAATGTGGAAGCAAGGTGCTCAAGGCCTAGGACAGTGACCTCCTTCAGTTCATCCGAAAGTGAAGATCGACCAAGTGAGTCCAACTCTGATAGAAACAAAAATCAAAAACTTGGTAAGAAGAAAACGAGACATAAGCGCCAACGCTATCGAGCTAATGTACGCACTGCAATAAAGAAGGAAAGATCCACTGCAGAATGGCTTAGTTATGTAGGAGCCATTGATGCTCATCAGAAGTTAGCAGATAATTGGGGACAATACCTCCAAAGTGTCATGTGGTGTATTCCGCAACCTCATGACGTCGCCCAATTAGAAATCAAAGAGAAGCCGAAACTAAGTTGTACTGCAAGAAGGCGGCAAAACCAAGAGTTGGCTCAGCAACAAAAGGAAGCGGAATTGAAAGAAAAAAGCCTGGCACAACAATAACTAGTAGACTTACACCCTGCACCCGAGCATTTCAAATCATTTACCACAGGGGAACGTAAAGTGGTCTACACAAAAGCCCAACGAACGCCTACCAATGGGAGTAGCGGTGTCTACGATGGCCCTGCGGTAGTTAAGGAGATAGACTTAGCAGATCCGGGTGAGGAGTCTAAACCAGTTTTATTGCTCAAGACCTCACCAAGGCGGAAGAAGCTGCACTTACGAAGCTTCTTAAAGAATTCAAGGACATATTTGCTTGGACATATCATGATATGAAGGGTGTTCTACCCTCGGTGGTGCAACACACGATTCTAATGATTAGCACTGCTAAACCAGTCCAGCAACGTCCCTACCCAATGAATCCTAAGTACACAAAGATTGTACAAGAGGAAATTGAAAAGCTTGTAAAACGTGGATTCATATACCCTATTGAGCACTCAGAATGGGTTTCTCCGATAGTCATCGTACCAAAGAAGAATGGGAAACTCAGAGTGTGCGTTGATCTCAAAAAGGTTAATGCAGCCACCAGAAGGGATCATTACCCCTTGCCATATTCTGAACATGTGCTTGAAAGAGTGGCAGGCAAGGAGGCATATAGCTTTTTAGATGGGTACTCGGGTTACAATCAGATCACAATTGCAGTCGAGGACCAAGCTAAAACAGCATTTATCATGGAGTTTGGAGTGTTTGCCTTTCGCGTCATGGCCTTTGGCTTGACCAATGCACCTGCAACATTCCAACGATTGATAAACACGGCCTTTAAGGAATATCTAAGGGACTTCTGTGAAGCTTTCTTAGATGATCTTTGTGTTCATTCCTCTTGGGATGAGCACTTGTTGATGTGTTTATGAAAAATATTTGAAAGGTGTAGATTATATCGCATCTCCTTGCATCCTTTCAAATGCCAATTCTGGGTTAAACACGGAGTTATCTTAGGGCATATAGTGTCCAAAAATGGGATTTCCACGGACGAGAGTAAAATCAAGGTCATTCTGGAATTGCCACCACCCACCAACTACAAGGGAGTCCAACGCTTTATGGGACACGTTGGTTATTATCGAAGGTTTATTCTCTTCTTTGCCGAGATAGCTCGACCATTGTATAAGCTCCTCATCGAGTTTATTTGGACCGAAGAATGTGACCGTGCTTATGAGCTATTAAAGAAGGCCTTGGCGAGTGCTCCAATCTTGAGAATGCCTAACTGGGATTTACTCTTCCATGTGCATATTGATGCATCAAACTTTGCTATTGGGTGTGTGTTAACTCAACCTGGAGAACACAAGCTAGACTACCCCATTAGCTTTGGCAGTCGCCAGTTGAACGATGCTGAGATGAACTACACCACTACGGAGCGAGAAGGGTTGGCAATGATATATGCAGTAAGGAAATTTCGTTATTACCTCCTTGCCACCAAGTTTGTTTTCTATGTGGATCATCAAGCATTGTTGTATCTGGTAAACAAACCATGCTCCACAGGAAGAATCACACGATGGCTATTGATTCTTCTTGAGTTTGTTTTTATTTCACTGTTGTTGTGAGACCTGGCAAAAAACATGTTATGGTTGATCATTTGTCTCGCATACCTAATGGTGAGGCTCCTACGGGGATTGATGATGACTTACCTGACACTTCCCTGTTCATGGTGGAGACAATGCCTGAATGGAGTGAGAAGATTGTTAACTTTTTGGTTAATGGCTTTCCACCCAAGGAGCTTCGTAAAGATCTAGCTCGAACGCTGATCAAAGAATGCAAACCCTATTGTCTGATAGCAGGGACTCTTTATAAAAGAGGAAAGGATGACGTTCTTAGGCGTTGTGCCCGAGAGGATGAGTATCTATACATTTTGCAAGAGGCACATATGGACGTAGCCGGTGGTCACTTCTTAGGAGACTTAACTGCACGAAAGATCTTACAATCAGGGTATTGGTGGCCCACTATGTTCCAAGATGCATCACTCTTTGTGAAGGGTTGCGATGAATGCCAACGATACAAGAAATCCCAACGGAAAGATCAAATGCCCATATATCCAATCAAAGTAAACCAACCATTTGAAAAGTGGGGTTTAGACTTTGTAGGTCCAATTAGCCCAGCGGCCCGCAACACACAATCTTGCTATATTATTGTGGCCACTGACTATATGACCAAATGGACTGAAGTGAAGGCGACACGTAAGGCAGATGGGAGGACAACAGCCAAGTTCCTCTTTGAAAATATAATCACACGCTTCAGTTGTCCTTTTGAGCTTGTGAGCGACAATGGGACGCATTTTATAAATGACGTGATTACGGAGCTCACAACAAATTTCATGATATCCCATCATAAATCTACTCCTTATTATCCGCAAGCGAATGGCCAAGCCGAGAGTACAAACAAGACATTAATCTCTGTTTTGACAAAGACAGTTGAAGCTCATCGCACGGATTGGGATCTAAAGCTTACGACAGCTTTATGGGCCTATCGTACTGCGTATAAAGTGGCTATTAATTGCACACCATTCAAAATGGTATATGGCCAAGAAGCAGTCATGCCATGGGAATTTGTCATTCCTAGTCTTCGTGTTGCTACTCAAGAGGGTTGGGATGGTAATCCCTTAGTAGAGCGTCTATAATTCTTGAGCGGCTAAGCGAAGAAAGACAATTGGCTGTATACAATGCCCTTGTGGAGAAGGATAGAAGGAAAAAATGGTTTGATCGCCACCTGAAGGACAAGGACATCAAGGTTGGGGATAAAGTCCTGATGTATGGAGTGTGTAACGAAAAGAAGAAGCTCAAATATGCTGGTAAGGGACCGTATAGAGTATGTGAAATTACCCCGCAAGGTACCATTAGAGTGGAGACTCTCGAAGGAGTTGAAACCATTGGATTCCTTAATGGGAGTAAATTCAAAAGATACTATGACCCCCTGAGCCAAGAGGAGTTACATGCAATCCATCAAAAGAAGGCAGCTAAAGAACAAGCTCAGCTTAAAAAGATACAAGCGAGAGTCAAAGCCAAAGAACGTCAACAGCGTGCTAGGCGACAACGAGAAGCCAACTTGGGAATTACGCAAGTATTTTTCGAGGAAGCAGAGGAGGATGCACTGGAAGCTGACCCACCTCTAAGATACCCAATTGAGTTACAGAGTCCTTACGGGGAGGTGCTGTATAATGCATTATTGGATACAGGAGCTCAACACAATTTGCTATCATATGGCGTGTGGTGTCAACTTGGAAAACCACCTTTATCCAAGAGTGCTATCCAAGTTCAAGGAATCAACAAGAAAAAAACCCCTGTCTCAGGAGTTCTGCATACTCCGGTTGCCTATGACAAGGGGACCGTAATTCAAAGCTTTTTGGTTATGCCTGCGAGTACCATGGAAGGGACTGTAAACTTAGCGCGCAAATGGATGATGGCCACCAAGTGCAATATCGATTGGGCAACTAGACGAGTCACAACGCAAGAACCAACACTAGGTCTGACCGCTCAAAATCCCGCACCTAAGTCATCCACTCAAATGCTAGATAATGAAAAATCACAAAGTCCAGTGGCAAAACCATCTTTGATTGTTTGCCACCCCTCTAACGCTTCAACGCCAAGAGTGGAAACATGCAGGGTGGTCTCTAAAGCTCCGCTTACTATGCCAAAAAACACATACAAATGGGTCCCAAAAGCTTCGTTAATAGCTACTTCCCCTGCTCAATCTCGTTCAGCCACCAAGAAGCCTCGTAAAAGGAAAGCAGCTACCCACCCGAGAAAGGGCAATGTAACATCGCGATGGATCCCTAAAAAATTATTAGTAGCCCAAGGGTACTACGAGGAGAATGACCAGATTTGGGTTCCTAAACATAAGCTGAATTCCTCTACATCACCTGTAAAACCTTGCAAACCAATTGTTGCCACCCCAATGACAATTCAAGACTGTGGTAAGGGAAAGGTAATAGAGTGCTCCGCACCACTTCTTCCAGAGTTAGTTTGGACTCCCAAACGATATTGATCATTACCACCTAGCTCAGGAAGGGGGGGAGCCACATGAAGCTTCTAGCTCCTCATGCCAGGCACACACTCATATAGAAGTTTCTACATGCTCTACACCTACTCTTGTCAACACCCAACAAAAGACCGATGAGTCTACGTCTCCCCTTGTAATAGTATCGTCGGAAACCATTTCCTCCATTCGTCAATGGGAGCGTACACTACCATCTCTGCAATTGGATGCGGCCACAAGGGTCATAAAAAGCTATCTGCCCACATCACAACCTATGACCCGCTGGACAAATTGGTTCCAAGAGGCTGCAACATCATTGTAAATAATATGATCTACCCAAGGAAAGGGGGAGCATGTACTCACACTCGACATTCTAATGCTTCCTCCTTAACCTTCTCCCCTGACCATGTAATTGCCAAATTCAAGGGGATGTATATATATAGCTTCATACAAAAAAAAACAAAGAAAAGAAAAACAAAAAATAGTAAAAAGAGCAAGAGCACAAAAAGAGGAGAAATATCCGTATACAATCAAGAACTAGATTGACCTGTCATAAACCTATTGATGCTATATCTGTGTTTGCAGATATGGCAGATGCACGATCATCATACACTTTATCCACTCCCACCTTTGGTGAGAGGTATCATCTGTACCTTTCTCAGATATTTCACATGTGCTATCCTGTAATTGAAACTGAATGGGATCATATAGATGTACTAGCGAGACAGGAAAATGTTGAGGAATTAGAATGGCTAATTCGCCTATTGACCATGACTGACCCCTACTCCATAGAGGAAATATCCCCGATAGCCCAATGCTTTCCTTTTCCACAAGATGACTATCCTCGCATGGTTACATTCTTGATGAGTTTATGTGGATGAGAAAATGAAAAGGAAATATCTGACAATGATGAATGGACGGATGAAACTCATGGCACTACTGAGGTTGACTTTATTTATTTGGATGATGCGGATAGAGGCTTAGCCTTAGGGCTAGAGCCAGGACTCTACAACATCCTCTTACCGTATCCTCAGTAGTAGTGTGGTGACTGGTAGGTAGGTTAGTGTTTTCAAGTTTTTTCTAGTTTGGATTCCTTAAACGAGTCTTTAATTTTTCACACTGATGTGCCTCTCGAGGTATAGTGCTTGTTAATTGATTGTACAGGTTGAAAAGTTTGAGGTGGGTTTGCTTTCAAGTCTTGAGATAGCCGCAACGCTCATACATAAATATCTCATCAAATTGCAGGCATTTCTCTCATCGCATCAAGGAGATCTCCAAAATACAGGTGTAATTCTTCCATACCCACTCTCTTTCGTTTTTTCTGTTCAATTAATTACATGAACTATAATGCATGACCACATGGAAATTGTCAATGAACTACTTAGTTTTTGAAGTTGCTTGACGTGCTAGTGTAAATCATTAATGAGCTTAACCTTATTGGATATATTCCTAAGAATGTATGACGTCTTTAGTTAACCTTGGAATACGATTGTCTTAGGTCTAGGGTCAAACCATCTTAATGTTTGACACCTGGCCATGTGTGTGTTGACCTCTAGGACATAGCTTTTACCCCTTTGTCGAAAGGATGCAAGACAAATAATAGTTCAGGAGCGAAGATCAAAAGAAATTATTTTTTTTAAAAAAAGAGTCTACAATAAATGGCAATACAAGTCTATGATGTGCTTTCATGTTGGCCTATCGCCTTATTGATACTTGGTAGGCGAGGAGTATTCTACTCCACACCGATGCCTTGGTTGATAGGGGATAGCCTTGCCTAAAGTGAGCTAATAGATTCCTGGATAATGCCTTGTGTTAAACATGGTACCAAGATCGATGTTTGTTTTGCCTTAGGAAGGTCGCCATTGTGTATAAAAATTGTCACGTGCATAAAGAAATAAAGGCAAAAGGCTCCTGTAACTCTGATGTTTCTTGTGTCCCTAGGTTCGTGGTATTAACTTGTTCTTAGAGTAGACACAGTGTGGTCATCTGTTTATTTATTAAGCCTGGTTATTTTCCTTGACTTAGGCCAGTTATAAACCTTAATTAACCTTTGACACCTTGCTAACTCTTGATTTACTTTCAATAATTTTAAACTCCTGTTAATTTGCTACACTAGCTCATTCATATGACCCTTAAACTAAGTTCTCATAGCAACATCCATTGTGGTCTAACATGCTTGAGTTTATACACTTTATATCTTTTGAATTCCAGCATACTTTCACTCTACTTCCCTGTTTTGCAGACGGTCCACCACAATAACCCTATCGAGCTTACCATACCATAGCTTCCGAGGACAGAATCTACATCAGAAAGGGGGGCATGTTAACCTATGACGGACATTGAGACTTACTATGTTTTACGTCATTAATTTAAATATTCTGAGTCATGGGCCGGGCTTGTCGGCACCATATGTTAAGGATAAAGGGATTGGGTGATCGCCGATGAGAGGCGCACCTTGAATATCAGCAGGGTAAGGGTTAGGATCGGCCGGCCATGTATGGGCGCCCATGTGTGAACGGCCAAGTCACCTATAAGAGTCAAATGTAACCCTAAAACCCTCATTCTCATATGTTGTGAATACAAGAGTGCTCTTGCCTTATCTCCTTGGTTTCCTTCTCCTGCGTGTGTGTGTGAGAGAGAGAGAGAGAGAGTGAGAGAGCGATCGAGCACTGTGTAGCGGCACGGCGGTGGAGAGGCGGTAGAGCGGCGACGACGGCTCCTTCTTCACTGCGACGTGGGAATCCTTCAAGGCGGCGGTTGAGCGGTGAGTGACACACCTTTTGCATTCTGTTTGAGCTTGCTTTCCTGGTTGTATGCTTGTAGCCATTCGTGGCTCGCATATGGTGTTCAGCAAGTCCCCAGCTACGACCTGTGCGACAAAAGCGCACAGAAATCTAAAGGTAATAGCAAGCCACTCTAATGGAAGCATGGAAGCTCATAAGGGCATGAGTGGTTGTCACTTTGGAGGTGACATCACGGCATATTACCCATAATCTCACAAACATTGGTTAGCTGATCACTTATGTAAAATTAAATACTCCTTAAACGTGTGTCTGATCATGAATAGCAAGGCACTCTGATGGAAGCTCATCAGGGCATTAGTCGTGGTCACTTTGGAGGTGACATCACATGCAAAAGATAATGTAATCATGCCTATGGTGCCCAACCATGCTCAAAGATGCTTGGGATTTTGCCAATTCGACCAATTTAGTGGTAAAATTTTCCTATAAAAATATCATAACAACGTTTGGGTGTCTAATAGAGCTGGTAACTGACCTCTAAGAGGAAGTTTCCTTGACATGGTATCTAAGATCACGACCAAACACTTGGTCATTCACAAAAAATCAACAGTCAACCTTGTCTTACTAGAAAAAGACAATTTGACAGACATAGAATGTAATCACACACAAACCAAAGAGAACTAAGCTACTGCATGAAGAGAAAGAACAACAAAAGGTGCAGATGGAAATACATTTCTACATAAAGTATCTACAAAAAAAAATAAAGAAACTCACCAAAAAGAAACCCAAAGGAGATATTATAGTATGATGTGGGTAAAAATCATGGATGGTATTGAAGCTTTGGACTTGTTGATCTTAGAGTGGGATGCAGAACCCTCTAAGCTCTTGAAAAAAAACATTGTTGTTTTCTCTTTAGAAATAGATACTTTATCTCAAATAATCTTTGATTGTAGTAAAAGTTATGAAGAATTTCATAGTTTGTTTCTGGAAATAAGAAATCCTCGGGAGTTGTTGCAGGGCTCATTACAGTGGTTGGCTAACATGCTACTATGGTAGAGATGTCACACTTCTATAAAAGTGCTTTTATGCTACATAGTTGATTTGTAGTGGTAGTTTTTGACACACTTTTATGGTGTATGTTGACTTCTAATAATGAAGTCTAGGTTGCACATCTCTGTGGGGATAGTATAACTTTAGATCTTGCAAGATCTTGAGATAAGTAACCACTATGGTGGGAGACTTGGGTAGGTGTGTGCGGGTCCTACTACTAGAGCTCATGGGTGGTCGGGTGGTTATGAACCCTTACATGAGAATGTTTCCCAAGAATGTACGATTATGATAAAAGTGATTATATGAAGAAACCTTTCATGGCTTATATAAGCTTGCTTTCACAAGGATTTCCTTGTATGCGTCATAATTCAAGGACCACAATGAGCCCCCAAATATGCTCTCTAAAACATCCCTAAATTTAAGTAAGTGTAATGGCTAAGATCTATAGACCTAACTCTAATACCACGTTTCAATGACCACTTTCATAAAATTGCTAGCGCATCCCAGTTAATGAGCTAATTGGTGCCATGCCTATATAAGCATGCAAAGGGTGAGCTTTGTTGGAAGTTACCCCACCTTCACCTTGGCTTCCTTGCCTCTAAACACATGGTGTGAACAGAGCGTGGGTATGAAGAAATCCTTCATGGCTTATATAGCCCCCCTTCCATAGGACTTTCCTTTTATATGGCTTATATAGCCCCCAGACTTTCTTTTCATATGGCTTATATAGCCCCCCTTCCACGTGACTTTCCTTCATATAGAGTATTTAACAAATTTCCATTACACAACGCCAACCAGCCTCTAAACATGGGTGAGAATATATGCCCTCCAACACAAAGAGAGTGTTTCAAGGTAATGCCTAATATGCTTGTAGAATATGCATTTTTTAATTGATGCCTAGTGTAATTGAGGTACACTCAGCATGTATATTGATGTATGTATGATAAAAAGAGATTACAAAGATATGTTTTTAAAACTTCTAAGTCTATTTCCCTTTTCACATTCGTGGTGGTGGTATCATGTATGGAGGGAAGGTTTTTAAAGAAAGGCCCTTGAGCACACCCTTTGCTAGGCATGCTATAGTGTCACGACATGGTTGTGGTGTACAACTTGGATCTATTTCTAAATGCAAGCCTTTAAATAGCAAAAAGAAAGCATTTGTAAAGATGCACGCCCATGCGGCGTGTACTAATGGAGAAAGCACAAATGTAACAGTCCACCTGGTGAGATTAAGGCACTAACATTACTCTATATTGAGAATACTTTGTCTAAAGACATACTCTATCATAAAAAAAAAATAAATGTTACGAAATAACTCCGGTGAGTGGTGGTGGGTGGATATATATGACTTTCTCCCTTTCTTTAAGCAGCATGTACATGTGTCTAAATGACCTTCAAAAAGTTAATAAGAAATGCATAAAATAGGATAATGGAAACAACCTCATAAAGGTGAAAAGAAATGGAATATTTTGATGTGATGGTGTGCCAAGTTTGTGGTGGAGATTGTAAATCACTATCAAGGTTTATGATTGTCCAGAATAGGATATGTTGCACTCTTAAAAGGTTTTTAAGAGTCGTGTAGCATAATTAGTGATAGAATTCAAAAAAATCAAATCTTGATAAAAAACCAGCCAAGTTTTAGTTCTCCTTGAAAAACTTTCCTCGAGAGGAAGAATATTTTATTCCTATACAAGAAACAAGAATGATCTCTTTTACCTTTCCCGAATCCTCAAGATTATTGGAGGTGTTGGGAATTGGTTCCCTTAGTGCTTAGAGCACATGCCAACGGCATTGTGAGGAATGCCTCAAAAGGTGGTCCACATGAGCTCCTAAGTTCAAAATCTTTAAAACAAGTTTTTTTTTTGGAGGCAGTAAATATATATATATATATATATATATAATATTAACAAGTTTTTAAAACACAACGAATATTGAGTACGTATAAAGGCCGTATGTATTGAGTACGGTCAAACCCACCGAATCTTTCTGAAAATATCGGCGAGCGGTCAAGTCGGTCGCCCTCCTACGTCTCCACCATCCTCCTGAGAGAGAGAGAGAGAGAGAGAGAGAGGGGCGGAGGGGAGGGGAGGGGAGGCGAGGGGGCGCGCGGCAGCAGAGGCCTCTTCGTTGGCTCTCTCGCTCCAGAGAGCCACAAGGGCGCGCATTAAACCCTTTGAGGTGGCGCTTCCCTTTCTGTTCTGGTGAGTGCGAAGCGAACCACATCAATGAGATGAGCAGCTCATGGCGGGAGGAAGCCCATGCCCTAATTCCGGCGCGCTTCCAGAACCCCACCAAGCGGCCTCCTCAACAAGAAGAAGGCCTACGAGCTCGATAGAGTTGGCGCCTTCTGGCGGTCGTCGTCTCCTCCTCTCGTTGAATTTGCCAGGCCCAGGTAGGCCTCCGCCGCACAGTGTAGATCTGCCGCTAAACTATGTGTGTGTGTGTGTTTTTGGTCGTGGATCTGTACTTTCAACCCCATTAGACGGTTTACCATTTGCCTTGCATGATGCTAAGGTTTGATACATGGCTGTGTGGGCTTAAAATGGCACTCGATACGGGTCAGTACCCTTCTACGCTTTGAGATGCAGATTTGTTGTAAAGATCAAGTTTGACCCACCACAGCCATGATTCTTGGCTAGTGTCCACTTAGTTTAAAACTTAAAAAAAAAAAGAATATTTAATATATATTAGTCACTGCAAATGTTTACATCCAACCATCTTCTTACAGCTTCAGACAACCCTTCTGAGCTCACATCCTATTCCAAGAAATACTACTGTTCACATCCACCCACCTTTTACTGAATAATACCAGTAAGAGTCACTTGGAACAGGTTGGGGGCTTAATCCAAGTCTTCTTCAATAGCATATGCAAATTAGATAGCATGTAGACCTCTCACCTAGCATAATGATTGTTAACCTCATGGTTGCACAACTAAAAAATCAAGACATGTAAAGTTGAGGTTGCAAATGAGTATTTCATAATACAAAAAGCTCATTTATTTTATGATTATTGTAGCAAGTGAAAAGGGCTATAAAGTGTTGACAATATAGATAAAGTGAGATAGTTTAGGAAGTGTTAACCATACATACAAAGTGAGATGGGCTAGAAAGTGTTGACCCCATATAGACGAATGTGCATATTGTCACAATGGTTTTGTTATTGTTTGCTTCATCTCTCTCTCTCTCTCTCTCTCTCTCTCTCTCTCTCTCCCACTTTCAAAATCCTATTCATTTGCTTTTATCTTTCTATTTTTCACTAGAACTAGGTTTACCCAACAACTTTGGCTCTTTCTTAACCTAGTGAGCAGCCTATGTTTGGGTGCTAATGAGAACATAAATATTACACTTGGTTTGTTTAGTCTCTCTCTCTCTCTCTCTCTCTCTCTCTCTCTCTCTCTCACTCTCACTCTTTCAAAATCTTATTCATTTACTTTTATCTTTCTCTTTTTGACTAGAATTAGGTTTAGCCAATAATTTCAACTCTTTTAAAACCTAGTGAGGAACTTATGTTTGTGCACTAATGAGAATGTAAGTATTACACTTGGTTTGCCGAGTCTCTCTCTCTCTCTCTCTCTCCACTTTAAAAACATTATTCATTTGCTTTTACCTTTCTTTTTTTTACTAGAATTAGATTTAGACAGTAATTTCAACCCTTTTAAAACCTAGTGAGAAACTTATGTTTGGGAGTTAATGAGAATGTAATTATTACGCTTGGTTTGATGACTCTCTCTCTCTCTCTCTCTCTCTCCTATTTTTTATAGACTACCTTTCTTGACTTAAATCATAACTTGCTAAGTTTCTTTTTTTAAGTAGTTCTTTAAATTTTTAAAAATTTATTAAATTATATGAGTACAATTACTCTTTGAATTTGCAAGGTTGAATATATTCCAATATTAGGAAGATAAATACATTAGTCTTAGTTGGTTCTATCAAGAATCCTTTCAATTAAAACCTCGGTGGACTTTGTTGGTGAATAAAGTCCATATAGACTTTGTAAATAATCACATAGGAAGAAAAGTTTTTTATGGAGCATAGTGTTTTAGAACCACTAAAAAAACCATTGTAATGCGATTCTTTAAGTGCCATTATATTCCAATAATAGGCTTGAGCCTTATTGTCATTATCTTTTAGTAATGAACTTAAACATTTATTCATATTTTCTTGTAAGAGTTCGTTAAATCTTTAATTTGGATCTCATTTTTAAATACAATTAGAATGGGCCTTATTAAGTTCTCATAAAAGAGACTTAATCTCTCTCTCTCTCTGTCTCTCTCTCTCTCTCTCTAAATGCATTTTATTGTCATTTATGGATGCTTTTTTGTTTAGTTGATAAGTTGAGTTTAAGAGATTGAGCTCAGTGCTACATATATATCTACATGTTTATCTAGATGTTTACATGTGTATATATATTAGTTTTGAATTTCTTCAAATATAAAGTCAAAATTCTAATAATTTTATTATTATTTTTTCAACGGAGATAATTGTGTATGCAACATGATAGAAAGGATAAGAGATCAATGTTTTTGAATACAAAAGATTGCTCTTACAAAAAGCTTAATCATGCATCTAATATTGTAGAATGATATATTATTTCTCCACAATAGCATGGCTTAAAGAAAATGATTTTTATACTTCTTTAGTTAATGAGATTTCACACTTGAAATGTATAAAAAATTACTAAAATCTAAAAGAGCATGAATGAATGGTGTTCTCAATGAAGAAGTCTTGTAGTAGTATGGGTTTCATAAATTCTCTCATTAGATATGCACATTGTTTTCCAAGTTATCTTATCATAATATTTTTAGTTATGTCAAATTGCAATGAGAAGTCATAGAATGTGTAATTGATACCAAGTAAAGCTCTCAAGGCAAATGCAAGTGTGCTTCTAGTCCAACCATTTGGTTCCATGATCATCACTCATGCAACATCTTCTTTAAGTAACACTTGTATTATGAAGGCCACATATCAGTTTATATCCTTTTATAAAAAAGGCATATCAAGGAGGAAATATATCATTATTTTAATTGCATTGACAAAAAAGTAGGATGCGTTTTTTAAAAGATCCTTGTATTTGTTACCTAGAAAATAACTGGAAATGGCTACATACAAACTCCTCAAATGGAAAACGAGAGGTAAGATGTATAAAAAGGGGGGAGGATGCTCTTCTCCTCTGGCTAGCCACTCTACGAGGAGAAGGCTATCTCATACAATGGGGGGAGAGGAAAACAACCACACATGTGGTGGTCTATAGTGCCAAGTGAGCTCGTTCCCACCACTATCTATGAGAAAGAGACCATGATGCTAGATCCTCAGGAGGCCTCTCAGTGCTTCTCCATGTGGTTTGAGCCACTGACCATGGAGGATATGAACAATATTGAGCCAAATGCTCTTGATGGACTCTGAGGGTGACTTCAATGGATTTGCTGCATTCAAGCTCTCCATATGTGCCACGTAGCTATACTACTACAAATCTCCCATCTCTGGCATGAACCTAGTTACCAATGACTTATGGATGGAGCTGAGACTAGCATTGCAGAAATGTGAAGGTGAGAGACTTGAAGGGATAGTCCCCCAACTTCCTCCTTATATGACGTTGATAAGTGCGGCCTTAGTGGCCCAAGCAATTGTGTCCCACACAACTATACTACTGCAAATCTCCCATCTCTGGCAGGAACCTAGTGACCAACGACTTGTGGATGGAGCTGGGACTAGCACTGCAGAAATGTGAAGATGAGAGACTTGAAGGGCTAGTCCCCCACCTTCCTCCTTATATGACATTAACAAGTGCAACCTCAGTGGCCCAAGTAATTGTGTCCCACGTAACAATACGAGCAGGGACTAGATCCATAGAGACAATATGTAGGATCCTCTACCAAACTTGTTGAGCCTTCAGGCAATCCCAAAGATAATGACATTGAGACTCCTAGGGATGCCCGCATCTTGAACATAATGTTGGTTTACCCCCACTAGCCAACCACGTGCCAAGTGCCAAGTTTTTGAAGAGATTTGATAGTTTTCGACCGCATGGAAGATCACCCTTTGTATGCGGCTACTGGTACATAGAAGCAGGATGACTTTTAAAGCGCCAACAATTGGCTTCCACCTTTTGATCTAGTTTTTATAGAGTACAAATAATTGGGACCCACCTTTTGATGTAGTTTTTATATTGAATTTATATACACATTACATTTTTTTAATGTTGATATATAATCCTCGACTCATGATACATGATTTCTATTTAAAGTGTAATATCTATTCAATTATGTCCTCAAACTAATGATTAATATATACATCTATAGGATATATGTGAATATTATATGTCTATACTTATAAGGCACATATAGTAAGCTAAACATTTGTATAATATTTACAAAAAGTATTGCAATATCTTTAAGAAACAGATTAATTGTACAAAACTTACAAAGTTCCATGTGATTTGCGCCTAAGGCCAAGAGATTAGAGAATGGGAAAAGGACCATGTCCATGGACACATGAAAGTGTAATGTGAAAGTGACATCCATGTATATAAGTGAAAAGGAGGACTAGTCATGTAACTAATCATTTGCTAATCACAATTACAACTTACTAATCCTAGCTATAGTGGCTTCTTCCTTTTGAGGAGTGAGTCCTTCTCCATGAGTGCTACCATGTGAAAACTTTGGCTTAATGAGAGGCCACCTTACTAATCCTAGCTATGGTGGCTTATCCCTTTTAAGAAGAAGAGCGAGTCCTCCTCCATGAGTGCTACCGTGCAAACTTCGGTTTAATGAGAGTTCACCTTTATTTCAGTGCTATCAAAGCCCTTGTATTTGATCCATTTTTGTAAATTTTTGGATTTTTTTTCAAATTTGAAAATTAACTTTTTGGTTTTCCATCAATCTTGCCAAGAATATTGAGAAATTACATTTTAATAATTTTCTTGGTCATTTTGGGAGAAAAATTGGCCATATTTGAAAAGTTTGGGCTTATCTTTGGCATTTTCTTGATTTTCAAGATTTGCTATAATTTTTGTACACTTTGGGTCACTTTTTTGCAAACCCTAACTTCCACGGGAGAGAACATCTTGAGTAGTGCTTCTATTTGCCACTCCTTTGCACATTTTTTAGCATTACTAGTCTCTCCAAGCTTTCCATGGTGGTCTTTTCCATTCCAAAATCCCCATGAAGTTGGCAGCGATTCTCCAAAGGCCTTGAGCTACTTTGATTGAGATTGCACACAATGTTGGAAAATGGAGTGCATATATTGCTTATCAATGGTACAAATAGTCCTTCAAAGGCTTTGATCAAGTGATTTCCAAATCTTGGGACACATTGGTGAGTTTCTTGATTGCCTATGGGCTTTTTTTTTGCCTTTTCCATTGATTTGCATCAAGAAAGTAAGAAAATGATGCCTTTGGCTAGAACCTTGATGTTTCATTATAAAGACAAGCTTGGCCACATTTTTCAATCTTAGTGATCAAGCAATAATTCTATTAAAGCTTCATCCATAGCTTCTTGATTCTTTAGGGTTTCTTGCAAGCTTTCCAGCCATATACATACATTTGTACTATTGATTGATTGGCATTGAACTAACATGCAGGGAATGATTAACTGATGCATAATGGATGCAGAATGGTAACCTTGGGAATGCACATGGTGTGTATGTATTAGCTTCTTGCCATTTTGGCCTATGCGTAAGAGGATTTAGATTGGATTGCTTGTTGGAAGCAGTGTTATAGCATATGAAATTGGAATGAGATGAAATAAGCATGAGTACATGCTACCTTTGTAAGTGAACTCTCTCCTCTCACATACTTATATTGCAAGCTTTAGTACATTTAAATTTCAATTACAAAATGCTTCTTGAATCTAATATGATGAGAAGGTACCTTTAGCACTAGGTGGAGTGGCCAAAGGGGAGTGCGTCATGAACATTGTGTGCTGTTGAGTGCTTTGGTAAAACGGTAGGAAAGGGGATTAGGTATATGGTATGAATACATGGCCTCAACCCTTGCCATCAGACTCTAAAATTTGGTAAGGGCTTGGCTAGATGATCGGCAAGTAAGAGTGATTCTTCGACATATCACAAGTAATAAATGGGAAAATGTAATTGATAAACAATTGGGGCATGTATTAACAATTGATATTGGATGCAATTTTCGATTTGAGATTCAATTGCAAATACAAATGAGATTATGCCAAAAGTTTTGCAAAGTACATACATGGTCCATGCTTATGGATTGAGTTTTAGCTACTCAAATGCATATTTCCAGGATAACACTTTTGATGTGTTGGAGCATTGGTAAATGCAATTGGAATGTAACCATGTCAGTTTTGGGACATTTTGACTATGTTCTATAGGATCACAAAACCCTAATTCAGTCAAAATTGATTGGGGCTGTTTTGTGAGTGTTTACATAGACTTTTAGTACTCTCTAGGGGCTACGTCTCGAGTTATCAAGATCCCAATTCTGGTACCGTTTGCTATCCCAACTGGCAAGGTTAACTATAAGCAAAAACCCTAATTTAGTCATAGACTATTTTGTATCTTGCCAAAGTCTTTACATATTCCAAGAGTATTCCCTTAGAGTTTTGAGAAGAGCCATTGAGCTCCCCGATCCATTACTATTTGGTTGGTCAATAGGTATAGTTCACTTTTCTCGCAAAGTCAAAATAGAATATACTTTCCCTTTGACTTTGATCAAACCCTGTTGGGAGTAGGTAGTACTCATCATTAACTCACCAAAGAAAAAACCAAAGGATTTTGACAAGATTTGGACATTCTACACTCAATAGCATGCTAGAAAGAGGTCAAAACTTCAAAAACAAGGGTAACTTGAAGGAAGCTCTTGTGCATGAGGAAGTGGGTGCAAATGATGCCAAGGAGGAACAACTTGCAAGTCATTCTTCTCATGTGGAAATACATAAAGCTATGCATGAACAAAGCAATGTTAATGAAGTAGCACATGAAGATGTCAATGCCTTGGAGGTGCCTAAAGTTGGGGAAGACATGAATGTCATCTTGTATTTTATACAGAAGCTTTGTGAACGGATGGATAGGAATGATAATTTAACCATGAAGAGGCATGAGAACTTGGTGGGCTGCATGGATCAAAGATTTCAATTCATGGTTGACAAGGTCGATGCTTTGGGAAAAGATATCCAAGATGGAGTCTCTAACTTGAAACAAGAGTGGAGTACCGGCAAAGAGATGTTGTGTGAACCAACAAGGCATGCATATGCATCAAATAAAATGCAAGTTAGTTGGATAGAAGCCCATATGCTAATTGAGGATGCAAGGCACATGAATGGATCAAATGCTCTACAAGCTAGTTTGCCTTTTGACCATGGTCCATCATGGCTTTACACAAGGGGAAAAAAATCTACCTCCACAATCGAAGCATCATGGTGGGTTATGCATGTATGGAATGCCTATACAACAAACTATGATGTAAGGTTTGTCACCAATCCAAGGAAGAAACCTTGATAAGGGAAAGGGTTGTTTAGCTTTGCATGAGCCGATAGTGGATGGAACATGGAAGGCACCACTTATGGTCGGTCATCATTTCAATGAATTTGGAGCCAATCATGCTTGATTACATGAGCATCATAGAGGTGATGGGGACGAGTTTAAAAGGACAAAAGGATAAAATTACCTTTACAAAGTTCAAATGGCTTGACAAGATGGAACTTTACTTTGAGCTTAGTCCTCGTAGTAGTGATCAAGCCAAAGTGTTATTTGCTACATTACATTTGGAGGGATATGCTCATGCATGGTGGTGGCACTTAAATGCTCACGTGGGTACATGATCACTACATGGAGGGATTTCAAGAATGAAATGAGACGTATGTTCATTTCAGCCCTAAGCCAATCTAGGATGGTGGAGAAATGGGATGATCTCACTCAAGTGGGTAATGTAAAGAACTATGTGCATAAGTTCATGAAGTTTTCATTACATGTGGAAGTCTTGAGTGAGGATTTTAAATCGAGGAAGTTCATAAAAGGGTTACAAAACAACATTAGAGTTAACATGGATGCTCAAAGACCCGACACCATCAAAGAGGCCATGCTACTTGCAGAAAGTTATGAGGCAAAATATGCACATGTAAGGGAAGTAAGTCAAGGAGCAAGGGTTGATTCGAACACTCCATCTATGTTCAAACCTTCAGGTGGTGTTGCACCTCATATACCGCACCTCCTAGATTACCCCTATGTATAGAAGAGGTGGGAGAGAAAATTTCAGATTCACTACATCTCTTCATAGACCCTCAAATGTTGATGGGAAGCATGTTGATGCTAAAGGTTTCAATAAGAGTAAGATCACTAGTGAAGATCACATCCACCACGACTTAAAGAAAAAGGGGTTGTACTTCAAGTGTGGTGACAAATGGTACAAGGATCATTGGAAAGTTTGTAAAGCCAAGAAGATGACATCTTGCAATGAAGGTACAAAAGAGGATGTGGACAAGTATGAGGATTGCTTTGAAGATGCTAACAATGAAGATGAAGATGTAAAGACTTTTTTTTTTTGAACTGGGTGGGTCAAAGAAGAGTGAAGTTCACTATGATGATGGGTTATTGTTACCTATTTGTGTTCATATAACAAGGATAATTTGGCCTCTTTGTGCAATATCTATAGTGACGCCTATGCCGGTTGCAAGGGTGCAAGTACATTAAGATTGACGGCATACATAGGGGAAGCACACATAGCTTCATCAACACAACATCCATGTATAGTCTCAAATTACAACCCATAGCTCTACCCTTCTGGCATGAAGCTTAAGTGGCTAATGGGACAAATATGGATTGCACATTGGTATGCAAGGATGTGGGGTTGGTAATCACAAAGGATCATACTTGGAAGGTTGATTTGCTTTTCCCGGATATGGGTCCCATTAACATTGTGTTGGGATATATGATTGGTTGGAAACTCTTGGGTTATTTTACATGAATTTATAGCAAGGGTAAAAGAGATTCCTACATGGAAATCATGAGGTTACATTGATCGAAACTAGGTGCCATGTATCAAGATGATCAATGCGGCACAACTTAAGATGGAGCTAAAGAAAATGGTATGCATATATTACAACTTGGCAAGGTAGAGAGGAAGGAGAAAAAGGGTGAAGTTAATATGTATAAAGGTATAAAAGGATTATTAATAGAGTATGAAGATATGTTTCAAATGCCAAAGTGCTTGCCACCAAAATGAGAGGTGGATCACGGGATAGAGCTTGAGCTGCATACCAAGCCCGTCAACACAAGCCACCTTATAGGTTGTCAAAAGTGGATAAGAACAAAGTGGCAAAGCAAGTGCAAGAGCTCATGGACATGGGATGGGTTGCTCCTAGTCAATCACGTTTTGCATCACCCATACTCTTGTTCAAGAAGAAGGATGGCACTTTTTGTATGTGTGTGGACTTTAGGTATTTACATAAGTCAACAATAAAGAATAGATTTCCCATTCCTAGGATTGATAACTTTCTTGATGAGTTGAAGGGTGTATGTTTCTTCTCCAAGATTGATATGAGATCGGGGTATCACCAAAGAGAGTGATAAGTATAAGATGGATTTTCGAACTGAGAGAGGTATCTATCTTAATGAATAAAGTTCTTGGACCTTTCCTTTACAAATGGGTACTTGTGTTCTTTGATGATATCTTGATATATATATATAGAAACAGTGAGGAAGAAAACTTAATGATGTAAGGGATGTTTTGGATGCTTAAGAGCCAATAAATTGTATGCAAAGGAGAGCAAGTGCACCTTTATGGAGGCACAAAAGGTTGAGTATCTTGGACATATAGTGAGAATGTATTATGGTGGATCCAAGAAGGTGGAATATGTTAAGGGGATTCTTGGGCTTATCATCATTCTATAGGAGGTTCATTAAGAGATATACTCATATTGCCGATCTTGTTTGATAAGCTTAAGAAAAAGGTTTTTTTTTTTTTGGGATGCCATAGCCACTGATAAGACATTCAAAGAGCTCAAGGAAATGCTCACATCAGTCCTTATACTTGTATACCCAAACTTCATGTAGCCATTTATGGTTTTAGTCAATGCATGTGGAAGAGACATTGGGGCTTTTTTGTTTCAAAAACATGGAGTAATCACATTTGGGAGCCAAAAGCTTGATGAGAAAGAGATGGTTATACATGTCTATGATCAAGAGATGTTGGAAATACTTCATGAAATAAAAAAGTAGCATCATTACTTATATGGGAGTCATTTCTTTGTGAAGAGTGATCATAGAGTACTCCAATACTTTTTGTCTCAACCTACAATATCTCCCAAGCAAAGAAGATGGGTGGCTACATTGCAAAACTATGAAATGTGTATGCGTTTGTGACAAGCTTCTTACCTTGGCAAAAAAACAAGGATCCCACACACATAAGCCCAGTGGTTTGCTTCAGCGTTTGCTTATTCTCGAGGAAAAATGGACACACAATTCTATGGATTTCATCACAGGGCTACCTCACACAAGGAGGGGATGGGATATCATATATGTGGTTGTGGACCACTTAACAAAAGTAGCATATTTTTTTTCTTCCAAGGTCAAATTTTTAGCATCTATGGTTGCAAAGTAGTTTGTGGATCATGTGTTCATGGTTGCATGGTGTACCACAACAAATTGTTAGTGACCAAGATGTGAAGTTTATGAGTACATTTTGGAGGATATGATTTGAGATCATGGGGACTATTTTGACACCTAGCACCCTACCACCCTGAAATGGATGGACAAACCAAGAGGATGAACAAGTGGGTGGAGACTTACTTGAGGCATTATTGCCATGATACGTAAGGTGTTTGGGATGAGTGGTTGTTGCTTCCCAAGTTTGCTTATAATAGTATGTATCATGAGAGCATTGGCATGTCATCTTCTGAATATGCCAATGATGGTGAGGGAGTGAATCCTAATGCAAAAGAGGATATGGAAAAGTTGGATACACTCCAATGCAAAGCTAATATGAAGCAAGCTCAAGAAACGATGAGACACTATGCAAATGCTCATAGGAGACCAATAGAGTTCAAGGAGGGAGATTGGGTCTTCTTGAGAATTCCCAAGACTAGATATGGTGCTCTTGAGGGCAACACAAACACCAAGTTAGCTCATCAATACTATGGGCCATACAAGGTTTCGAGACGTATTGGTGAAGTTGCTTACCAATTAGCACTTCCATCAACGATAAGAATTCATGATGTGTTTCATATATCATATCTTAAAGCTTACCTTGGCCATTATTTATATGACATTAGTAACTTTGTTATTATAGTTTTATGTAACTCTATTATTATAGCCTTGTGTAACTTTCAAGCACTATGCATTCAAAACCCAAGGGTATAGGGTTATCCACAGTGAGTTTATAGGAAATTCCATCAAGCTAATTTACCATTGTTAAGCCTCATTGGACTTCTTAAATGCATCCAATAATCCATCAAACCCTTTCAATGTAGAGGCAGGTCACCAAGAAGCTTCTTCCTTGAGCCTCGTTGGACTCCTCAAATGCATCCAATAACCCATCAAACCCTTCCAATGTAGACGCGGTTTGCCAAGAAGCTTCTTCCTTAGGTAATCCTCACCATTTGACCAAGTGTTTCACCGGTTGTGAAGGACCCTTTCTTTTCTGCCCAAAATCAATTTTGGCATATACTCAATCATGTCCTCCTCATTCATTAGAGCTAGCTCATCTTGTATAAATGTTTCAAGTTGAGATGCTAGGAATCATGGAAATGGTGATCTTAAAGTCAAACCGTGCATCAAAGGATTAAAAATTGAGAAAAAATAGACAATTTTGGCCAAATATTTACCAATTTGGCACCCTCGACATGGGAAATTGAGTGTGGATCATTTATTTTCCTTTGGCCAAGCACATGTGAAAATAAGTTCTACTGATCATTTTCACTCCCTCGCAAGTTTGGGACATATATTCAAAAATCAAGCTCTACCTCCAACTTTTTCACTAATTGCAATCCTAATCATCATAAATCAAGATTAATCGACGTTAATGCATAATCATCTCTACTCATTTGATCAAGAACATGAGTTTCTTCATGGATTTGTGTATTCATTTGATTTCTATCATATATGTGTGGCATTGAGGGATTGGTTCTAGCATTGGGAAGTGCACACAAGGCAAGTGTTTGAGAATACATCATTGACAAGAAGACTAACCATTTGGAGTTCACTTTTGCAAGCTTCTTCACCAGCATTAAACTCTTGATAATATTGGCATGCAAGTATAAATGTCTACATTGTAAGTGAACTCTCTCACATACTTGATTGCAAGCTCTTGGTTATATTCAAATTTTAATTCCAAAATGCTTTTAGAATCTAGTATGTTGAGAGGGTACCTTTGGCATTGGTGAAGAGGCCAAAGGGGAGCATGGCTTGAACCTTTCGTGTCATGAGTGCCTTGGTAAAGTGGTATGAAAGGGGATTAGGTACATTGGATGTGAAGACATAGCCCCAACCTTTGTCATCGGATTCTAAACCTTTGTAAGAGGGTGGGTAGACTTGGTCGAGAGATCGGCAGGTAGCACTTCATAGATGTACATCGGTTGGTATTGGCATTGGTATCGATTGGTAATGATTATGCAAGGCAATATAATTGGAATATCATAGTAGTTGGTTTCATTGAGATTTTGTAATTGATATCCAAAGGTCATGCCAAAATTTGTGTAAAACTTGCTTGGAAACACTTGTTGATTTTCTTGGAAACACTTAATAATAGATAGTCATTGATGCATTATTGGTCAATGGATTATTGCCAAAGCCAAAGGGATGCTTCGGTGTTACATAATCTTGACAATTTTCATAGAAAAAGACAAAACCCTAATTTAGTAGAAGAGATTTTGGACTGAAGAAAAAGTGGATATAGGGTTGGATTACCTGTCTCTTAAGCTCCAATTCTAGCTGCTATTAACCTCTCCATTCGGACACCAGAGTAACCGACCAAGTTATATTTTGTATCGGCTACCTTGGTTTTTACAGTTTTGATTCACTTTCACTGAACCAAAATTGACTTCATAGTTGGATAGTATACTCTTAGACCATCCCATAGAGCCGAGGATTCCCAAATCAAATGTCTTGTGTGGGGGTAAAAAGGGAAAATAACTTCTGATTGACTTTTGTAGAAAAGTCAAAATAGAGAATAGTACAGCTTTGACCAGGTCAAAGGTGACCACCTACTTGGATAGTAGGCATCATAAGATTTCTATAAAACTAACAAAATACAAAATCGGATATCATTTGAGGATTCAACCATTTAGATTTTATTAAATTCAACCATGCCGAGGGGAAGACTGAGAAAGTTTGTAAAGGTAGTGCAAGATGCAAATGTGGATTTGAGGAAGATAACCAATTGCATTTGGGTAAAGGAATTCAAATGCATGTTGATAATGACAATATGGATTCCCATGCAAGTATGGCTAGTATGATTCCTTCTATGAGCATGGACTCCATGTTGATGGTCATGCGGTCTAAGTTACAAAGCATGATGGAAGGAGTGTGTAGTGAAACAAGGAAGGAAATATCATCCCTTAGGAATTACCTCAAAGGTGAGGTTATCAAGGTGCAAATACATCTTTTGGGATGACATCTCAAGCATGGCAAACTGATGACTTGTATCTTTTGCCAGTATAAATGGGTTTGGTCATGTTAAAAACAAGGAGTACAATCCACCATCATCATCAAGGTTTAAGGGGGGAGATGCTTATCATGGGTCTTCATCATTGGGCAATCAAGGGACTTCACCATTTGGAAATCAAGACAAAGGCAAACATGTGTCTTTTGATTTCACATATAGATGGCTCTTAGAAAAAGGATGCACGAGGATAACAATCATGAGGAAAGGGATGAATTCAAAGGGATAAAAGACAAAGTGGTTTTCACCAAATTCAAAGGAGAAAGCACTTTCAATGAAGAGTTTGAAGAATGTATTAACAATATGGATATGTATTTTCAGCTTAATCCATGGAGCAAAAGGGAAAATGTCTATTTTTCAACTCTTCACCTTGAGGGATATGCTCACTCTTGGTAGAGGAACATTTCTTCTCATGGTTATGAGGTCACTACTTGGATATCTTTTAAAGATGAGATAAGGGATACATTTACATCATAATTGCATAGCAACAAGTTCATTGGTGCTTGGAATGATTTGGAACAAAGAGGTTAGAGTGTGAAGGAGTACTCACACCGATTTCTAAAGCTTGCTTTACATGTAGAAGGGGTGAGTGAGAATTACCAAATTATCAAGTACATCCAGAGTTTGAAGTCTAGCATTGGTGTGGATGTAAATGCTTAAAGACCTCTCTCTCTCTCTCTTAGAAGCTATGATGTCCGAGATATATGATGAAAAACATACCCACAATTGGCAATACAAAAGTCCTCAAAAGGATGATCCAACTCCTAGCTCTTATGTGTAAAGGCTCCAAATAGTTCTACAATGGGATCTTCTATTCCAAGATACCCTATGGTTTATGGGACAAATACAATGCCAAATTTCAGATTTGGGAATGCCTCTACCAAGGGTCCAAGTGGGTATGGGAAGCCTTTAAGTGGGTATGGGAAGCCTTTAAGTGGTGTGACAAATAGTAATGTGATCAAAGAGGATCACATAAATGATCTTAAGAGCAAAGGTTTATGTTTTAAGTGTGGAGAGAAGTGGAGAAAGGATCACTAAAAATCATGCAAGGTAAAAAATTTATCCTCAAGTATTATTTTCATGGAACAAGATGATGAGATACTTGAGGATAATGTAAAGAATTTTGTGGATTGCATTGATGATGAAAATCATGATTATGAGCCTAGTGGGGGAGTTTCCTTTTGAACTCGGTGGAGCTTATTGTGAGAGTCATGATGATGGATTATCTACTACTTTATGTGTTATGGATTTATCAAAGTGTTATGATACCTTGTGTTCACTCTCTAATGATGGATATGCCGGTTGCAACAAGGGTACAAATACCTTGATACTCAAGGCTATAATAAATGGAAGGGTGGCACATGTGCTAGTGGTATATATATATATATATGTGTGTGTGTGTGTGTGTGTGTGTATGTATGTATGTATGTATTATATATACACACACACACACACACATACATACATACATTTACATATATATATATATATATATATACATATACATATATATATATATATATATATACATATATATATATACATATACATATACATATACATATATATGTATATACACACACACATACATACATACATACATTTACATATATATATATATATATATATATATATATATATATACATATACATATACATATACATATACATATACATATACATATACATATACATATACATATATATATATATATATATATATATATATATACATATACATATACATATAGATATAGATATATACATGTATGTATGTATATACATACATACATATATATATATATATATATATATATATATATTATCACATGCACAAGGTAGTGCCATGTCTAATCCCTGATCGTATCCTTCATTAGGCAGCAATATTAGATGCATTTAAGGCATCTTCATCAACATCATGCATCATGTCAGCAGAAATTTAGCACATATATCTCACATCATTAGTAGTAGAATATAAGTCATGTCAATATTGAGTGAGAATCAACATCATTTTACCAATAATTATGGTGAAGAGTTTATATATATACACACACACACATATATTGTAATGTACACGTTACTAGACCCCAAAATGAGTGTCCCTTTCCTATGAGTGGGAACCTCTTTATATTAGCACATAAGGGTCATTCACACATGGCCTTCCACATGGCCAACCACATACACTACACCTCCCCCCTTAAGGGAAAAAGATAGATAACTTTTTTTAGATGGAGCATGACATGACAACGGACTTAGGGACGGAAGGACAATGACATGACTATGGACAAGTTCCAACGCCTCATATGGGGGGACCGCCCGTTCCATCAAAAGACACATGGACATGGCATCATTTGTTGCGAGACATATGGAGCGTTGGGGAGCTAATCTCAACACGCATGCTCACCTGAGGTATAGCCGAGGCTTCAACACGAGGGCTGCTCTACGGCATAAGAAAAACCGACTCTCTTTTTGTGATCTCCATCTATCTCCAATGGGGTTTTGGTGTAGCATTAAGTTCAAGAAGGGACGAGATTGCAATGTCCATGACAATGCATGCTAGAGAACCAGTGTGCTGCTGGATACCATTAACCAAGAAAATCCCAAAAGCAACATCATCGTGGTGATAATAACCAGGATAATTCCGCATCACAAGAATAAGTGCAACTGCGACTTCGGCATGCTGAGGGACCTTGACTAGCCGACCATAGCTTCTACGCTTGCCGAAATCTGCTTTAGAATTTCTAAGCTCAAATTGAGTGTGTGCGGCGAGGGGGTCCTTCTTCTCTTTCACCTGTTCTCATCATCTGCAGTATGTGCGTCCACCTCCACGGCATCCTGCTTCTCAGCAGGGAACTGGATAAGGATTTTTTCACGTCCGTATTTGATGATATTGGCAGCATCCTTCTGCTTTTGAAGCTTGGCAAGGCAGGAATGCTCTATGATGGGGATGGCCTCGGCTTCTGAGGTCTGCAACTCCTCTTGTTTGAGAGGGCAGGACTTATTAACCTCTACGATTGAGGAATTGAGATCTTTCCATTTAGAAGTGAAGGCTATGAGCAAATTCTTGAAGCTTTCCATCTCCGAGATCCTCCTCTCTCAGTGTGCTCCTTGCCTGGAAGTGCAAGCCCCATCCCATGGCTCTCTCCTTTTCTCCTCTCTCTCTCTCTCTCTCTCTCTCTCTCTCTCTCTCTCTATATATATATATATATATATATATATAGGGAGAACTCTATCATGTCATGAAGGTTCTCTCACACACACCCCCAGCAGATCGATGGTTTTCATGGCAACGCGAAGTAGAAAAAATGAGCATTAGTTATCATGCATAGATAAAGAGCTACGCAAAGAAACCCTAGCGCTAGCCTGTGTCGAGCAAAATTTCATGGCTGAGAGAGGGAAATACCGAGAAATGAAAGAAAAAGGGTCTGCCAACTACTAACTGCCCGACGTCTCCACCAATGTTACAATGTACACGTGTCCCTTTCCTACGAGTGGGCACCTCTTTATATTAGCTTAGAGTTGGTTACATAAGGGTCATTCACACATGGCCATCCATAATGGCACGCCACAATATATATATATATATATATATATATATGTATATATATCTATGTAGATGTATATATGTATATATGAATATGTTTATATGTGTATGTAAGTATATATATATATGTATATGTATATGTATATACATATACATATACATACATACATATGTTTATATGTGTATGTATATATGAATATACATACACATATAAACATATGTATATATGAATATACATACATACATATGTTTATATGTGTATGTATATATGAATATACATACACATATAAACATATGTATATATGAATATACATATGTTTATATGTATATGTATATATGAATATGTTTATATGTGTGTGTATATATATATATATGTATGTATGTATGTATGTATATATATAAACATACATACATATATATATCTATCTATCTATTTATCTATATATATATATATATATATATGTATGTATGTATGTATGTATGTATGTATGTATGTATACACACACACACACACACATACACACAAATACACACACACACACACACACACACACATAGATATATAGATATCTACACATACATCTATATAGATATAAATATGTATGTGTGTGTATACACACATATATATATATATATATAAACACACACTTATGTATATATATTTTTGTGTGTGTGTGTATGTATTTATATATAAATATATACATAGATATGGAATTAAATATTATTTTTTTAAACATGGTTTTTAAAGGAGGAAAGAAACATTTCAAAAAAACTACAAAACCTGGAGACTTTCAAAACCTCAAAATATCTCGTGGTATGATTGTTATCATTAATAGAATAAGTAGACATTGAAGATGTGACTATCATTTTAGATAATTCTAATCAAATTAATAGTTTTATTTGATTAGAATGTTGAAGTTACCCGTTTGTGTCTAGCTTGTAGAAAAAGATGTGTTAGCATACTTTTGAAATCCATGAATACTAATCTCCTCATTATGTTAATATGTAAATACTTTTGACATGTATTTGTGTAAATTTGTCCTAAAAAATCTTGTCTTTGCACAGGCTTTTGATGTGGGTAGAAACCTCATGTCTTTACATCTCAAGGAGCTTGAGATACTCGAATCAAAGATTCAAGTTGTAATCAATAACAAAATAACAGAGAAAAGTGAGTATGTTTAAAATTATCTTGAAAATACTTTATTATTTTAAAACACTATATTATAAGGTTATTGTTGTGCTAAAGTTGTTGTAAATCCTCTTATGTTTTACAACAATTAGATGGAGATGTTTGAAATTTAAGCTCAAGAGCTATGCAAGGAGGTACCTTTCGCAACATCTTTCCAATGTATGTTGACTTACTTCATCTTTCGATAATATGTTGATACTTTGATGTTTCATAAAGTTATTGCTTTATTCATTTGTCGTATATTCTGTACACATGTATATACATGTATATATGCATACACAAGCATAAGTGCATGTAAATACTGTTGAAAATAAGGTGAGAGGCCAAGTCCAAGTCCAAGTCCAAGTGATGCCACCCATCCCAGTTGTGTTTACTTCACCAATGCATGCTAACTAGAGGTTTCGAGAAAATTAGTCTAGCCATCTAGACCCCAAAACCTTAAGGTGATGAGGAACTCCCCACTCTATCCATTTTGTGGAAATCTCTTAGTGCTATGCTTTGGCACCACTCTTCTCAACACCCTCCCTCGGTGCCAACTTGTCCACTTTTGCTTAGCTTAGAGGTTTAATGTGTCCATGTTTTCTTGGCTGAAAAGCTCAACTTGGCTTCTCTTATGGCTCAGGGGCTACACTTTGATCCATGGGTTTGCTGATACCATGTTGAAAATTGGGTGGGGGGCCAAGTCCCGAGAGGTCACCCATCCCAATTGTGTTTATGCCAATGCACGCTTAATTGGAGGTCTCCACAAATTGGTCTAGCCATCCGAACCCCAAAACCTTAAGACGATGGAGGACCTCATGTCTATCCATTTTGTGGAAATCTCCTAGCACTATGCTTTTTCACCACTTTTCTCAACAAATGCTTACACCTACACTCACACATATAAACACACATACACACATGCAAATATCCCCACATACTACAAAAGCAAGATTGAAAAAAGCTCTAATATAGTATGTAGTATCAACACTTTACTTTCAGTGTCAACAAAAGGATTTGGAATCTATTGTACTCAAACATGGCTTCTTCTTATGAAAGGTATTAGAACATGATCAATGTAAAATATGAGCATGAGATTATGATAACTTAAAGCATTGTCTTTTGATTCACACCCATTATATGTACTATGAAATCTTGAAAGAGGTTTCTTTATTTCAAGTTACTTTTTGTATGTACTTCCCATGAAAACTCATCATTAATTAATCAAAAAATAAATATTGTTGATCCAATTACTTTTTGTATGTACTTCCCATGAAAACTCATCATTAATTAATGAGTGGGTCATAAGGTACATCTTACTTATCTAAAAAATGTATCATTAATCAAGAGAGAAATTACACAGTATGATTGCCTACCTAATGCAAGTCACAAAGTTGGTGAGGATTTGATCCTCATCATATATACTTCTAAGTATGTATCTTGTATGTATTCCAATACTTAAATATCTTCCTCATTCCTTCTTTCTAGCTAGGTATTGTTTACAGTTTCTTGGTAACCTATCTAGTAAACATCTCTTTTGTATATTTCAATACTTACATCTCTTCCTCATTCCTTGTTTCTAGTAGCATATTGATTATAGTTTCCTTGTAAGTTATTTAGTAACCCCATAATGAAAATGCGAGCTTAGTATAGATGTGAGATTGTGCTCCTAGACACTTCTACTAGCTTCCACACAAAACAACAATGTTTAGCTAATGTTTGGTCTAGTAGTATGTAAAGTGATGAAACACAAACTATTAGCTAATGTTTGGTCTAGTACTATGTACGAAGATAAAACTAATGTTTAGTCTAGTACTACATAAAACAACTACTATCGATTAATATTTTATGTAGTACTATTGAATAATGAATGGTCTAGAACTACATAAAACACCCAACAAGATTTAGGTAGAAGGTCTCATCCAAAAATGATAAGTGTATTTTTGACCTCTTTTTACTGGGGTATTAGAGACCACACTTTGTTACAAGCACAAACAAGCACTCTAATAGATTTGAGTGGAGTCAAAAGCTGTAACATTTTTAATTAATGAATGCAAAATAGTTGGCACCTACCACATGGTGATCACAAAGAGTATAAATAGACTATTTATTTAAGAACAACACTGTAGCTACATTCATGCATGAATTCTCTATGTCACATCATAGCCTCTCTATTAGTATAGCACGTGAATAGTTCTAGATTAGCCTTTACATCTCCTTGTGTATGAATTGTTTCTAGAGATAATAAAGTTGATGGAGTTTACTCTAGGACACCTTGTTTTGAGGCTATAAAGCACAAACAAGAACTTTAATAGCTTTGAGCAAACTCAAAAGCTATAACATTTTTAATAAATGGATATAAAGTAGTTGGCACACCTACCACATGGTCATCACAAATAGTACCTGCAGAGACTTTTTAACTACATCCACACATGAGTTCTCTATGTCATTGGGAAATTACATTGTAACCTCTACTAGTATTGCAGATGAATATTTCCAGTATACCCATTAAATCTCCTTTTATAGAAGATAATGTAAGCCTAAAATGTATAATTATCTATTGTATCACATTTAAAAAAAACAAATTACTCTCCATTTTAAATTTATTTTTTAGATATAAAAAATCTTATTTTATATTGTTATTTGCATATACCACACATTTCATATCCTCTTATATGGAAGCATAGCTCTTAGTTAACAATAGAAATGAAACCTTCTTACTAGTTGTCTAACAAAAGATTAAGAAAATTATATTCTCTTTTGGAATTAATTACTATCTCAATAGTAATAATTAATCTTTATAAAACTTGAGGCTGAATCTTGGGGAGTCAATCTACAAAACCCAACTATTCAAATTAAAATATCAATAGTAGTAATAAAACTTGAAGCTAAAGCTTGCAGGGTCTCGCTCTAACAAAACCCATATATCATGTGCGTGCAAGAACGTATTGAGATCCATATATCACGTGCATGCAAGAATGTATAAAATACACTCATATTTATAATTTAATTACTTCTTAACACAACTTTTTATCCCCTTTCATAACATAATATTTTATTCCCTTTTTATAACATTTTGCACAATTCTTTATTACCTTTTTGTAATATTTTATAATAAAATTATTTTATCTCCCTTTGTTTTGTAACGCGTGTATGAAAGAATGTTTAAAAAATACTCTTATTTTTTTAACTTTAACATTTTAATTTACAACTCCTCTTTGTAGGCTCGTAAAAAGTAATTCTATTAAATAACTATTCATTTAATCCCCTCTTACATGGAAGTTCCTCATTTAAAGAAACTCATATGTGTATATCAAGGTGCTATGTTACATATGTATAAAGGACAACTTTCCTTTGTAGGCTCATATAAAGGATAGCTTCCCTTTGTAGGCTCATATAAAGGATAGCTTCCCTTTGTAGGCTCATATAAATTAATTATAATTTAAATAACTCTTCATTTAATCCCCACTTGCATCTATTTGGTATGTAAGTTCCTCATTAAACAACAACTCCTATATGCACTAAGGTGTTTTGTTTACATATATATAAAGGGATCCCAACCTCTTTCCCTATGTAAGTTCCTCAATTAAACAACAACTCCTGGTGATATGTTTACATGTACTTGGTATGTAAGTTCCTCATTAAACAACAACTCATGTGTGCACTAATGTGATGTTTACATATGTATAAATGGATCCCAACCTCTTTCCCTGTTCTTTCCTCCTCTTCTCAAGAATTAAGGGCTTCTATCTACTCTTATGAGATTTGGAATATCACGAGTGGTGTTTAGATTTCTACCAAGAGTTCATGACTAATGAAATCTAGTTCCATTAAACTACTACTAACCTCATACTAGCCTCGGAGTGAAATGACTAAGGAAATAATCTAGTACCACTCACTGTTAACCTTGTTCTATCTAGGGAGTGAAGGGATGTGGTTTGTGTACTATCATCCTTGAAAGCACAAAAGATGGTGTATATGTAGCCATTTATGTGGTAGTGATGTGTGGATGTACGCTAATAATAGGCCGGGGAACTTTTCTTCTTAGGAAGTTTTTTCCCCCTTGCATGTGTATAACCTTCTATGAGTGAGTGTGTAAGTGACCTTATCATGTCACTTCACTTGTAATTCACTCATTGTCATCAATCTACTTTAAGTGTTGTGTATAACCTTCTATGAGTGAGTGTGTAAGTGACCTTATCATGTCACTTCACTTGTAATTCACTCATTGTCATCAATCTACTTTAAGTGTTGTGCTTCTCTCTAACTATGTTTACTTGATGCATTTGTGTGTGTGTTGCTATCTTTATCTCCAATCTGACAATTAGTGCCAAAAAAGGAGGTTCTCGTAGCTCTCGATTCTATCATTTTCTCTCATCATCGTCACCTCCTTGAGCCACCTCCTCATGTTACTGTGTTTTGATTGTCTCGAATTGATCTATCCTCTTAGGTGGAGAAGTATACCCTATATTGTGTTGTCAATGAAGTTAATAAAAAATTTAAAGATTTAGGGCCATTTCAGATGCGTTTCAAAGGCTATTCACATACTATAAGGTTTTCATAAACATCTCAGGGGAGTGTCAGTTTGAGGAGTCTTTGTTCAATGTTAGATTTTCTGCACTACAAAGTAGCATAAATTTGGTCTGTAGATAGGGCCATCATCGCCACTTCTCCATCCCCATCATTGACATCACATCTTTAATCTCATTATCAATAGCTTTATCTATGACATCACCATTATCATCGACTTTACATTCTTACCCTAGTAACATTTCTACACTCTTTCACATTTTTTGTACACTTTGCATGTTTCTTCATGAGTGATGTCTTGCTAGCCATCTTGATTTCATTTATAGAATGTGAATTGAGAGTACTTGTAGGTTATTAGGATATTTACATTTTTTGTCAGACATTTATTATTTATAAGCTAAAATGACATATAATGATGTATTTGGGATGGCTTTTATTGAGGATAAGCTTGATGAGACCAACTACCCATTGTGTTCCTATATGATGCATCATGTATTGAATTTAGGAATGCCCTATCTTGCCAACGGATAGTACAAGTACTTTGGATGGTGATACTAGTTTAGATGAAATCGTTGTATCTGCCTTGGCACCTCTCTCATAGTAACACAAGAAACGTGGAATGTCAAGGATGCACCGACACATGAATTGGTGGAACCTTCCATGAAAAGGGGCATTATTCTTCATATTTGCTTATGTAAAATTGCCAACCAGGCTTGGGATGTGCTTGCTGTTCTTTATCAGGTGTGTAACAAGGCACATATAGCCTACTAATGCAAGCACTAAGAGTTTAGGTATGTGAATGAGGATAATTTTCTCATAAGGATCAAAGATCTCAGAGAGCATCTTGCATGTATTCACATAAGGCCTACTATTTTCTTACATCTTTGAATTTATACCAGGGTTTTGCATCCAAATTTTGGCTTATGTGATGAAGGGTAGTCCTACGTATCTTGCATTTGATGAGTTGGTTTCAATGTTATTGAAAAAAGATTAATCCCAACATAACCACACTATTATTCATTGGCTTCCACTCAAAAAGGTAAAGGCAAAGCCTTCTCTCAGGAGTGGCTACAAGCCAAAGGCATCATCAATCCAATCTTCTGGCAAGGATGTCATAAGAGCACTGTCGCTCCAGTAGGGCCAAAGCTGCATATCCCAGTGTCACTCTAATGTGTGTTGCTGTGGTCATGCACCGATAAGCTTTAGAAGAAAGGAAAATGTAACTATTATCCGAAGCCAAGGCATTATATCAATGATGAATGTAGAAAAAAACTAGAGAAGGAGAATAAAAAGGATCAAGCATTTTACTTCTATGAGTTTGCTCCTCAAGGAGGCACAATCACATGTGCAAACAACCCCTCATATCTAGTGAGAAAGGTGTTAGTAAGGTTGTGCTCACTACTACAAATCATGGGATAAGAACTCTCTCAAAAGTCTTTTTTTTTGCCTCATGTTAAAAAGAGCTCACTTTCAGTTTTTGCCATTCCTAGGGCATGCCTAGTGGTGATATTTGTTGATGGTGGGTGTATAGTTCATGACCGGAATTATGGAGACATCACTGCGGTATCCGATACTCTAAGCCATAGGCTTTATAGGTTGGACATGTATGAGAGATTGGCACACAATGGTTTGGTTTTACTATCACATGTGCTATGAGTAACATAGAGCTATGGCATGCTCGCTTTGGTCACTTAAAGTTTGGCAGTTTGTTTCACCTTACATGGAAAGAGACGGTGCCAGAGTTGCCATAGCTTAATGCCCTTGTCAAACATGTATGTGAGGGGTGCATTTTGGGTGATATGTGATGGGTATCATTCTTGAAAGATTGATCAGTAAGGGTGTCCAAAAATCATAGCTTATATATAGTGATGTATGCATTCTTATGAGAACACCATCGATCGAGGGATATCTCTACTTTGTGACTTTTATTAATGACTACTTCAAGCACACCTGGGTGTATCCATTCAAGGAAAATTTAAAGGTTTTTACATGATTTCAACACTTTGTTTATATGGCTGTAAATGTGTCTACATGTAAAGCTGTGCATGTAAAGCTGGCACTCTTTGTACAAATCGTGGAAGGAGTATATGTCAAAGGAGTTTCATGCATACATAGTTGAAAGAGGAATAAAAAATCAATTCTTGATGCATTACACACCTCATTAAAATGGTATCTCTAAGAGGAAGAATAGATCTCTCATAGAGATGACATGTTGCATTGTTCAAGGCTAGGAATTACCTTACGATTTTTCGTTTGGAGACAATTATGTGCTAAATAAATGCCCCAACAAGGCCTTATAGAAAATTACCCTTTATGAAGCTTGGAATGGAAGGAAGCCCTAAGTGCCTCATTTGCATGTTTTTGGTTGTATTGCTTATGATTTTGTTCCTGAGCAACAATGTAATAAGCTAGATGATGAGGTAGTAAAATGCATTTTTGTGGGCTATGGATTAGAAAAAAGTAAGCTCATAAAGCAAAGGTTAAAGAATCTTCCACCCAGCCATAAGGCAGATTTTGATGAGCTGGAGAGATGTCTTTGTTGACATATATATACATCCAAGTGTAGGCCAAAATGGTTGGTGTGTATAGACATTACAAGATCATAACAAATGAGCTACTCCTTTTCCTAAAAAAAGACACATGAAAGTTCTTATCATGCATCTTATTCTTTTGTGGATTATGATCTCATTGCCAATATATGCAATGAAGAGGAACTTATTTTCTTTGAGAAGGTACACAAAAATGATCATTGGATGGAGGTCATGCAGTATATGTAATGAAGAGGAACTTGCTTCCTTTGAGAAAGTATACGAAAATGATCATTGGATATGCAGGCCATGTAGTACAACTCAAATATTAAAAATGACACTAGATATTTGACATATTTACCTTATAGTAAAATGGGTATTGGTGTATTGAAGTGGGTTTATAAGCTTGAGTGTAAAGTTGATGGTAGCATTGACCATTATAAGGCAAGTCTTGTTTTGCAAAAGAGTTATGATGAATGCTTAGGAGAAGGGCATAGATTATAATGAGACCTTTGCCCCCACATCTTGTATGACTATAATCTGGTGTATTATTATATTGGCAATGTATATGAATGGAGTGTACATCAACATGTGGATATTAAGACTACCTTCTTGAATGGTGATTTACATAAGGAGTTTCATGTATCTCAGCCTCATGGTTTTTTTTCATAAGGGATATGAGAATAAAGTATGCAAGTTAAGGAGATTATTGTATGAGTATAATCTGGTGTATTATTATATTGGCAGTGCATATGGATGGAGTGTACGTCGGTAGGTGGATATATCAAGACTACCTTCTTGAATGGTGATTTAAATAAGGAGGATCTTGTATCTCAACCTTATGGTTTTTCTTATAAGGAATATGAGAATAAAGTATGCAAGCTAAAAAGAGCTTTAAATGGCCTTAAGTAGGGTCTCCCAGAGCATGGTATGAGAAGATAAATGCATACTTGGTAGTAAATGATATTTAGAATAGTATCCTCTATGAAAAAAGGAGTAAGAATTGTTTATTGGTCACATCATTGTTTTATATATTGACGACATGCTACTCACATACCCTAGTAAGGATAAGGTTTCAACCCTTCAAGTTTGAATTGCATGTGTGTTATTGACATGACAGATTTAGACTCATTACATTATTATTTAGACATAAAATTTTCTGCCAGTGTGATGATGGTATTGTGATGTTATAGTTAAAGTAAATACAAAAAATGCTTACACGGATGTTATTAAAGCTTGTAAGCTTATTACTACTACACTAATAGATAGGTGCTAATTTGTCTTTAAGATGCACATGTTCATGCATCACTTTATCGACAAGCTATTGGGTGCCTTATCTATCGATGCAATACGACGCCATACATTCAATTTGGAGTCTTGTAAGATACCCACTCATCCCATAACTAGGGACAGGGAGGCACCACACTCGGTAAGATCAATCTCAACCCATTTTGAGAGCTATCTCATCGGTGCCCCTTCTGGATAATCTGATTTATAAGCGATCTCCACAAGGCTGGGAGGTCCTATCTAATATGCCAAAAGATCTCATTTCGGTTTCTAGTCTCTTGTAAGGAAACACCCGACTCATCAAGTCCACCCGACTATCCACTTCCCAGTGACTAGAACCGTTTATCTATGAGGTTTACCTAAATACTAGGTACATTGTTTCATTGATGCAAGTTACAACATGATTTATTTATTTATCCTTGTGCACAGGTTCCTTTATCCCTTAATGAATATATTCTTTTCCAATCTAGTCAGTCTACACAAAAAAAATTCATCATAAGAATAACTGTAATTTCAAACCCTCAACGTTCCGAGTTTCATCCATCTCCAATACCTCAGCTCACTGAGTCATAAAATAATCTAGATCTTACAACCATCGTGGTGTAAAATCACTCGCATAGTAGAACGAAAAGTCTCCCCTTCACTCTCGTCTTGCAATGGAAGACATTTCTAGCTCAGGCTTGTAGCTACTAGAAAGAACCCTTGGCCTGCCGCATGGTGGGTTACCTAACAAAGGCGCTTGTCCCGATCTCTAAGTATTTCTAGTGTTGGTTGCCCTGGGTGGGGAGCACCCAATTTTCCCAGACCGATCACTAAACAGATCACATCAGAATGGTTGCCCCAAACTGATCTCGTTGTTGGAATGGTTACCTTAGGGGAAGTTTGCTAGTTCACAAATTCATCATCATCATCATTCACACTTTGAGACCATGTTGGTTAACATCTCTATAAATCCAACATAAATAATCCCATATAAGATAGTCTCCTTTCTACAAGAAGGAGAGTCACTTCTCTATAATATACAGTAGCAATCCTAATTTTAATAAATGGCTAATAATTAAGATCTTGTCCTAGTACTCAAGAGAACATTAGCATTTTCGAGCCAAATCTTAGGCCTTGGGAAATCACATAAACCTCGGTACAAATTAAACATCTCGTTGGGATGGAATCAAGTTATGTCCTGTGATGGTCAAGCCAACTAGGGATAATTTAGTCATAACCCAAGACGATTAACGAGAGTGGAAACCTCATTTTATGACATTTCATCAATCACCTTAAGTCCTTACTTTTCAAAAACAAAATCAGTTTGCTATGATCTCAAGTAGTGAACTAAAAAGATTTTGAGTTAAGATTGACTTACTTGCCATTTTGAATAGAGCTAGCCTAGAAGCAAGTAGTAGTAGATTACAATCTATAGATACCTTCATACATTGCCTTGGTCTGGTCTATCTTTTCCCTCATCTTTTCACATCATCCCACCTCGTACTTGTAATATAAATTCATTTTACGATCCTTGGATTTTCATAAGATACCTTTGTCTGGTCGTATACTTGGGTCTTGTTGGTCTTGGATAAGAGCAAGTTGTATATGGTGTTGTTGTCAATGAGGGCATCATTGTGGTGTGCAAAGGTTCTAGATGCACAATAGTTATAGCAGAGGTCGAAGGTGTCACCACCAACATTATCGCAGATGTGCGCTCCTCCCAGCAAGTCTTATAAGTGTAGCCCAACATCATGATGGGGGCATTGCAAGACTCACACACATGGAGACTAGCATTAAGCAAGTAGTGGAGGGTGATGTGCTCCTCGAACTCTAAGAAGCCACTAGAGTCCACATCCAAGAATGTAAATAGCTTGGGGACAAGGCCAACTTGACCAAAATCGTAGTTATCGGCTGCTTGTATGAACTCTCAACAAGAGAGATCCAACCGTCTTGGCTCTCATCCAACCCGAAGAAGCCCACGCATACGGTTGCCTTTGCACTCGGGGCCAACTTATTGTAGTGGAGGTGGGCGGTCTTTTGCAAAAGCCAACAAATGGCTACATTAGCCATACAACAATGGAAGCCATTATTATTTAGTGTAACCTATTACCAAGCTAGTAGAAGGGCTTAAGAAGAACAACACCCAAACATATAGAAACTAAGGTGCTCTCTCTCACTCTCTCTCACTCTCAAGAAAGACCGAATAAGAAGAAGTAAAGAGTACCCAAACAACACCTAAGGGGGCGGGTGAGGGAGCGTAAGCAGTTAAGGTTGGAGAGGGGGTTTCTAAGGGGAAAGAAAGGGAGTGGCTACAAGTTGGCCAAGAGAGGCACGTAGAGAGAGGGGGTGAGCTGGCAAGGGGGAGTGAGTGTAGTAGCAAGGGAGCAAGGGAGGGTGAGTAGGAAGCGCAAGGGCAAGATGGCAAAGATCTACGAGGGAGTGACAGAGAGGGAGTGAGGGGGGTGTTGCTGTCGAGATGGCGGGGGAGGTGGTTTTATAGGAGTGAGAGGGGGGCCCGAAGCATGTGCGCATGAGGGAGAGAAGGCGTCAGCACCAACGACGAAGGGAGAAGACACAATCATGGTAGCTAGTGAAAAAAGTGCCATCGTGGGCAGGTTAGTGGAGAAGAAGAAAAAGCAAGACCAACTACACAACAGCATGGGATGTGGCTGGTGGAAGATCAATGCAAATGTGGGGAGAAGAAGATAAGGTTGCGTAGCTTGCAAGAAAACGACGAGGAGGGCTGATCGCTCCTCCTTCCAATTTTTTAAATATATATAAATATATATTAAGGTGGAGAGAGATTCTCACGTCAAAAAGAGATGGGATTTTATATCCTTCCCATCTTAAAGAAATTGAGATGTCCTCATCTCTAAAATACGTAGGGAAAATCTTCATACAACTTAGACTCACCTTCCCAAGTAACAACTTTTGCTCAAAATTCCTTCCACTAAACTAGATGTTTTCTAATCAATCTGGTTCTGAGAGTCCTTTCTTAGGGATAAGGATTTTAACTGGTTACATTTCCAAAATGCTATGGGATGGCATAACAATTTGCTCATCATTAGCTTGCTTGGCATCTTTACTCCTTTAGCTTTGTTCCTTTAACAATCTAGGCATTGTATGACATACCTGCGTGCATCATTATTGAATCTCTTCAAAGGAAACTCCTTTGTAGTACATTCAACATCATCACATATTGTGGATGTCTGGCTGATTGTGCATCATGAGCTTCATGTATGATTCGATCTTTTAACACTTTAATGTTTGGTATACACATCCTTAGTTAATAGAATAAGCATCCATCACTAAGACTATATATTTTTTATTATCCTCCTCTCTTTCTTAGATTGAGTTGTTTCGGTCGTGAGTTGTAAAATATGCCCAAATACTGATATAAGGCTATTTTGTCCTTCACTTCCATAAGCAAATGATTACCTGGCATATAGATTGTAGCCACAAAGGACTTCCTATTCAATGCATATGTAATTACATTATCTTTGCCTGCATAGATTGTAGCCACAAAGGACTTCCTGTTCAATGCATATGTAATTACATTATCTTTGCCTTGTTTATAATTGATTTTAAAATCAAATTTTGATAAGACCTCTATCCAGTGCCTTTACCTCAAGTTGAGATTTGGCTGGGTAAAAATCTACTTTAAGTTGGGATTTGGCTGGGTAGAAGTCTACTTTAAGTTGAGATTTGGCTGGGTAGAAGTCTACTTTAAGTTGTTATGGTATGTAGTAAGCATGAACTCCTACCTAGTAAGTAGTGTCACCATAGCTTAAGAGCATGAATTAGAACCAAAGTTCTAGGTCATGAATGGCATAGTTTCTCTCTTTGAGTTTACTTGAAGTGTAAGCTATCAACTTTCCTTCTTATGTGATTACTTCACCATTAGCCAATCCACTAGCATCAGAAATCTACATCAAAATTTAGTAGTTGAAGGATGGGTGGAGTTGTGAGAGCCACCTTAAGTTTGTCAAAACTTTGTTGATGCTTTTGCATTCTTTTTAAGTAGCTTAGTTAAAGGTGTAGCTATCTTTGAATAATTATGAAAAAAAATACAGTACCATCCTATGATACAGAGAAATCCTCGAATTTCCTTGATGTTCAATGGTTGAGACCATTTCACTATATTTTGTACCTTGGTTAGGTCTACTGAGATTCCATCTTTGGAGACACTGAATCCCATATATTCAATTTTGTTTGTAAAGAATGTACACTTATTGTTTTTGGTGCTCTCTTAGGATAGAACTTCTCTAACTTGGGCTTCGTACTCTTTCCGATCCTTGGAGTAGATTAGAATATCATCAAAGAACACCAAGACATGATTGTCTAGCTTCTTCCTAAATATATCTTGCATGAGCGTGTTGAAAGTGGCTAAGGCATTAGTCAACACAATTGGCAGCATGATAGTCCCTGTCTGGAATTGAATGTTGGCTTTGGAATATCACTTGTTTACTCTCATTTACTAATAACCTGACTTCAGGTCAATTTTTGAGGAGACTTTAGCTTTGTGAAGTCAATCTAGAGTTTCATCAATCCTAAAAATAGGATACTTGTATTTTCAAAGTGAGTTGATTTAGAACTCTATAGGTAATGCATAACTAGAAGGTCATGTCTTTTTTCTTATGAAATACGGTTGGAATTCCCTAAGGTGATACACTCAACCTGATGAATCTTTGCTTCAATATCTTTTGGATTTATTCTTTGAGTTCTATGCACTCATGCATTTAGACACTGGCATTTTATATGCCCATTAGCCACCACTGGTTGTGCTCCTCGAATAAGCCCCATCTCATGGTCAATTTCCCTATGTGGATGGCATTTAAGTAAGCTGTACTAGGAAGAGATTCTCATACTCTTTTTGTCAATCTCGGTCCCTCTTTTTAGTACCGTCATTGACTTTGATGAGTTCAACTATGAATATTCTTTAATTTTTCTGAAGGCCCTTTTACCATTTGCGTGCTTTTATTAATTGTGACTTGGGTCTACCAGTTCTTCCTAAGGTTACTACTTCTTGAGACTTTTCCACCCTCACAATTGAGGTTGGCATTATTTTCTTCTAACTAAATCATGCCAAGATTACTGTCATAGATCCCTAATAGTGTCACATGAAAACTAGTCCTAGGTTGGTTTTCCTAATTACCTATAAGGTCTCATCCACACTACGTGGACTCTAAAAATATAAAGTATTTCATTTTTCTAAAACTCGAAGCATGTATATTTCATCATCTAGATTCCTACTTCTACTTACATTAACGAGTAGACAGATATAGTAAAAATTCCATTCTAGTCTTCTCACTGATGATGGTGGTAATGGTCCAAGAAGTATTTTCCACAGGCCTTTCATTAGACAATTGGTCTACCAAATAGTTGAAGTTCCCTTTAAAATATAGCAATATGGTCACCTCTAGTACAAGGCCATACTCGTCAAGGCAAACTATAAATTTAGGAGTCCTTACTGCCACAAACGAAGCCTCTAATACCACCTGTAAGATACCTGCCCATCCCATAACTAGGGATAGGGAGGCACCTCACTTGGTAAGATTAATCCCAACCCATTGTGAGAGATATCGCATTGGTGCCTCTTCTAGACGATCCAATTTATAAGATATCTCCACAAGGTTGGGGTCCTACCTAATATGTCAAAAGACCTCATTTCGGTTTCTAGTCTCTTGTAAGGAAACACTCGACTCATCAGGTCCACCCCGACCACCCACTTCCCAGTGAGACTAGAATCATCTCATCTATGAGGTTTACCTAAATTACTAGAGCACATTGTTTCACTCATAATACAAGTTACAACATGATTCATTTATTTATCCTTGTGCACAGGTTCCTTTATCCCTTAATGAATACATTCTTTTCCAACCAAGTTAGTTTACACACAAAGAAATTTATCATAAGAACAACTATAATTTCAAACCCTTGGCATCTCGAGTTTCATCCATCTCCAATCCCTTGGCTCAATGAGTCACAAAACAATCTAGGGCTTACAACCATCGTGGCAAAACATCACTTGCATAGTAGAACGAGAAGTGTCACCTTCACCCTCTTCTTGCCATGGAAGACCTTTCCAGCTCAGGCTTATAACTACTAGAAAGAACCCTCGACCCGCCCTGTGGTGGGTTACCCAATGAAGGCGGTTTTCGTGATCTCCAAGCATTTCTAGAGTCGCTTGCCCGAGTGGGGAGTACCCGGTTGCCCAAGATCGATCACTAAAAAAATCACATCGGAATGGTTGCCCTAAACCGATATCTCGTTGGAATGGTTACCCTAGGAGAAGTTCCCTAGTTCACAAATTCATTCATCATCATTCACACTTTGAGACCATGTTGGTCAGCATATTTATAAAACCAACATAAATAATCCCATATAAGACAATATCCTTTCTATAAGAAGAAGAGTCACTTCTCTATAATATATAGTAGCAATCGTAATTTTAATAAATGGCTAACAATTAAGACCTTGTCCTAGTGCTCAAAAGAACAATGGCATTCTCAAGCCAAATCTTGGGCCTTGGTACAAATTAATAGTCCGCTAGATGGGATCAAGTTCTATCCTATGATAGCCAAGCCAACAACTAGGAATAATTTAGTCACAACCCAAGATGACTAACGAGGGCAAAAATCTCATTTTATGTCATTTCATCAATAAACTTAAGTCCTTACTTTTCAAAAAAAAAAACCAGTTTACTATGATCTCAAGTAGTGAACTAAAAAGGTTTTGAGTTAAGATTGACTTACTTGCCATTTTCGAATACAAATGAAGATGGCTAGCCTGGAAGCAAGTAGTAGTAGCTGACAATCTACATTTCCCTTTCTACATTGCCTTGGCCTGGTCTACTATCATTTCCCTCATCTTTTCACATCATCTCACCTCGTAATTGCAATATAAATTCATTTGATGATCCTTGGATTTTCATAGCATACTTTGGCTGGTCGTATACTTGGGTCTCATTGGTCTCTTGGATAAGAGCAAGTTGTACATAGTGTTGTTAACAATGAAAGCATCATAGTGGTGTGCGAAGGTTGGTAGATGCATAGTAGTTATAGAAGAGGTCAAAGGTGCCACCACCAGCACTGTGGGTGGATGTGCGCTCCTCCTAGCAAGTCTTACAAGTGTAGCCCAACATCATGATGGGGGCATTGCAAGACTCACACACATGGAAACTAGCATCAAGCAAGTAGTGGAGGTTGATGTGTTCATCGAACTCTAAGAAGCCACTAGAGTCCACATCTAAGAATCTAAATAGCTTGGGGACAAGGCCCACTTGACTGGCATCATAGTTATTGGATGCTTATATGAACTCTCAAAGAGAGATCCAATCGTCTTGGTTCTCATCCAACCCGAAGAAGCCCACGAGTATGGTTGCCTTGGCACTCGGATGTGCGTTCAATAGAAGGGGTTTTTTCTCGGATGGAATTACAGAAATATTTACATATATAAGGGGTTTTTTAATAAAAAAAGAGAAAATTTCCATACATAAGGGTTAGTTTTATTACTAAAATCCATACTTAAGGGGTATGTTTAATATAAAAGAATTTATTAATAAGGGTATTTTCAAATACCCCTTGAACGCACGTGCTATAGGTAGTGTTTGCATAGTCAACCCCCCTTGGGTGCAAAGGGTAACAAAAATGGCAGAATGTTTAGTTTGGATTGAGCATGTATGAGGTAAAGGTAGCCATGTTTACGCATGGAACATGTGTCATTGTAGATATGTAATATTGCACAAGCGCATTGGTCATGTGAATATACAACAATTGAAGTCTATGCAGGCCCAAAATATTGTTGCAAGTTTACCAAAGTTTAAGGTTGATTGTATGCATAACGTATGTGAAGCATGCCAACCTAGTAAACAGGCCAAGCATGCTTTCTCGCATGACAAAAATGTCAGTCGAAGTCCATTATATGTTATATATTCGAATTTAAGGGGACCGACCAAGACTACAAAAATTGTAGGTTGCAGGTACTATGTCACATTCATTGATTAACACACTAGGAATGTATGGGTTTACTTCATGAAGGAGAAAAGTGAGGTGTTTTCTCACTTTCAGTGATTTAAAGTCTTGGTTGAGAAGGAAGAAGGCATGCAAATAAAATGCCTGAGATCAAATGGTGCAAAAGAGTATTTATCCAATGAGTTAAGTGATTTCTTGAGAAAGTAGGGAATCAAGAGACAATTTACATGCAAGTACACTCTGCAATTGAATGTTGCTGAACAAAGAAAAAATAGGCACATTACAGAAGTGGCACATTCCTTGATGCCTGAAAGTAATATGCCACATTATTTTTGGGCAAAAGCAATAGCAATTGACGTGTACATTATGAACATGACACCCACTAGAGCTATTTATGGTATGATGCCTGAACAAAAGTTTATAGGCATAAGACTAGATGTGTCTCCCTTGAAAGTGTTTAGGTGTATTGCATATAAGCATGTTCCTGATGAAGTAAGGATAAAGTTGGATCCAAAGACAGAGAAATGTATCTTTATTCATTATGCTATGGAGAAAAAAGGTTACAGATGTTATAATCCTACCACTCGTGAGATGTGAGTAATCAGAGATGTCGTTGATGAGATGAGTAGCTAGTATGCACGAGCGGCAGTGAAGGAAATCTAAGATGCAGATGTAAGGAGTGTTTATGTTACACCACATGTAGAGAAGAGATCACTTGTGCTTAGTGGACTTAGATATTTTTTTAGTATTGGATCCAATGTTAGCCCATGGTCATGCAGGTTAAGGACAAATGTAGGTAAACTTGTATCACGCAAAGGGAAGGAAAAGGTAGATCAACCTTTTATGCCTGATTTGTGGCCAGGTCACTCATATGTTGATGGTGATTGTAGTGGCTCTGAGAGCAGAGCCTTGCTGAGGAGCTTGGCATTCTGTCTGTGGTTACTCCTAGTTTAAGGCAAACCAGGGTTTTTTTGAGGACACCTAGCAATGATCTAGGTGTACGCAGGTCTACGAGGGCTAGGTACCCTATTGCTGATATTTTGAGATATGATGGATATACAACCCATAATTATCCTTATATGGTTCAAGAAATACAGGAGTTGGAGCCATTTATTTTGAGCAAGCACTTGGAAATAAGAAATGGGTAGATGACATGAATGAGGAGATGGCAACATTGGATGCAAATGCAACATGGGAGCTAGTGCCTTTGCCTACGGAAAAGAAGGCAATTTTATGTAAGTGGGTGTATTCGGAGGTCAAGCATAATGCTGATGGTTTAAAGAGCAAGTATAAGCATGCAAAGCCTTGTATGGCTTAAAACAGGCACCTAGATCATGGTCAAACAAGATTGGGAAGTATCTTGTTACCATCGGATTTCAGATATCCAATGTAGATTTTTCACTTTATGTGGGAAAGACAGATAGAGGGATGTATCATGCAAAGGGAAGTAAGAGGTGATCAACCTTTTATGCTTGATCCATGAGGAGCGTTCACTCATATGTGGATGGTGATTCTAGTGGCTCTAAGCAGAGCCTTGATCTCAGGAGCTTGGAATTCTATCTAGGGTTACTCCTCATGTAAGGCAAACTAGGGCTGTTTTGAGGACACTTGGTACCCTATTCTTGATAGGTTGAGATATGATGAATATATAGCCCATCATTATGCTTACATGGGTAAAGCAATACAAGAGTTGGAGCCCATTTATTTTGAGTAGGAACTTGGAAATATGAAATGGGAAGATGCCATGAATGAGGAGATGGCAACATTGGATGATGCAAATGCAACATGAGAGTTAGTGCCTTTGCTTGATAAAAAGAAGAAAATTTTATGTAAGTGGGTATATAAGGTCAAGCTTAATTCTAATGGTTCAGTGAGCAGGTATAAGCATGCAAAGCCTTGTGTGGCTTGAAACATGCACCTAGAGCATGGTTAACAGGATTGGGGAGTATCTTGATACCATTGGATTTCAAATATCCAATGTAGATTTGTCACTTATATGAGAAATAAAAATATAGGGATCATGCTATTAGTTATCTATGTGGATGACTTGAATATCACTGGTGGTAGTGATGCGGACATACATGATGTTAGGAGGCTTTTGAAGCAGAAGTTTGAGATGAAGGATTTGGGTGAGTTGCGGTATTTCTTGGGCATAGAGGTAGTGATATCCCCTCATGGATTTTTTTTATTTCAGAGGTAATATGGTTTGGACATGTTGTTCAAGTATGGTATGATAAGCTGTAAGCCTTAGTAATGTGCATTAAAGAGAGCATAAAGTGCATTAAAAAAGGGTATAAAAGAAGTAGAACTGAACTATCAGGGAAATATTTGAAGGCATATATCAGAAGATGAGTCAGTTTGGCACAATTAAGACACCTCTACACAAGAGAGCATAACATAACCTAGCCTCAAGCCTCCAGTCCCCTTTGAGTGTGCTCCATGCCCCTATTATATAGGAGGGCCCTCAAGTGACTCTTGACTCTCCATTTTCCATGTGTGACCCTTGGATGCCTAACCCTAACCCTAACCCTTAAGGTTAGTCCTAACCCATGCTCCACTAGAGCTTGTTCCCATTCTCCCATGCTCACAACACAAAGCTTTTTGAAGGTACAGGTGAGCTTTTGGAAGACCCCACTACGTACAGGTGCATAATATGGGTAGCTTGATCTACATGACTATTACTAGGCTAGACTTGAGGTATGTTATTGGACTTGTGAGTAAGTTTATGCAGGCTCCTAGGAAGCCACACTTGGATGCGGGTAGATGGATCCTTAGGTACATAAAGTCCACAATTAAGGCATTCTATGCATCATTGGATAGCTTGGGTCTAGCCTAAGCTATCCACAAAACAAGAAAAACACAAAATTCATCATTGAGGGGATGAAATCATTGGATGCAAAAAATCATCATTGAGGGGTTAAAATCATTGAAAAACCAGAGAAGAAACTGGGCCTAGTTTAATCTTGGCCTACTTCTTTGAGAAGTAAACGATCGTAAGCTCTTAAGGCATGCCTATTCACTCTCTGAGCACAATCTTTCCAAATTGAGGTGCATTATCATTAGGTTAGGAAGAGGCTCATTACAGGAGAGATTATCTTGGCTTATTTTTCTACACATGATAATGTGCTAGCTGTGCTCATGATCATGAGAGAATTTTAAAGTTTCTTTAGCAAATATTTTGACTTATTTCCATTCAGGGATTGATTAGCCACATCATTCTTGTACATGTTCACAACATAGCTTCAGCAGGATTTGTAACCGTTTATATGGTAGTGATGTGTGAACGTAGGCTAATAATGGGACATGGAACTTTTCCCCTCTTTAGGAGGTTTTTTCCATCGAGCATGTCGATAAACTCTAATGCGTGAGTGTGTAAGTGACCTTATCATGCTGACTTTATCATGTCAAACTTATCATGTCACTTCACTTATACTTGACACATTCTCATCAATCTATTTTGAGTGTTGTCACTTATCATGTCACTTCACTTATACTTGACACATTCTCATTTGAGTGTTATGCTTCTATGTATCTCTGTTTACTTGTTGCATTTGTGTGTGTGCATCTATGTGTGTGATGCTACCTTTATCTCCAACTAATTTAACATGTCTCTATAATTATAGAAGTCTTGGCAACATCATAGAGAGTATCATAGAGTCAATATAAGGTCATTAATGTATCAATAAATTTGAATCTTGAAATATAACTATAATAAAAGAAGCTAAATGAATGTAAATTTGTGCATTTATTCTCAGTAAAATCAGAGTTTTATGACCTAATAGTCTTAATTTGTACCACTATGGCTTCTCAAAGGCTTATTGATGTGGTATCACTATAGTTAAAGTATGATAATTTTATCACATTTTTGAGCACAAGTTCTTGACTTCTTTCATGTTTGATAGATTTAGCGTGACAAGAAAGTGTGGTTGTAGAGTTACAATAGGGGTGACTTGAATTTCTCTTGTAGCACTAATAAGAAAATTGGTAGATTCTTTGATAAGAAGAAAATATTTCAATATCTCTACTCTAAGAAGGAAATGCATATCTCTAGAGTGAAAGAAGAAGAGAGATTATGAAAATTTTGATAATGTGAAAACCCCAAAGAGGAGTAAATAAATACTAAAAACTTAAGCTGGTTTGGGGTGTTTAAGAAGGTGTGCACTAAAATATTTAATGAGCAATGTAAGATGGTTTGTTAATAATCAAGAGTGAAACTTCTAGCTGCATGACTAGTCATAAGGATTTGTATTCCTTTCTTAGTTTTATGCAAGATAACATCATGGTGGTAGGTACAAATGATGTCAAAAGCCCTATCAAGGTACAAGTAGTTTCTCTTAGTGTTTTAAGAGGATTTTTGTAAAGAAGTATTTTAAATATGTAAAATCTTGTCTTTTCAATTGGCATGAGAATCTCCCCACCTTATATATATATATATATATATATATATATATATAATAAAAAAGGGGAGGAGGCAATCAACACCCTATGGACCACCCCCCATAATATTTTCTTTTGTCGTTTTTTCCCCTCTCCCCATACTTGCATATGGTAGCTTTCTCTCTCCCTCTTATCTTCTTCTCTCGGGGGGAAGTGTCACCACCTGAAGAGAGGAGAGGGGGTTTTATAGGGGAGAAGGAGGGGCACTAGGGTGTGTGAGAGTCTGAGAAAGAGAGGCCTCACCTACTCTCCCACACTCAGCAAACCCCTCGCGCTCCCTTGACTTCCTCCCCCTCTCTCGTTCTTCTAAGGGTTGGGCACATAGAGGCCTCCCTCTCTGTCTCTCTGTCTCTCTCTCTCTTCCCTTATCTCCGATTAGGCCGCACACTCCCTATCACCCTCTTAGTAACCTCCCCTTCTTCTCAGCCGCCTGGCAATTCTCCTTCCTCTCTCTCCGACTGGCAATTCCCTCTATCCTCTCTCACCCTTCCTCTCTCTCCTCAATCGAATACAAAACCCCCTTCTCTCTCGCTTCCCTCTCCCTCTCCCTCTCTCCTCTCACTCTCTCCCCCCCTCTGTTTTCTCTCTCTCTCTCTCTCTCTCTCTCTCTCTCTCTCTCTCTCTCACACACACACACACACACACACACACACACACACACACACCCCTAGCTAGTGTGCTTGCAAGCATGGATTCTTCCACATAGGGGAAAGTTATCATCATGGAGGCCCAAGGACCCCCTAGTGATAAAGCAGGTGCAAGTAGCTCCCCCACATGTAGGGGAAGTTCAGTTGAAGTTCATCAACACCTCCCTCTGCCACACTGATTTTTTCTTTGGGAAAAATGAGGATTTATTTCATTGCATTTTGGGCCACGAGGGAGTTGGGATTGTAGAGAGTGTTGGTGAAGGGGTGGAGGATGTGAAGGAAGGGGATCATGTGATAGCCTTCTTCACTGGGAAATGTGGTGAGTGCAGGCAATGCAATCGAAGAAGATGAATTTCAGAAGAACAAACTACAGACAAACAATTACTACGAGTTGATAGACTGTAACTACTTACACTCTTCACATCCTCACTCTACTTTGTGGACCACAATAACCTCCCTTATAGAATCAAGGATGAGAAGCGTGTATGGGTGGAGGGTGTCTCTCCTTGGTACAAATGGGTTTGTAAAGAACAAGCTATGAGATGGGGTGATGTGAAAAGATGAGGGAAAAGATATACTGTGTTAAGGCAACGTATAATGGGAATGTAGATTGTCGACTACTACTTGCATCCAAGTTAGCCATCTTGATTTCTATTTGGCACTGCAAGTAAGGTAGTCTTAACTAAAAACCTTTTCATAATTAGTTGACTAATTTGGGAGCATAGTTTGAACTTATTTTGTTTTTGAAAGTAACACTTGAGTTGATACAGAATGAGATGTTCACCCTAGTTAAACCATCTTGAGTTGTGACCGACATTGGAATAATTGTTCGTATAGCTAGTCTATCCAACATAGGATAGGACTTGATTCCTTTAATGCGTTAATTTATACTTAAGTCTACGTGATTTCCCAAGACCTAGGATTTGGCTTGAGAATACTAGTGTTCCCATCTTTGTCTCTACATGACATGAGTACTAGGACAACATCTGAATTATTAGCCATTGATTAAAAATTAAGATTATTTATTGTATATTATAGAAAAGTGATTATTATTTTTATAGAAAAGTGATTATCTTGTATGGGATCATTTATTTTGGTTTCATAAAGATGGTTGACAAACATGGTCTCAAAGTGTGAATGATGATGATGATGAATTTGTAAAACTAGGTGACTTCCCCTAGGGTAACCATTTTAATGAGATTGGTTTGGGACAACCATTTTGATGTGATATGTTTAGTGATCCATCTAGGGAAACTGGATACTCCCACCCAGGGTAATTGACTCTACAAATACTTGGAATAGAGGTCAGGGAAACCGCCTTCGTTGGTGGGTAACCCACCATGGGGTGAGGCAAAGGTTCTTTCTAGTATCTACAAGCATGATCTAGAAAGGTCTTCCATAGTAAGAAGAGGGTGAAGGGGACACTTCTCATTCTACTATGTGAATGACTTTTGCCATGACAACTATAAACTCTAGACTGTTTTGTGGGGCTCGGCGGCGCGGCGGCAGTGAGTTGAGGGATGTTTTCCAGATTCAATTGTAATTCAAGTTCACGACTATAAAGGTATCATTTTAAAATGATTTGTTGGCATTAAGGGATAAAGAAGCCAGTGAAGGGGATTAAATGAAGGAACTATGTGCTTATTAATTAAAAAACCTCATAAACAAATATGGAAAGTGGGTGGTAGGGTGGACCCGATTAGTCGAGTACTTCCCAAGAAAAATATAAGTAAATATTAGGTAAGACTCCCCAGACCATGAATGCATTCGTTGATCAAATAGTCAAGGATTGGCTCCCAATTAGGCAATCTTCATAGAAATCTTGGGTGTTACTTACTAGTGAGATCTCTGCTCACCTCGAAAGAAGGAAGGGTATAGGAGGTATCTTACATTGGTATCAGAGCAAGGTTTAGAGTAGAGAGAGTGTAAATTCAACAATTGAATTATAGATATAATCCTGTATGGAGAAGCGTAGGGTACTAAAATATTTCATATTCTATGGGACCTTTTTCCTAGATCAAACTTTAGTTGTCGATGGGGAGACGCGTTATGCATCCACCAACACTTCTAGGATGTAGAACTTTTGACTATAATTCATGTCTTAAGCTATGATGACAATAGGCAGAAAGTTCATGCTTACTATACAGATCATAAGAGCTTAAAGTGGATTTTCACCCATTGAGATCTCAACATTAGGCAAAGGTGTTGGATAGAGGTTTTATAAGAAATTTGATTTTGAAATAAAATATAGTTAAGGAAAAGTTAATATAGTTGCAGATGCATTGAGTAGGAAGTCCTTTGTGGCTGTGATCTCTATGCCGAGGTAACCCTTTATTTATGGAAGTGAAGGACAAAATAGCCTTAGATGAATACTTTGGGCATATTTTAAAACTCATGGCAAAAAAACTCACTCTGAGAAAGAGATAAGGATAATCATAGATTATACTCTTAGTGATGGATGCTTATTATATCAACTAAGAATGTACATATCGAACATTAAAGAGTTAAAGGATTGAATCCTATATGAAGCTCGTGATGCACCATCAACTAGACATCCAGGATATGTGAAGACGTTGAATGTTCTACAAAGGAGTTTCTTTCGGCCGATATTAAAGAAGGTATTAAGATATAGGCCTTGGAGCCTTAGTGAACAAGAGTGTAGAAGGTGTGTGTGTGTGAATGGTCCTAAGGGAGCCACCATACAAGAAAAAATCTTGTTTATTAAGTTGCTTATGTATACAACTTGGCCTATGAACCATGCTTCATACAAATGCCTTTGGCATGTGCCTTTAAATAGGCTTGCTAGTGGCCTAGGGTTAGGTGGCTCCCTTAGGACCATTCACACCCACACACCTTCTACATCCTTCACACTAAGTCTCCAAGGTCTATATCTTAATACCCCCCCTCAATACTAGCCATGAAAAAATGTGCTTGGAATGGGTGGTATTGGACATATGAAAAAAAAGGTGCCTTTATAACATTAGGCTTACAAGAATGTTCATGGTGGTGTGGTTATCTAGGACTTACAACTTTGTTCCTAGAGCCTTAGAGGCTAATACAATGATGCCATCTAAGTCTTAATTTGATGATGGTGCATCCCACTCTTTGTGCTTGCTTGACCTCTTTTAGTTGACATGCTTTGGACATACATGCCATTGCTTCCACATGCTTTCCAGGACCATTCTCACACAATGATCAACACAAGGCTGCCACCTTGCTTAAGTGGTTTGCACATAGATGCTCCTTCAACGTGCTTGATGCTTCTTTGCATACCATACCTCCTCCATGGGCAATAAGGGAATTCCTTAGAGTAATGGTTATGAGGTAGATTTATATGGGAAAGGGAAAGGGAGGGTCTTACCACTTGCCTTATAGATTGGTCAAGGGCAGTGTCTACTCCATAATTACAACAAGAGCTTTTGTGCATGTTGGTTACATGATACCCATTAGGGTTTGAAAGTACAAGCTTAATGAAAGTGAGTAAGTGGCTGAGGTAAATGCTCAAACCAACAAGGTACATTATTCTTGGCTCAAGAAGGTGAGGGCATGGCTCATAATGTTGCCTATGCCTCTTACCAAGACAATGCCAAGAGATGCTTATCAAAAACATGACAAACAACAAGGTACAACACTTAGAGATGCTATGCTCAACCTTAAACTCATCTTAGAAAATGAAAATGCTGAGTATGCAGTGGAATAACATGCCTTGGGCTTGGGAAATGAGAGCATATGGCTTATGACATGCCTATGCTTCTTACAAGCAAGAGCCTCAAGGGTGATACACAAAAACATTAAAGATGAGCACTTAGTGTACATGTGCCCAACTTTAAACCACTCAAGAAACTGATTCTGATGATGAAAAACCAGCAAACTTCAACCTCTTTGGCTTATGGGATGAAGACAATGGCTTATGGTTGCACCATTTCTCCTTGGAAGCTTGCCAAGGTAAGCATAGAAGTGGGTTGATGATGAAGACTTATAATGTGGCACTTATGGTGTGTGCCTAGCCTCCAATACTGATGAAGAGGAGCCTCCTTAGTGTTAAAGACCTCCTCCTTTGATGGTTATGACCACTATTAGTGTTAAGCAACACTATTAGTGCTTATAAGCACACTTTGAGAAGCTTTGTGCACTTGAAGATGTTGATGAAGCTTGATGACAATGAGGCTTATGAACACCTCATGGTGTATGCCCACCGCTTCAAGGATATGGAAAAAAAACCTCATAAGAGCACTTAACTGATTAGTACTCCTTTAATGATAATCATGAAAGCTAACTAGTGTTTTAAAACACTTTTATAAAGCTTTTATACAAGCTTCCATGGCAGAAAACAAAACCTTGCACACGGCATCTCTAAAGCTTGCAGGCGGTGGGGAGCTGCAAAACGAGTAGCTCATGGGGACATAGGCAAGGCTTGGCAACCTTGCTGTATTCACTCCAACTCTGCCAGACAGCCCAGCCAGCCGCCGCCGCCGCCGGTCATAGGAGGTTGGCTGGATATAACGAGCAGGTACATGACGACTTGCTAGGTAGATGCAAGCGTAGGAGCGCTTATGTGTGGCCGCAATAGCACCACCGTAGTAATACTTGTGGTGTTTAGAACAGCACGGAATGGCACAGTAGCAAATGATGAGCAGCCAACTGCTGCCACATAGAGAGCAGGCTGCGAACTGGTGGAACTGTCGTTGCATAATTGAGCACGCTGCGGCTGTCATTGTATGCTTGAGCAGCAACGCTTATGTGTTGGGCACCTTGCATAGCAGCAACACTTAGAAAGGACTGGATGAGTCACCTACTAGCAGAACAAGGCAAGGAACCTCATGTAGCTGGCTCGAATACCATGTTAGAAGATTTACATTGGTGTTGAGAGCTTGCACAAGGTCAAGTGACAAGGTTGAGTGAAGGAGAAGGAGATAAGGAGATGAAAGCTCACAACCACACAAAAAACAAGGAGAGAAGCTCACACCTATACAAGAAAAAATCTTGTTTATTAAGTTGCTTATGCATACAACTTGGCCTTTGCACCATGCTTCATATAAATGCCTTTGGCATGTGCCTTTAAATAGGCTTGCTAGTGGCCTAGGGTTAGGTGGCTCCATTAGGACCATTCACACCCACACCTTCTACACACTTGCTCACTAAGGCTCCAAGGCCTATATCTTAATAGAAGGATGTACTCAAGTAAGTCACACACTGCTTAACTTGTCAAAGAAGCAAGGATGAAAGGGTAAAGATGCCAAGTAAACTGCACCACTAGACATTCCTCAAATGAAGTGAGAATGTATTAGTATGGATTTTGTCACAAGTCTTCCTTCTCTGCAAGGGGGATATGACCCTATCATGGTGGTGGTAGTAGATAGGTTGACGAAAGTATCCCATTTAATCCCTATCAAAAAGACCTTTAAGGTAATGGATATAACAACAATATTCATCAAAGAGATATTCAAATTGCATGGTTTCCCTAAAAGGAGATTTCAGTGTGATAGGGATACAAAGTTTACTTCTCGGCTTTTCACCTCTCTTTTTGAGGAGATTGGGACTGTAAGATTCCTCCTCAGCCTGAATATGAAATAAGACTCTACTTCAATCCCTTGTAATCATTCTATGTTTCTGAATACAAGAAAATATCATTTTTCCTTGTTTTGCCTAGTGAGATAAAAAAATTCTAGAGAGTGATAAATCAAAACTAGGATATTTTTGGATAAATAAATTCTTCAAATATCAAAAAAATATTTTCTTGAAATAAAAAATAAAAATAGATTTTCCAAGGTGCAATTGGAATTAATTAAAATTGATTCAGAAGACCTTAGCCTAAGCGTCCAAATTTTTGAAATTTTTTTGATTATGGTCCAATTAAGGTTCCTATGGACCAATAAGATTAATACAAGTGTTGGGACAAGATAAATCCAAAGAATAAAAGAAAATACCCAAAAATAAGTAAATACCCACATAAGATGAAGAGTTGACCAAGTACTAGGTTTATTAGTTAAAAATTATGGTGTATTAAAAAAAATGAGATATTTTAGAGTAATCATTCATTTTTGACACATGTGTAAGAAAAAGGGAGACCTTCAAGGAGGCACCTATTTCACATGCTTGGATGAGTTTAAAACTCAAAAATATTTGGGATATTTTTATCCCTCCTCTCTCCTAAATCAAACCAAATCAAAAAGGGAGCCAAACTGATCCAAAACTTGTCCAACTTCAGCCAACAAACTGAAGCTGGAAAATTCTAGAACTCAGTTGGACTCAGTTAGTGGCCTCCCTCTCCTATAAATAAACCCTCATTCCTTTGTATTATTATCTGTGAACTAAACTATGCCGGTATTACTCTAAACTAAGCTTAATTTTTATTATCCTCTAAAAACCTCTACAAAATTGAAGAGATTGGAGCTTCTCTCTCTCTTCAATCTTCCTTGGTGACTCCTACGACATACCAAACCAATTGATTGGTTGGGGGCCTCTACAGTGACTAAAGAATCAAGCATTTTAGGAGGTAAAGAGTGGATTATGGTCTTTTTTCTATAATTTCTAAAAGTTTCTTTCTTCTCAACCCCTCTCAAGCTTGAGAAACTTTAATTTGAATGGCTTTTGAATATTATTGAAATGCTTTAATGTATTGTAATAAAGAAACACATAAATTTTCATTTATGCTTAATTTTAATGGTTTTTAGGCATTTCTCTCTCTCCCCCCAAAGAAAGGTCATTCCTATGACCTATTCTCAATCCAAATGAAGCTTCTCATGAAGCATTTCTCTAATCCAAAAGTAATTTTTATACTTGTCTAATTGGAGGTCAAAATAATAGCTTTTTAATGCTTTTATGATATTTATTTCATAGAGAAATTATAAATCAATCTATAATTAGATAATGATCCAATTAGTGGTCATTCTAATCATATTAGTAATATTAAACTTCATTCTCTCAATTAAATTGAGAATTATGAGTAATAGCAGTGGAGCTATGGCAAAATTTCTGTAAAATAAAAACATAACATTTTCATTCATAATATGAAAATAGGACTTCCTACCATATTTTAGGAATTATCATCCTAGATTAATTAAATGATTCTCAGTGTAATCATGAAGAAATTTATTTTTATGATTAGGCATAATTAGTAAATTAGAAAAAAGAGAAATTTTTGGTAATTTATTTTTATGTTAAAAGAGTAATCCCCAATACATTGGAATTCCATGTATTCTAATGATTTAGAGAATAAAATTGGAATGCTAAAATAATGTATAATTTATGAAAGATTTTAGTTAAATTTATCTTTTTGTATAGATAAACTTTTATGATGAAAGAAGGATTTCGACCATATTGAAATTCAAATATTTAAATAAGAAAAGTATAATTCCTAGTGCAAAGGAATTAATGAAGATTTTTATTTAATTTTTAAGAGAAAATATAGTTAAATTTATCTTTTTGTATCGATAAATTTTTATGATGAAAGAGAAATTCACACCATATTGGAATCCAATTAATTAAATGAAGAAAGTGTAATTCCTAGTGTAAAGTAATTAATGGAGATTTTTATTTAAATTTTAAAAGAAAAATTTAATTAAATTTATCTTTTTGCATAGATAAGTTTAAATGATAAAAGAAGAATTCCTACTATACTGGAATTCAAATGTTTAGATAAGAAAAGTGGAATTTTTAGCTTAAAGGAATTAATGGTTATTTTTATAAAATTTTTAAGAAAAATTTTAATAGATTTAATTTAGGGAAAAGAGGAATTCCCATGATAATTGGATTGCACTCATTGAAATGAGAAAAAGAAGGATTTCAAATCTATTCAGAAAAAATAGGTATTCATATTTTAGTTAAAAGATGAATTTCCATGATAATTGAGAAAAGATGGATTTGAATTAAATTCTAATGTCAAAAGATGAATTTCCATCATAATTCTACATAATGAATTAAGGTTGAGAATTTATGTGGGAAAAAGAAAATCTTGGATAATTGAATTGGTATCAATTAGATACCTAGTAATCCAAAAAATGGACACTGAGCATGCCATTTAGATACTTCCAAAACAAGTAGATACTTGGTGTCTACTCATTATCCTAAACAAGTTGGTATCTAAATACACTCTTGGTACCTAAATGTAGATATGAAGTACATAATTTAGAGGCCTAGTATTCATTTAGATATGAAGTACATAATTTAGAGGCCTAGTATTCATTTAGATATGAAATATTTACGTTCTCTAAAAATTTGGCTCGCCACCACGATGCATTTACACTTGCAACTATGATGTCTTTGGCACAGAAGGAGCTTATACTCCCAGGCCACTATTTGTGCATCTCAAGGAAACCATTGATTTTAGATTATTCATGCACGAAACTCACAAGGATCCATCTTACTACATTGAAAGAATAAATGACCTAGCTTTTAACATGCCTTTTTGATAAAGCTTAAAGTAGATGGAAAGTGTACTTGTTTGCAAAGCAATATTCACAGTCTTTAAAATGGGCACCAAAAGAAGGTTTGGCATTTCTAAAGTCTGCTCCCTAATAATTATGCAAGCAGTTGGGTGATGGTGCCTTTACAAACTCTCAAGAAGCCAAAGATGTAGCCTTGTCAAAAAGAGAGGTGGACCATGATAAATGCATTGAGGAAGATAGAAAAATTAAAACAATATGCAAGGAACAAGATGTCACTTGGTGGGACACTTTTTTGAAGAGAAAATCTCTATTCTAAAAAGATTTCATAAGAAGGATTGTACTGTGACCACCATTTTTTTGTCCTTATTCTCATGCATTGACACAACAATAGCATAAGTAATTTTCTGTTCCAAGTGAGATTGAGCCTATAATTTATCCGTAGCCATGCAAATTGTACATTGGAGCATGAATGTCTTGTGCAAGAAGGTAGTGCCTCACAAGATGTGGAATGGTACAACACAAGATATTTGTATTGGTGCATTGGTTGCAACCTTGGCCAAGGATGATCCACTAGGCCATCCATTTTGAATTGCAAAAGTGCTTGGAGTTACAAAGAACAATGAAGGGAAAGAAATATCTTCTACTACAGTCCATTGGTATAAGACATAACATCCAGATACATTTAAAGAAAATTATAGTTTGGAAATGGTGCAAGCTCTAAAAGGTAAAGGGAGGAAAAAAAAAGGCCCAAGAAATCTCCTAGAACTACTGTTTTGGTTCTTAATGAGATTGATATTTTGGTCTATGATTTTACATTAATCAAAGTTGGATGCCTTTGAAAAGTCACTATTGATATATTGAAAAATAGGATTCATGGTTTGAATACTTATGAGAGAACAAGATGTGTAACCTAGAGGAAGAGGTTAAATAAAATCGTTGGGTCTTCATCATTATAGTGACAATGCTATTGTTGATAGCATAGAGGAAGATGCTTCTTCCACATCATCATCCAATGCTAAATTAGGAAATTGGTCTTTGGATTTTGATGTTGTAGAGCTTAAAGATGAATAGTTATAAAAAACGCAGATGAGTTCTTATCTAATCATATGCAAGATAACCCTCAAATTATCATTGAAAGGTTATTTTTCACTCTTCATTTAATAGATTTTTGGAGCTACTTTTTTTTGTTTAAATCTGATTTTTATAATGTTTTTTAAAAAATTTTCTAGTTTTTTCACTTTGTAAAATATAACTTTTTACTATGTTTTATAACATGGTTATATGCAAGCATCAAAGTAAGATAAAAAGGACCCTTTTTTAATGATTCTTTTAAAGATTCCAATTAGTTCTCATTCTTAGGAAATATCACCTGGTGCATTCGTAATTGTATTATTGAAAAATGCCACATCACTAGGATCCTTACAAAAGTTATATTGATTTTCTTCATGTACTCATGTAAAAAACTAATGCCTTTGTGAAACAAGAAAATAGTGATCAAAAGACATAAACTAAGTTGGCATACCTTGAAAAGAAATAAAGAAAAGTATCTTCTTTGCAAAGCTCTTGAGCTTGGATTGTTAACATTCTCATTTGAATGGTGTAGAACATAAGATATTTTGTAAAGTTTAGCACATTGACAACCTTAAAATATTGTAATTTAAAAACAAATGGATGCATACTCACTTTTCTCTCTTTTATCTTATTGATAGGGCAACCTGAAGTTTTGATTCAAGGATCTCAAGGTCTTTGAGATGTAAATACATGAGGTTCTCACCTTTACCGAAAAGCTACACAAAAGAAAGAAGACATATTGAAAAAATATGTCTAAAAATATATGGAGCCTTATATTATCCAAGGTTCAACTCTTAAGGTAAAAATTATTTACTTGTTGACAAATATATGGAGCCTTATATTATCCAAGGTTCAACTCTTAAGGTAAAAATTATTTACTTGACATATCACAAGTATGTCTGAAAACATTTTACTACCTTTGTTGAATTTGTAAGATGTAGTCATTTTGTTTCTTCAATAAAAAAGCTTCATGCTTTAATTCTATTACATATACATCTTTTTCAAAGGCTTGACACATATCAATGCAACCTCATTGTTGTTGTTTAATACAAGTTATTAAACTGATTCAGATTATCTTGAATGATAGTGACTTCTTCTTCATCATAAGCTATATACTAAGGAAAATCACACATGTCAAGATATATAGTAAAAGATGTTGAAATTTGAGCATTGTGATGAGCTATGGTGGATCAAACACTAGAATCAACATCATTAACAAAGTGATTAGCAAATAATTAAGATGTAATTAGTGTGTAATTAACAAATAGATTAATGTAGGCATGGATACTCAAAAACCAGCAAATTCTCATTAGGGTAATGCCTCAATTTATAGAGTTTACATCAAGCATCAAATCCCACAGATTTCTCCATGATTCACTCCACCTCTTTTCCCTGATTCTCTCCACCTCTTCACTTTTCCTAGAATATCTCGGAGAATATCTCCACACTTCCCAGAATATCTCCACACTTCCTAAATCTTCTTATGCTACCCTTTATTCTCTCCCAGTAGATTCTTCTCACCTTTTCACAGGTTCTTTCACATTTACATCTTCTCTTTTATAGCCTCTAACCAAGGGCTTGTTCCCGCACACACCCTATTCACTTGTGTTTTCAACACCTCCCCTCAAGTGAATACTCCTAGTACACCTAGACCCTGTACCAAGTTTGCCTCCCCTTACTTGATAGTCCGCGACTAGTGTCTACACCTCCCCTCAAGTTATCTTAGCACACCTGGACCCTGTATTAAGTTTCTTTCTTACTTGATAGTCAATGACCAGTGCCTCAAGTTCCTAAACTCCATAGTCCTTGACACTCTCTCTCTCTATGTGTCCAAGGCTACTATAAGTGCCCGCGACCTTGACTAAAGTGCTCACACATACATCTACCAGGTGGCCTACATCATCGGTGGCTCAGAGGTGGTTTTACTTTGTTGGGGCAGGTTACATTGGGTTGTGGGGTCTCTCTCTCTCTCTCTCTCAGAGATTTTCACATGGCTCCTCACTCTTTGGAGCCTCACATCTTCTCTTGTCTTCAGTCTTCTTGTCGTGGCAGCTTCTCTTCTCGTGTCCATTGTTAAGATTCTAGAAATGGGATTGATCATGGTGAAGGACATAGATTAAGCAACATAATTAAGGTGGATTAAACCACACTAAAAACTCCATGACTAGAGAGAGAGAGAGAGATTGCACACTCAACAATATTCCCTTGTATTGCATATCACAATGAACCATACAATGATATAGGCTTTCTAGCCTTATCCCACTTTACACATCATCATCCATGTGGCAACTCCTTTTCCACTTCTTTTGGTCAACTCTCACACACCATGCAATATTACATGTGGCATTCCTATCTCACCACAATATCTTGCACCTCTAGGGTGCTTTCCCACATACACACAACACCGCGATTATATCTCTCAACACCCCCTCTTAATCGAGGTGTTCCACAACTCACCCATCACCCATCATCCATATCAATGTAGCATTGCACAAACGCAATCGCTACCTTTCAACACTCCCCCTCAATGATACATTGGAGTGTTCATTAACCAAACATGTGTGCCCGTGTCTACCATCTTAGACACCTAGTCCATTTTGAGCCGACTCGCTCACAGCGGAACCACGAGTCCGATTTGAACATGGAAGTTCGGGTAGGAACCAACCCATGCGCATGCACCTCACACGTGCATCGCTCATGCACACATCACAACAACCATTTTGAGCTTCTCGGTGAGCTCGGGCATGGTTACCCTCATACCATGGGTGAATACACATCTCGTTTTGAGCATGCAGGCTCGGGTACGATTACCCCTCTAATTACATGGGTGAAAAATACAATGCCTTTGACCAAATCCAGGTAGCGGACCCTCATAAAATCTGTGTGAGAGAATACAATCCTTTTTATGCACTATGCAAGGGCAGGGCACCCTCATACGTATACATCCATGTGTGAACAAACTTTTTAAAAAACTTAAAAATTGATTGTGTGTGAATGCACCTTTGTTTAAGTGTATTGTACACCACACAAACAACCTTACATGAATGATTTTGGAAAAAAATGCGCCTCTTGAATGTGATGTTTAAAATCCTATCTGCCTGAACTGCACTGCTCTCTGCTCATTAAATATGCTGCACTGATTCACGCCAGACTGCCAGTTCCAGACTGCCAGTTGCGCGAATGATGAATTCTGCCGACTATTTCACACTTTCCTCTCTCTTCCTTCGTGGGTCGCCCATCAGATGCAAGGCGGAGATATCAATGACGAGTAGTTAGACCTGGGTGTCATCGCAGACGCTGCGGAGGGTGGGTCTCTGATGAGGGGAGCGCACATACCTCTCTGGAACGCAGTCCAGACCCTCATCCACCAGCTCCTTTATGCCCCTCCTCACAGCTTTGCAATCTCGGTTCTAGCTGCCTTCCTTTCCTTGTCCATGATATGAGCAGCAGCAGATGCTGTGGCTTTAGCCGCCTCCGCTGTTTCAGATAGCCGTTCAGCCAGCTCCTTAATAGTCGCATCCCTGGCTCGCATCTCCTTAGCCATCTGATGGAGTTCTTCATCTTTAACTCTAAGAGTATCCTTCATAACGCTGAGATCATCCATTGGCATGTCAATTCCTTTTGAGATGTTGGGTTTCACATTGCTACAGTGCTGATGCTTGCATTGCAACAGCTATCTCCTCCGTGCACTCCTTGTTGAGAGTCACATTCAACTACAGCACACGTCTTCTTGCCATAGCAAACTGTTAAATCTCCTATGAGATTTACACAACCATCATCATGGCTATACCTTGAGCTCCCCATGAGCTCATCTCCTTTTGCCTCAACCATTAAACCTCCCTAATGAGGTTTACACACAGCCATCCAAATGGCCTTCAAGAGCTCCCCAATTTGAGCTCTAATATGCATCTCCTTCTTGTTTCAATCTCTTTGCCTCTTCTAAACCTCTCTCATTGAGGTTTCTCCCATAGCCATCAACATGGCCTTGCAAGTTCCCAAATGAACTTGCAGCCTCTATGCTTTTTCTTGCATATAAACTTCAAGGGTGCTTCTTCACATGGTCTCTCAAATGAAACCATAGGTGCATAAACATGTGGAAACTGCCAAGGTTTCCATCCCCTTCTTTTCTCTCCTTCATTGACCAAAAATTCACAAGTGCATCCTCTTCTTGATGCACACACATGTAAACTCCATTGAGTTCACCATCTCACTTGCCATTATCTTGACAAGCATGCACCTCCTCCACTTTTTGCTTGGAAGCAAATAACCTCGGGATTCTTCCATCCCATCAAGCAACCCTTATACATTGAGCATTTTTTCATGCTCAAACACAAAACTTTGAGGCAAAACTTCATAAAACCAACCTTTCATGAGACCATTGATTCCTTGGCAGCTTCTTTGTTGTTTATGACGACTCCATAGCCTTCATGATGCTGAAATCTGCATTTTCAGCTTTGTAGACAGCTTCTTTGATGATGACAACACCATTTGTCATCTCCACAATGAGAAATCTCCACTTGAGACTTCAATGGCAGCTTCATTGCAACCTCCTTGTTGCATAGCTCTTCTTTGACAGCTTCAAGACACTTCCAATGTCTGTTTTTCAGCTTCATGAGCAACTCCAAAATCTCCATCTCCTATGGGCAGCTTCAAATCTCTCTCAATGCAACCAAATGATAATGAGTGTGCTAAAATTTTTCTTAATAAGAAGGCTAAATCATAAAATATGCTTAATCAAACAAACACTCACAAATATACATAAATAACCATGATCAAGAGCCCACCCTAGCTCTGATACCATGTTAAGATTCTAGAAATGGGATTGAACATGGTGAAGGACATAGATTAAGCAACATAATTAAGGTGGATTGAACCACACTAAAAACTCCATAACTAGAGAGAGAGAGAGAGATTGCACACTCAACAATATTCCCTTGTATTGCATATCACAATGAATCATACAATGATATAGGCTTTCTAGCCTTATCCCACTTTACATATCATCATCCATGTGGCAACTCCTTTTCCACTTCTTTTGGTCAACTCTCACACACCATGCAATATTACATGTGGCATTCCTATCTCACCACAATATCTTGCACCTCTAGGGTGCTTTCCCACATACACACAACACCGCGATTATATCTCTCAACATCCATATCTTCCTTTAGATCTTCTTGGTGTGGATCCTCTTCTTGGAAAGAGATATTCGTCTTCTTTCATGGCTGGGGCCATGAGCTTGTCCGTCAGGTCTTCTTGCTCCATGTGAGAAATATGTTTCAATGTTTTGTTGAAATCTCCTTTGGGTTTTTGATGTTTATCTTGTGTCATTATGCAATGCAAACCCAAATTTATGCGGGAGGTCTTATCTCTTGCCTTATTCTGGACAAGGGCAGTGTCTGATCTCATATTTACACTGATGCAATGTGCCCAATACATAATGCGTATAGCATTCATTCTTATGCACATTCCCAAATGCAACTCTGGCTGTGAATAATCTTTAATTTGAGTGAGATTTACAGGCATTAACCAAGGTTTAAATGCAAAATGATGATTATCACAATTTTATCAGCATAATTTTCTCAGAAATTACATTAAATCAAGGGTAACCAATTTGTACGGGATGGTTGGAGTATCAAACCAACTCCGAATTGCAATCTGAAGTTATAGGGATCTGTATCAGATACCTAATGGTTAATTTGAACCCTCAATTGTACCAAAATACAGTGATTAGCACTGATTAGCAAATTAATCCACTGTTTTGTGTGCAGAAAACAGAGTATGCGGGAGTCCAGATCTGGTGCCTTAGACTTCAAATGAGCTCAAATTCTTTCAAAGGCATAGCAATGAGTCTAGTAGAGGATTAAGCCAAGAAACACAAGATTTGACAAAATATTGAAAGCTTAATCTCTGTTTTACCAACGTCACCTGGCAGATTTGATGAAGAGCTTGGATCTCACTGTAGACTTGATGAAATTGAATTCTGTCTTCACCAGCTTGTAGAGCATGCTTGTAAACACCTTGGGCTAAGAGGAATTAGAGTGATTCACCCTGAGTGAGTGTAGATCTGAGATCTTCTGCTGAAAAAATGTAGCCTGCTAAAATAGCGATTTCTCCTTCATCCAGCGGCGGTTTGCTACGTTGTTTGGATGAACTTGAAGAGCTATGAGATACCTATCATGTGCTAGAAGATCATTTTGGCTTATGTATAAGATGCCTGAATTGGAATTACTAGTTGGAAGTAAGGTGTTATGCCTTATGAGATGGGAATTATGAAATGAGCATGAGTACATGTGCTATCTTATAAGTGAACTCTATCACATATTTGGATTTAAAGATTAGTTAAATTAAAATTTTAATTCCAAAATTCTTGTAGAACCTAGTGTGGTGAGAGGGTACCTTTGGCACTAGGTGGAGTGGCCAAAGGGGAGTGTGTCTTGAACCTTTTGTGCCGTGAGTGCCTTGGAAAAGCTATACAGGGGATAAGGTACATGGTGTGAAGACATGGCCTCAATCCTTGCCATTGTATTCTAAACTTTGGTAAGGGGGGTGGGAAGACTTGACTGGGAGATCGGCAAAGTAGCGCTTCGTTGATGTACATTAGTTAGTATTGGCATTGGTATTGATTTGTCAATGATTATGCAAGGCAATACAATGGAAATGCTCATGCTTTTTTCATTGAGATTTTGCAATTGATTCCCAAAGGTCATGCCAAAAATTTACAAAAATTTCTTGATGGACACATTGATTGATGCATTGTTGAGAAATGGATTGTTTCCACGGGATAAAGGGATGCTTTGGATGCATGGTTTGAGGGTTTTTGGCAAATTTGATAATTTAATTCAGTAGAAGAGGTTTAGAATGAAGTAAAAGTGGATATAGGTTTGGATTTCCCACTCCTTAAGCTCTCATTCTAGCCCTTAACCTCTCCATTTGGACACCCGGGGTAGGTCACATTTTGTACCGACTCTATCCTATTTTTTATAGTTTTGATCCACTCAAATTGAACCATAATTGACTTCATAGTTGGATAGTAAACTCTTAGAACATCTTATAGATCCGAAGAACTCCCAAATTGGACATCATTTTTGGGGTCAAAAGTCCAATTTACTACCGATTAAAATAGAGAGTACTATAGCTTTGACCAAATCAAAGGTGATCACATACGTGGATTGTACACCTCCTTGCCTCTCCATACAGCTAAAGATCACTCAAATCAGAGTTTAGGAGCTTATCCAAAGGTGATTAAACATTTCTAAGATAATATTGAAGTCTAAACCCAAAGGAAACTACAAAGAATCCCTTAAGCACGAGGCGGGCACATCAAGATGCAAGGCAACATGCCCAAGGAGTGATGCAAGAAGAGATCAAGGCCAATGTTAATGAGGGAATGCATCAAGAGGATAATGTTCACATATGCCTAATGTTCAGCAAATGCTTAAGGATGGCGGGGACATTATACACCTCAAAAGCTGGAGGGAGGAATCTTACAATATAGAACACATGGATAGTAAAAATCAGAGGTTTCCTTTTTTCATATCATCAGTACTACATAGTGGAGGAAAATTGGGAAATTTTGGGATCACATTGGTTACCTCTAGGCTTTTCAATTCCATAAGAATTTGTAAGTCAAACTATAGTCGTAATGTAGAGCTACTTGGGCTATATTTAGATTAAAGGCTTTAATAAGCTAATTTCTCACATTTCTTTCCAAAGTTTTTGAATGTGCATTATTTCACAAACATAATGAAAGCAAAAAAGGGAACCAAGCCTCTATAGCACCCCTATGCACTCTCATTATAGAAGACACTCCTTGAACAAGAGAAAATCACTCCCTCTACTCTCACCAAACTTTTCAATGCCCATAAAGTAAACTCCGAGTCCCCCTCTCTAATACTGAGGGGAACTCTACACACACCCACCCAGGGAAACAAGACACCTAAGCACACCACAATTGAAAGTTGGGAATGGAGTGAGATAGACTAAGAAAAAAGAGATGAAGCTCCATAGCATCGACAAAGGTGAAAAAACTCATGAAACATAAAAAAAACTATTAGCATTATTCAATTGCATCTCAAAGGGAAACAATACGATCATATGGTAGGGTAGCTCCATCCTTCCTCCCAGGCTATGTCAAGCTCAATTCTCTCTCTCCTTTGGTGATACACATGCTAATTTATCTAGACTTTTAGGACTACTCTCTTCCTCTCCTTTCCCTCTCAAAAAATAATGGTGCACCTCTTCTTATTGCAAAATGTGCTCCTTTTTACTCAAAATAGCCTCCTTTATTTTAAAAAATCCTTCTTCTTTTAGAAAAATAACCCCTATTTTAGAGGGCGGCCAGATGGGAAGAGAGAAAACCCTTAAAACTCCCTAGAGAGAAAACCCTTAAAACTCCCTAAAAATAGATTGTGGCATCCAATGGTAGACAACCAATGGGTGGTACACACAGCCACACAAGACGGATAGCCACACCTCAAAAAGCACGTGAATGTCCACACTGAGCAAGCGCCCAAGCACATGAAGCATAGCAAGGCGATGGGGCAGGCGAGTGGCATGCCCCATAGGAGACAATAATAAGAGTTTGTGTGTTGGAGCTAAAATAAATGTGGCCATAGTATGTAGAACTGTCTGCATCCTATAAAGAAACCTAGGTGAACCTTATCCTATCTACCTTTTCTTCATGCCTTGAGGAGTTAATGTGCTGGGAAACTGACCACCTCTTCAAGGAGGGAATCACATGCAAAATAGGGGAAATAACCCCGACCCAGAGAATCAATAGAGATGGCTGCACCTATCCCACCCTAACTAGATAGAGGGGTATATGTAGTGGAACTAGCATGTAAAGATAAGGAACAAGAAGAATTAGAACATGAAGATGAGGTGGAAGTGGGAGAAGTGAACATAGTTCAATTTGACAATGGTCTTGGAAACAAAGGAAGGAGATGAGGAGTTTGAGGATGATTCCATTCTTGAGCTGGAGGAAGTAGCAACAATGACTAAATAATCATCGATTGATGAGGATGATGCTGAGATGAATTGGGAGGAAATTCAAGAGGTATATTATGATTATGATGTATATCTCAATGTGAGTCAGGATCCAATCCATGATGTAGATGAGGTTGGTGATAGTTAGACATGCAATAATGTGTGTGTAACCTTTGAAGATAACCATGAGGTGGATCTTGTGGTGAATTTGTGTGGTGATCCAATTTATGAAGAGTTGTAAGAGGATATCTCTATGGTTTGGAATATTGTTGAGGATGTGAATGCTCTAGACAATGATGTCAGTTTGATGGTGGTAGATGAGATTCCTAGCCCATGTTTAGTGGTCCCTGTTTTAGTTTTTGGAGGTTTTGTTGGTGAGCTTTTGGCTGGTGAGGAGCCACTAAAGGTGTAGTGTTTGGTTATTGGTTTTGTTTCTATTTTTGGTGACATTGAGGACTGTCTCGGGATGTGAAGTTGGTGGAGTTGCCTACTCTTTAAGCTGACATGGTGATTAATGAGCATTGTCAAAATCCTTCACACGTTATGCATGTGGTTACATAGGCTCCTAGGTGTCTTCTTAACAAGCTTTTAAGTGCTATTGGTTGTAGATGGGTGTTATGGTTCTATGTTTGGATCTACCTCATGTTGCAGTGATTTGTAATGTTCCTGGCTATGGTGTTTGGTACTTTTGGTGTTATGTTTGGTGGCCAGAATCTCTTTTTAGAGTAGTGGATGGCCATAGTTATGCTTTGGATGTGTTTTCCTTGTGGAGCGCTACATTTGGTTTCTAATGGATGCACAGGAAAACAATGCGAGATGGCTTGCCTCTAAGCCTATGCTGTGGAGCAGGTAGCAGAGTGATGCAAGATGATTGACACTTCTGATAATGCGAATGAGTTCTTGAATGTAAAGAGGGATGTAGTTTTTTCTTGTGAGAAATATAGGAGCATGGGTGTAGGAGACAACAAATTTTCTTCAATAGTGGTGGCATGGCTTATTTTAGAGGTTTTATGCTTTGGGTTGATACTCTATTCTATTGTTCTAGGAGCTATGATGATGCAAGTGAGACAGTCTAGCAAACCTTTTGATCCTAGAGGTGCAACAAAGATGTGTGGTGCTATCAGTATAAGTTGGATGCTTCTACTTGTGCTTTGGATTTTTGATCTAGAAGGACTTGGTGGATCTCTATAGATTCCTTATCCTACTATTCAGGCATGTGTTGCAGCTTGGTCTTTGATGTAGGTTGTCTTCTATTAACTATGCTCTCACTGTTTGATCTAGGAGGACTTTCAATTGAGAAGTGGATGTCACAGCGTTTCATCTTTGATCTAGGAGGAGGAATTTAGTTATCCCAGGGGGGATGGCCATTTCCTAAGGGTAGCAGTTATTCATTGTTTGTAGCATTGTTTTTAGTCTTCTTATGCATACAAAATAAGCATGGATACAGACTAGCTAGCATGTGTGGTTCAAGATAGTTTTTTGACTTCAGTTTATGCTATGGTGTAAGGCATGAATGCTTTACTTTCAAGGGGATAGTTGATATGATCAGGGTTTTTCTTTCCTTTTTATAGACCCTACAAGAGAAAAGGAGCAACTACATGGAGTAATATAGGGGAATATATAAACTTTGGTAGAAATAGATGATGGTGGATATTATCTTTGGTGAAATAACCTTGGCAATCTCATCCTATGCCTTGGAATAAAGTTTAGTATTTTGTTATTCTTTTCCTAAGCTTTATCAGAATCAAAAGTACCTTTTTTGGAAGAGCCGTGTGCATGGGAGATCTCTTTACTTATCCCATATACCGACTTTTTGCAGAAAGGGAGAGCCTTTATAGGGAAATCTGGCCTTATCTCTTTGCATCAACAAGAGAAGGCATGGATTGTGGGAGCTCTGGAGCTTGTGGGCGCACGAGGTCTAGATCCAACTCCTTAGGCCAAATTAATTGTTAATTCTTAAATTTACACAGTAAGTTACTCCAAGGCATCAACATCTGCTGGGAGTCATGTGAAGATTGTGTAGGAGATTGCTGAACTTGAGACAAAGCTCTTGGTAGTACAGGTGCTTCATCTCTGGCGTGTATCTCCCTACCAATATTTGGTAAATGCATGTCGGAAGACAAATCTTCATCTCTTTGACAAAATTTCTACTTCTTATACTTGATTTTATTTGCTTTATAGGCCACCAATGATGCTGCAGCTTAAGGATAAGTGTTGGGCCCACTGACTCCACTTTAGTCCTAAAAATAGGATGTAGACCACCAATAAAACGATCCTTTTTAAGAAACTCAGCAACCTCACCTAGATTAGGGATGGAGTGAAGCTAATTCATCCAAGTCGTGTTGAAATTTTCTTCATATTCATCATATTGTTGTTATGGCTCACCCTAACCCCTCTTGAAACACATCCAATATAAGAGATTACTTGGTGAACCGCAATTGTCGTGTGAGGATCTTTCCAATGGCTGAGCTCGACCCTTGAGGTCCCCAAGCTCTACAACTCCTTGAGAAGAAATTCCATAGCGCCTCTCGCTGCGAGCATTGTGACACCGCCACGTTGCACTACGGGTACTTGTCCCTCATCTCACCTCACTTCACTCACACACACTCACTAGCATGCATTAGGGAGAGAGATTAGCAAGAGGATTAGCAAGAGCAACACTTAATTGCACAATGAGAGAGTATGTTGTATTATGAGAGATATTCACTTATATACATGGCTATAAGTGTTCACACTCACTTAAACTATGGTCGGATGAGCACTTTAGTCTCATAAGAGGCCTAATGCTATTACAATGATTACTCTCATAATATATCCATGAAGTACATTACTTAGGACTTCATCCTAACTTGCTACCACACGCTCTTGAAGCAAGACTCATCATAAATACTCCATCACACCATTATGGGTGCCCATCGAAGTTGTAGCTTTGGACACCATTGCTTCATATCTTGAATGTATGACCCTTTGGTGTATCTACGGTGACTCCTTGATGTAAGATAATGGCGGTACCTCTTGTTAACCCTAGGAATGGGTTAGCATCCCCCCCTTCCTGACGGTGATCACGACCTCGTGATCGTGTTGAAGACCTTTATGTGGGGAGAATCGATAAGCTTTGTTGATGGCTTTGATGTTGAGTGACCTTCAATGGTCTTTGCCCCTCTGGAAGGAATAAGAAAAGCTAGTTAGTGAATGAAAAGGTTAGTGGTTTATTGGGAATTCCTAACGGGGTGGGTGCGTGGGGTTTTTTGTGAAGTGATTACATTTTTATATTTGTGTGAGCATGTTTGTTTTGGGTTTTTATTTTTGCTCACTTTGTTTTTGGCAATCATAAGCAAGGTTATATGTGATTTGTGTTAGTGGGGACGCTAAGAGATGTTAATAATGGGAGAGAAGAGAGGGAAGGATCCGGAGGAACGTAGACATAATCATCAAAATAGGATGGTGATTCTTACTTCTTCATTTGATTAATTTAAGCAACATTCATCATTTGAAAAAATTGGCCGTCGATGATGTCCCTCTGTGTGGTAGGATTCGTGTCAAATGTTGTTGAGTAGGACCTGTTCCTGCATGCTTTTTCCCATGTGCTTCTTATGTTTTTATATATATTTAAGTTCTCTTATGAAGTAGATATACATGAAGTACAAGAATTGAGTCAAATAGACTCTTATTAAACTGCTCTGTGTTGAAGTAGCCACTTGTTGGCGAGGTTGAAAGAATTGCGTTGACTTGCGAGGCTAATATATATATCTTCACTAAGGATTTAAGATCATTGATTTTTTAAGATGGTAGTGTCGTTTGGAGAGGTTTGTAATTTGAAGGAAAATTCCAAGCGATGGGTTGTTGTACCATTGACCATGCTTTCGCCCAGCATGGCCCCCCATCTAGAGATGTACCTGGAAGTTGTCGATGCTGAGGCTTTGGGACAAAATGTACCTGGAAGTTGTCGATGCTGAGGCTTTGGGGCAAATGTCCTGCAGTGCATGAGTATGGATATGTACTGCTACGTTAATATAGCCAAACGAATACTAAGTAATAAGCTTAACAAAATGTAATGGCTATTGAATATCCTTGGGAGCTTTTATATGTGTTACCCCCTTTGTTTTTGTGTTTTTTTTTTGTTACCACCTTGCGAGCAATAGGTTCTTGTGGCTACTCTCATTTTTGAGAGAATAGGTTCTTATGTCTACCGTGGAGCTTCTACACTTGTGCTTCACATCCAGAGGGGTAAAAAGAGAATTGTGAGTTTGTCTTTGATGCGCTCACAAGTCTCCGTTGTAGATTAGGAAATTTATTCTTAAATTTTTGGCTCAAATGTTGTCAAGGTGGTTGGCAAGATTGCTGGTTGGTTACCATTAGGGTTACTTGAACACACAAGCTCTTGTGTAGGTGCTGAATCCACGATCCACGAGAGTGGTTGACTGACTTGCTTGGTGTTGTTTGGGCTTCCATTCTTATCAAACTTTAGGTGAAGCTATTGGGGTTGAAGTCGGTGGTGAGGCTTTCTTCACGTTGTTCAATTTTGGCATTACCATCATAGTATCCTTGTTGTTGAAGCACATGCACAGGCACCCACTTTGATGAACATTATAAATTGGTGGCTGATGTGTTTGGTGCTGAGGTTTCCTTCTTTGTGCAAGATTAGGGGTCTTTGTGACACGCTTGGAAATCCAAGCATTGGTATTTCCTTGGTAGTACCCTTGTGCTTACAGTAATCTTTTTGGTACCCACACTTCTTGACTTGGTGGAGTTATTTGAGGAACTTGCACAGACTTTTGTGGATAGTGTTGTGGAGAACTTTTCTTTTTCTTTGGCCTCTGACTGCTGTGTTGAGGAAGAGGCTTTGATTGTCGAGGCAGCCAAATTTGATTGGCACCTTTGTAGTAGCCTTGAGCAACAAGTAGCTGCTTTTCCACCCACATGATACCATTAAGATACCTTGATTTGTGTTTTCTTGGTGGATGTTTCTTTTTGTTAGAAGTGGAAGGTTGTGAGCCCTCCTTCACATTGGTTGGCACTGAGGCTGTAGGTTTGAGACTCATGGGTATTTTTGATGATGATGAAGCTAGAGTTTGTTGTGGAGTGGCTATTGATGATGAGGTTTTTGAGCATGCGGTTGTCTCCTTTGGTGAGGTTTGTCGATGAAGAGACATAGGCTCCGGGGTTTTTCCTTTGAGTTCCTTGTTAGAGATAGATGGTTGCGTTGTGGGAACTTCTTCATGAATAGCTATTAATTGCAAGGTATTGGCATCTAACTTCGTAGTGAGGATGGGGTTGAAGGAGTAGATGCTTTATTGGAGTCGACCGTTGAAGCAGATGGTAGGTCATAATGTAGAGGGGCTTCTGTGGAAGAGGCTTGTAACCTTTTTTGTTTAGAATCATAGAAATCAATTAAAGTTGGATCCTCTTCCTTGCAATATGGTATTGTCAACTTTTTGTTGTTGACCATCATGATGACTCTATCGCTATAGCAAAGCATAGTGGTGCTTGGGCAACAATAGTCCATTTATGCCCCAAGATCAAATCTGTTTCCAACACATACCCAACCACCAAAAACTTGCAAGTAAGGGGGTTAGTTTCAATATACATTGTATGTTCAAAGTACCCCAAACATGGCATGTTCAAGTCTTGTGTAAAGGGAATTCTTTCAAGATGAGTCATGAGTGTTGTGGTTGACCTAACAAATCCCATAACATGAGGGTCATGAGATTGTGTTCTCGTGTTGGATAAAGTTGTGCTTGAGCTATGGTGATTTTATTTGAAATTTCCAATCCAACCAGAATGCGAGGGATCTTTTCAATAAGATATGTTGGAAGTTTGAGCTCCTCCAAGGTCTCTTCCTCCCGTAATAGCAATTGTACATTGCCTACAGGAGTGTTCAAGGTGACTATTTGCATGGATTCATCTAATGAATACAATGCATCATGTATCCAAGTTCCACCAAGGATGACATCATAGTCAAGGGAATCTAGGGTAACATGGAATGTAAATTCCACATTTCCACCGATTGTTTGAGGAGCATAGCTAAAAGGATCGAGAACTTTAATGTTTTGTCCATTGGCTCCTTTTGCAAGACCATTGTCTGTAGGGATGAGTTTAGGTTGTCCCAATGACACCCAAGTGTATGTTGTCATGATGTTATGACTAGCTTGAGGGCTAATCAATGCACGCTTGTGCTTAACATCATTGCTTGTAGGGAAATCTAACCATACCATGATAGAATCTTCAAGAGGAACCATGGATGTTTCAATTTTTGTTTCAGCTTTAGATCTCATTTTTTTGTTTCATATTCCCATTCACTTTCATCCTCGTTTTGGCTCTTAGCTTTTACAAGAGTATCCAATGTGTACACTGGCACACTTTGCCCTCTGACAATTCTACATGAGGTCTATTTGGAAACTTGTGAATCCTCACAGTCCTGTTCTATGGAGCTCTTTATGTCTTGGTATAACTCATGTTGAGCCCTTAAAGGCTTTATATTCAAAACATAAACTTTCTATGCAAAAGATCTACTTTTTTACAATACTTGATGTTTTGTATCAACATTATACAAAACATCAACTTCCCACAAAACTTAATGTTTTACATCAACTTTGATGCAAAACATCAAGTTTTATGGAAAAGTTGATGTTTTGCATAAAATCGATATAAAACATCAACTTTTACATAAAACTTGAGGTTTTGCATCAACTCGATGCAAAACATAGAGTTGTGTGGAGAAGTTGATGTTTTGCATCAACTCGATGCAAAACATCAACTTTTCCACCACACAACTCGATGTTTTGCATCAAAGTTGATGCAAAACATCAACTTTTTCACACAACTCAATGTTTTGCATCAAAGTTGATGCAAAAATCAACTCTACCATAAAACTTGATGTTTTGCATCAAGTTTTAGATGCTCCGGAGAAGAAAGTTGGAGGATCGGATATCGATTTTCACAAACGGGATGTTTAGTGATTCCGTTCATGATGGCATGCTCAGGCGACCTATTCCATAAATTTTGAGTACCAACACGACTATGTTTCGATGTGATTTGCAGACGTCACAAAGCGACTTCCATCAGCAAGCTACTTTGTGACGTCTGCAAATCGCATCGAAACATAGCCGTGTTCATACTCAAAACTTATGGAATAGGTCGTCTGAGCATGCCAGCGCGAACGGAATCGCTAAAAAGTCCGTTTGTGAAAATCAACCTCCGATCCTCCAACTTTTTTTCTCCAGAGTATCTGAAACTTGATGCAAAACATCAAGTTTTGTGGTAGAGTTGATGTTTTGCATCAACTTTGATGCAAAACATTGAGTTGTGTAGAAAAGTTGATGTTTTGCATCAAATCGATGCACAACATCGAGTTGTGTTGAAAAGTTGATGTTTTGCATCAACTCGATGCAAAACATCAACTTTTCCACACAACTCGATGTTTTGCATTGAGTTGATGCAAAACATTAAGTTTTATGAAAAAGTTGATGTTTTACATCGGTTTTATGCAAAACATCAACTTTTCCATAAAACTTGATGTTTTGCATAGAATTGAAGAAAAAATATACCTAGGATAAGGTGATATAGGTAGAACATAGGTTTACGGCTAAGGATGTGAAAAACACATATGGTCGCAAACTTTGACTACAAATTTGAGAGGAGGTCATTTAAAAAAATGCTTGTCTATGTAACCATGTAACCTTTGTATCTGTAAGATCCCCCTGTTCCCACCGAGCAACGGATTCGGGTACTAGCAGCGGAAGTAGCACTTCTCGCGCGGGACAGGGGTCCCACATTCGGGGCCTCGTCCACGGATATCCGGACAAGAGACTAATCCGTCGGTTTTTCCAAAACCGAACCCGGAAAAAACTTCCCTTACCGGAAAGCACGGGCGATTCCACCAGGATAATTTTTTTTCTCTAACGAAGACAAGATCATTTCTGATCAAGCTGATCCAATTGTATCTTCAAGATACTAGATCAGATCAAGGAAGAAACTTGCACTTGGATCATTGGGATCAACGCTTTTTTCCCCATTCAAGAGGCACAGCCGTTGATTCCTATCCATAGAACAATTTCTGTCCAGGATTTACTTTATCTATCGTATTAACAAAAGTTGAGTCTCGATTTACGGATCCATCAGTCCAGCCTAACCCCATCCGATCCCATGGGTTAGCCAACCGCCCAACCACTGTAGTGATGGGATCCAATTTGGAATTTGGTTAGGTTTTGTCCCGGGTACCAAGGAAAAGAGTTCCAAGGCCCCCTAGCCGGAAGTTTATGCAAACATAAAGTTAGGCACACCACTTACACACCCAATATGAAATTGCCTTATTCTTAGCATCAGCTAACTTTAAAACAATCTTTTAATGAAACCATAGTACCACTGATCACAGTCTTCCAAATTATCCGGTTGATTCTCAAATTTCCCATCATTCCTTCATCATCAGAGTATCTATGGCATCATTGGCAACTAGAACGCTCACCACCTGTCCACTCAGAGGTCGTTTCCATAGTTCCTAGCCCATAATACTCGGCAATATAATCATTTATCAAGATGGACTCTCGTTGAAGATCAGCAAGATCAACCAACAGATCCATATAAAAGAGCCATGGACTCATCCGTTGAGGACCAGCAAGGTCAGTCAACCAGATCCATGCCCGGTTTCACAAAACAACTCTTACTCCTTGTTCCAATATCTTCCTCGACGCACGCGTGGGTATCCTAGGCGACCCAGAGCCCGAGCACCGTATGGTCAGCACCCTCTAGGATCCTTCGCAGGTGACCTAGCGCTTCACTCATAGGCCGCTTCCTTGGTCCCTCATCCACCGTACCGGAAGCTCACCATTTTAATCGAACCGAGGCTGGTCAAGACCTCGGTCGACCTTGCTACGCGAGACGTCCTCCATTGACTCTCCGTCAGCAGTTGCAACTTTATCAGTTAGGTCTCCACGACCTTAATCACAAGACGGTCAAAATGCTTCCCCAGCATTCTTGACATAAAACAGCCATTTACAAACAGCATTTACAAACAGTTTACAAATACAGTTTCTATATTAACTCTCATTTTTCCACATTGTTCCTCATTAATCCACATTACTTATTCCACATTCCATTTATATGTGTACTCATCAATCACCTCATTTTCCATCTCTTCACTTCAAATTCCTTCACATCACATATCATATATTCACATCCATATCCACATTCATACATCCACATCCATATCCACATTCACATCCATACATCCACATCTACATGCTTATCTCCATTTTCACATCTTCATTTATACATCCACATCCCATATCCACATTCATACATACACATCCATATCCACATACATACATCCACATCCACATCCACATTCACATCCATACATCCACATCTACCTGCTTACCTCCATTTTCACATCCTCATTTATACATCCACATCCCATATCCACATTCATACATACACATCCATACATCCACATCTACATCCACATACATACATACATCCACATCCACATTCACATTCACATACATCCACATCCACATTCCCATACATCCACATCTATACATCCACATTCCACATTCACATCTATACATCCACATCTACATTCACATTCACATACATCCACATCCACATTCCCATTCACATCTATACATCCACATCCATTCACATCTATACATCCACATCTACATCCACATTCACATCTATGCATATATATCTTCATGCATATATCCATTTTCACGTTCATACATCCACATCTACATGCTTACCTCCATTTTCACATCCTCATTTATACATCCACATCCCATATCCACATTCATACATACACATCCATACATCCACATCTACATCCACATACATACATACATCCACATCCACATTCACATTCACATACATCCACATCCACATTCCCATTCACATCTATTCATCCACATCCATTCACATCTATACATCCACATCTACATCCACATTCACATCTATGCATATATATCTTCATGCATATATCCATTTTCACGTTCATACATCCACACTCCCATCTCCACATCCACACATCCACATACATACATCCATTTCCACATTCCCATTTATATAACCCCATATACCTTCACATCTAATCTTTTACATCACATCCATTCTCGCCCTATCACAACCCATATACATCTTATCCTATCACATACACTTCTTACCTCATCCCCCCATACACATCTTAATTCATCTTATCACCTCCTAACTTATTTCATAAGCATCTTATCACCTCTTATCACACCTCTTATCACATCTCTTATCACCTCCTAACTTATTTCATAAGCATCTTATCACATCTCTTATCACATCCTATCACATCTCTTATCTATTTATAGAATACAAGAGAATTCTTACATTTCATATAAGATTTCTTTACACATTTATTTATGAATAAATTCTATTTAAGGAGATTAATACTTTCAAAGTAAAAATCAATCTTTTATGCATCTTCCTATGCATAAATTCATTTTTAATGAAAATGACACTTTTGAATTAAATTTTAATCTTTTATGCATTTTTCTATACATAAATTCAATTTAGATGAGAATGACACTTTTGAATTAAAAAATCAATCTTTTATGCATCTTCTTATGCATAAATTCAATTTGGTAGGAATTACACTTTTAGAATAAAAAAATTTCTCTTATGTATCTAAGTTAAGCATAAAATCCATTTATGAGGAAAATCACACTTTTAGTATAAAAAGAATATCTTTTATGCATACCTATATGCATGAAATTCAATTATGATAAAAGTCACACTTTTATAATAAAATAATCAACTTTTATGCATATCTCTATGCATGAAATCCAATATGATAAAAGTAACACTTTTGATATAAAATTTTTTCCATTATGCATACTTCTATGCATGAAATAAAAATGGTAAAAATAACACTTTTGATATAAAAATTTATCCATTATGCATACTTCTATGCATGAAATAAAAATGGTAAAAATAACACTTTTGATATAAAAATTTATCCATTATGCCTAATATTAAAATTCAATTTCTCCATGATTGTAATGAAATTCTTTCAATTAATCTAGGATGATAATTCCTAGAATATGGTAGGAAGTCCTCTTTTTATGCTTTGAATGAGATTATTTTATGCATAATTTTTATAAAAATTTTGCCATAGCTCCGCTGCTATGACTGATAAATCTCAATTTTTCTAAGGGATAATGCTTATCATTAAGAAAATAATTAAAATAATCTCTAATTGGATTATCAATCCATAATGGATTGAATCATTAATATACATAAACTAAAAGCATAGAAAAAAGCCATTAATTTGGCCTCAAGCATAGCTTAATCTTGGGTTAAGGAAAAGCTTTATGAAAAGCTTGATTTGGATTGAGAACGGTTCATGAGTATGACCATTTCTTGAGTGAGAGAGAGAATTTACATAAAAATCATTAGAATTTAAACATAAATGAAAATTAACTTCAATAGCATTATGTAACTCTTCACTACTATTCAAACTTCAATAGCATTAAAAAAAACCATACCAATTAAACTTCTCAAGCTTGAGAGGGGTTGAGAAGAGAGAAACATTGAGAAATTATAGAAAGATCAATATTCACTAATTACCTTACAACTTGCTTGATTCTTTGTTCACGGTAGAGGCCCCCAACCAATCAATTGGTTAAGTCTGTTGATGGAGCCACTAATGGGGATTGAAGAAAGAAGGAAGCTCCAAAAACTAGTGAATTATTAAATGAATTCACAGTTTCTGGCTTAGGTGGAGTAGAGTAATGATGCATAAACACTATATATTTTTCAACAAGGGGGAGGCTTCTATTTATAGGAAAAATTGAGCTCCTAACCAAACAAACTGATTCTAGAATTTTCTAAATCAGTTTGGTCAATATTTGACCATTTTTAGGTCAGTTAAGCTAACTTTTTGGAACTAGACTTAAATGAGGAGAGAGGAGAGATGAAATATCTCAATTTTTATGAGTTTAAAACTCATTCAAGCATGTGAAATATGCACCTCCTTTAAAGAATTCCCCTTCCTTACATATGTCATATTTTTAATATTGCTCATAGTTTTTTACTAATAAACCTTGTACATTTTCAACTCTTCATCTTATGTGAAATATGCACCTCCTTTAAAGAACTCCTCTTCCTTACATATGTCATACTTTTAATATTGCTCATAATTTTTTACTAATAAACCTTGTACATTTTCAACTCTTCATCTTATGTGAACATTTACTCATTTTTGGGTATTTTCTTTTTACAAGTTGGATTTATCTCCTCCCTACACATGGATTGATGCTATTGGTCCATAGGAACCTTAATTGGACCATAGTCTAAAGATTTCTGAAAATCTAGACCCTTAGGCTAAGGTTCTTTATAGCTATTTTCAATTAATTCCAATTGCACATTGGAAAATTCTTTTTGAATTTCTGTTTCAGGGGAACTCATCTGAATTAGAAGAGATATTTTTCTATCCAAAAATATTCAAAATCTGAATATTCTCTCTCTAGAATATTTTTCTCTCTCTAGGCTAAAACAGATAGAAACAAGGTCTTTATATTTCTGAAGAGGGATTGATTACAGGGAAAGATACTAGACATCAAAAAGGGGGTGGGGGAGGAATCTTACATTCTACCCCACTTAAAAAACGCGAGATGTCCTCATCTCGCAAACTGGGATAATTTCGCAAGATGCACGAATTATGAGACTTAGAGAAAAATTTAAATCAGGATTAACCACCAAGAAAAAGTCTCAAAGAGAGCAAGATTCAAGATAAGAACAAGATTTAAACTTTATTCATTCTCGGAACTTATACAGTAAAGATAGAAGAACTCTTTACACTTCCATAAGCCCGTCCATCATATGATCACAAAAGCAGCACTCACAAGCTGCACAAGTATAGGGTAACTCATCTATGGGAATGATTCTGCTGGTTATTGCCGCACCTATCTCAGTGGTATGAGGTGATCTAACAAAAGGACCTCTGAGAGGCAAGCCAAAAATGGGGTAAAGGCATATCTTCTCATGAGGAAGAAAACACGCCAATAAGAAGACCCGCTCAGAAAACCCAGGATGCCTTAATCTCATGACGCAGTAGTATCGGGGACCCAAACCCAAGGCTTCAATAACCATGGCCAAGCGGACATTATTGCGAAAGTGTTGCTGACCCCAGGGTGTTACCCTAGTTATGTATTGATAGGTCCGCCATTTGGTCTGCGCTACAGAAGTTCCCAAGTGAGGAAAAAGTGAGCGCTCATATTGTTCTATAAAATCCTTCTTCACAGACTCACTTGCGTCTTGAAGGTGAGGAATCATTATGGATAAAACTAATTCTTGTTGCCAAGCCATGAAGGAGATTAGGAAGAAAGGAGATCGATGGGAGTAAGATTACTGTGAGCGACAAGTAAAAGTTACGACTTATATAAAGGAAGGAGCTAGCGTAACTTAGAAGCCAACGGTAGCTTGCCACTGAAGTTTTACCGTCTTTCTATGATTTGGGTTTGGCACAATTTTCTATAGAAGGCATTAAGAACTTTGAGATGAGGAGATAAAAGAAGTTCGTAAGTTAAATCACCTACTTTCTTTGGTCCACAATATCTGGGAGATAACTTCTTATACTTCCCAAGAGATAAAGAACTTCTTTTGGGTTGTACTCGAGACCAAAACCTTGATATCCAAAACATCGATTCTCACTTCTGAACTCGTTGTTCTGAATCCTTAAAACAGGTGGGACTCTTGAGAAGTATTCAGGAAAAAGGTTCTTCCTTTTTTAAACAGAATCTTTCTTTTATTTTAGAGAGGGAATAATTATAAGATCAAAAAGGGAGATTCTTACTCCTGTATACCTCTAAGGCTGGGGGAGAATCTTACATTCTACCCCACTTGAAAAGTGCGAGATGTCCTCATCTCATAAAGTAGAGGACAACTCTTTTTCTTAAGATCCAATTTTATTCTGGGGTTCCTTATATTCTGGTCAACCCAACAGAATACTGGGATAAATATCCCTTAGAACTCATCATTAAATAACAATTTATTCAGATCATATCATTCATATCTTTAACATGATAAAGGTTCATTAGACCGAAAAATTTCCTTCTGAGCATTCCTCCACGGGAATTTCAGTCAAGTAAGTTCTCAATTTGTCATCCCTTAACTTGATCTAACGGTCAAGTGTTAACAGTAGCAATTTGACAGCACAATCCACTAATCTCATAGTGATTTGCTGAATCATTTTCATCATTTATCATTACAGGGACTCGTCCCAATCATCCACCTTGTGGTTTCGCTCAGCTTATTACATTTCAATCCATTTTCAGGGATCATCATTTCTCAATCAGAATCCAAATCAATTCATCGGTTTCCAAACAAAACTAGAAATCATATCAACCACATTCGAAATCATCATCTGGATAGCATTAACGCTTATAATTTCAAGTCTTAGATTTACTCGTATATACTGTCAGTAAAGAGCTGCAGTTATACTCTCGGTATATACGGTAGTCACGGCCCTTGGAATTATAAGGTAAATACCATCATGTCTAGGCCTCAAGCAAGTGAGGGATTCTATATAATTGCGGTACTTCCATCTGAAGACCCAATTACCAATTTACGAATTTCAGTTTGAATATCAAATTGTATGAATTATATCACACAATTACAACCTTTTTTGTGCTTCTTGATAAATTTTTGACATATTTGGTTTCTCAGTTGATCTTTATTAGCCAAATGCTCTGATACCAACTGTAAGATCCCCCTGTTCCCACCGAGCAACGGATTCGGGTACTAGCAGCGGAAGTAGCACTTCTCGCGCGGGACAGGGGTCCCACATTCGGGGCCTCGTCCACGGATATCCGGACAAGAGACTAATCCGTCGGTTTTTCCAAAACCGAACCCGGAAAAAACTTCCCTTACCGGAAAGCACGGGCGATTCCACCAGGATAATTTTTTTTCTCTAACGAAGACAAGATCATTTCTGATCAAGCTGATCCAATTGTATCTTCAAGATACTAGATCAGATCAAGGAAGAAACTTGCACTTGGATCATTGGGATCAACGCTTTTTTCCCCATTCAAGAGGCACAGCCGTTGATTCCTATCCATAGAACAATTTCTGTCCGGGATTTACTTTATCTATCGTATTAACAAAAGTTGAGTCTCGATTTACGGATCCATCAGTCCAGCCTAACCCCATCCGATCCCATGGGTTAGCCAACCGCCCAACCACTGTAGTGATGGGATCCAATTTGGAATTTGGTTAGGCTTTGTCCCGGGTACCAAGGAAAAGAGTTCCAAGGCCCCCTAGCCGGAAGTTCATGCAAACATAAAATTAGGCACACCACTTACACACCCAATATGAAATTGCCTTATTCTTAGCATCAGCTAACTTTAAAACAATCTTTTAATGAAACCATAGTACCACTGATCACAGTCTTCCAAATTATCCGGTTGATTCTCAAATTTCCCATCATTCCTTCATCATCAGAGTATCTATGGCATCATTGGCAACTAGAACGCTCACCACCTGTCCACTCAGAGGCCGTTTCCATAGTTCCTAGCCCATAATACTCGGCAATATAATCATTTATCAAGATGGACTCTCGTTGAAGATCAGCAAGATCAACCAACAGATCCATATAAAAGAGCCATGGACTCATCCGTTGAGGACCAGCAAGGTCAGTCAACCAGATCCATGCCCGGTTTCACAAAACAACTCTTACTCCTTGTTCCAATATCTTCCTCGACGCACGCGTGGGTATCCTAGGCGACCCAGAGCCCGAGCACCGTATGGTCAGCACCCTCTAGGATCCTTCGCAGGTGACCTAGCGCTTCACTCATAGGCCGCTTCCTTGGTCCCTCATCCACCGTACCGGAAGCTCACCATTTTAATCGAACCGAGGCTGGTCAAGACCTCGGTCGACCTTGCTACGCGAGACGTCCTCCATTGACTCTCCGTCAGCAGTTGCAACTTTATCAGTTAGGTCTCCACGACCTTAATCACAAGACGGTCAAAATGCTTCCCCAGCATTCTTGACATAAAACAGCCATTTACAAACAGCATTTACAAACAGTTTACAAATACAGTTTCTATATTAACTCTCATTTTTCCACATTGTTCCTCATTAATCCACATTACTTATTCCACATTCCATTTATATGTGTACTCATCAATCACCTCATTTTCCATCTCTTCACTTCAAATTCCTTCACATCACATATCATATATTCACATCCATATCCACATTCATACATCCACATCCATATCCACATTCACATCCATACATCCACATCTACATGCTTATCTCCATTTTCACATCTTCATTTATACATCCACATCCCATATCCACATTCATACATACACATCCATATCCACATCCATACATCCACATCCACATCCACATTCACATCCATACATCCACATCTACCTGCTTACCTCCATTTTCACATTCTCATTTATACATCCACATTCCATATCCACATTCATACATACACATCCATACATCCACATCTACATCCACATACATACATACATCCACATCCACATTCACATTCACATACATCCACATCCACATTCCCATACATCCACATTCCACATTCACATCTATACATCCACATCTACATTCACATTCACATACATCCACATCCACATTCCCATTCACATCTATACATCCACATCCATTCACATCTATACATCCACATCTACATCCACATTCACATCTATGCATATATATCTTCATGCATATATCCATTTTCACGTTCATACATCCACATCTACATGCTTACCTCCATTTTCACATCCTCATTTATACATCCACATCCCATATCCACATTCATACATACACATCCATACATCCACATCTACATCCACATACATACATACATCCACATCCACATTCACATTCACATACATCCACATCCACATTCCCATTCACATCTATTCATCCACATCCATTCACATCTATACATCCACATCTACATCCACATTCACATCTATGCATATATATCTTCATGCATATATCCATTTTCACGTTCATACATCCACACTCCCATCTCCACATCCACACATCCACATACATACATCCATTTCCACATTCCCATTTATATAACCCCATATACCTTCACATCTAATCTTTTACATCACATCCATTCTCGCCCTATCACAACCCATATACATCTTATCCTATCACATACACTTCTTACCTCATCCCCCCATACACATCTTAATTCATCTTATCACCTCCTAACTTATTTCATAAGCATCTTATCACCTCTTATCACACCTCTTATCACATCTCTTATCACCTCCTAACTTATTTCATAAGCATCTTATCACATCTCTTATCACATCCTATCACATCTCTTATCTATTTATAGAATACAAGAGAATTCTATAAATAGATAAGATTTCTATTTATATTTCTTTACACATTTATTTATGAATAAATTCTATTTAAGGAGATTAATACTTTCAAAGTAAAAATCAATCTTTTATGCATCTTCCTATGCATAAATTCATTTTTAATGAAAATGACACTTTTGAATTAAATTTTAATCTTTTATGCATTTTTCTATACATAAATTCAATTTAGATGAGAATGACACTTTTGAATTAAAAAATCAATCTTTTATGCATCTTCTTATGCATAAATTCAATTTGGTAGGAATTACACTTTTAGAATAAAAAAATTTCTCTTATGTATCTAAGTTAAGCATAAAATCCATTTATGAGGAAAATCACACTTTTAGTATAAAAAGAATATCTTTTATGCATACCTATATGCATGAAATTCAATTATGATAAAAGTCACACTTTTATAATAAAATAATCAACTTTTATGCATACCTCTATGCATGAAATCCAATATGATAAAAGTAACACTTTTGATATAAAATTTTTTCCATTATGCATACTTCTATGCATGAAATAAAAATGGTAAAAATAACACTTTTGATATAAAAATTTATCCATTATGCATACTTCTATGCATGAAATAAAAATGGTAAAAATAACACTTTTGATATAAAAATTTATCCATTATGCCTAATATTAAAATTCAATTTCTCCATGATTGTAATGAAATTCTTTCAATTAATCTAGGATGATAATTCCTAGAATATGGTAGGAAGTCCTCTTTTTATGCTTTGAATGAGATTATTTTATGCATAATTTTTATAAAAATTTTGCCATAGCTCCGCTGCTATGACTGATAAATCTCAATTTTTCTAAGGGATAATGCTTATCATTAAAAAAATAATTAAAATAATCTCTAATTGGATTATCAATCCATAATGGATTGAATCATTAATATACATAAACTAAAAGCATAGAAAAAAGCCATTAATTTGGCCTCAAGCATAGCTTAATCTTGGGTTAAGGAAAAGCTTTATGAAAAGCTTGATTTGGATTGAGAACGGTTCATGAGTATGACCATTTCTTGAGTGAGAGAGAGAATTTACATAAAAATCATTAGAATTTAAACATAAATGAAAATTAACTTCAATAGCATTATGTAACTCTTCACTACTATTCAAACTTCAATAGCATTAAAAAAAACCATACCAATTAAACTTCTCAAGCTTGAGAGGGGTTGAGAAGAGAGAAACATTGAGAAATTATAGAAAGATCAATATTCACTAATTACCTTACAACTTGCTTGATTCTTTGTTCACGGTAGAGGCCCCCAACCAATCAATTGGTTAAGTATGTTGATGGAGCCACTAATGGGGATTGAAGAAAGAGGGAAGCTCCAAAAACTAGTGAATTATTAAATGAATTCATAGTTTTTGGCTTAGGTGGAGTAGAGTAATGATGCATAAACACTATATATTTTTCAACAAGGGGGAGGCTTCTATTTATAGGAAAAATTGAGCTCCTAACCAAACAAACTGATTCTAGAATTTTCTAAATCAGTTTGGTCAATATTTGACCATTTTTAGGTCAGTTAAGCTAACTTTTTGGAACTAGACTTAAATGAGGAGAGAGGAGAGATGAAATATCTCAATTTTTATGAGTTTAAAACTCATTCAAGCATGTGAAATATGCACCTCCTTTAAAGAATTCCCCTTCCTTACATATGTCATATTTTTAATATTGCTCATAGTTTTTTACTAATAAACCTTGTACATTTTCAACTCTTCATCTTATGTGAAATATGCACCTCCTTTAAAGAACTCCTCTTCCTTACATATGTCATACTTTTAATATTGCTCATAATTTTTTACTAATAAACCTTGTACATTTTTAACTCTTCATCTTATGTGAACATTTACTCATTTTTGGGTATTTTCTTTTTACAAGTTGGATTTATCTCCTCCCTACACATGGATTGATGCTATTGGTCCATAGGAACCTTAATTGGACCATAGTCTAAAGATTTCTGAAAATCTAGACCCTTAGGCTAAGGTTCTTTATAGCTATTTTCAATTAATTTCAATTGCACATTGAAAAATGCTTTTTGAATTTCTGTTTCAGGGGAACTCATCTGAATTAGAAGAGATATTTTTCTATCCAAAAATATTCAAAATCTGAATATTCTCTCTCTAGAATATTTTTCTCTCTCTAGGCTAAAACAGATAGAAACAAGGTCTTTATATTTCTGAAGAGGGATTGATTACAGGGAAAGATACTAGACATCAAAAAGGGGGTGGGGGAGGAATCTTACAGTATCATAAATAATATCACTACATAGTAGATGCCAAAAAATCATGATAACAGAAGAGCTAGATGAGATAATCCATGATGACCTGTAATCCATTGGTTTTAATCCAAATGTGCAAGGCTCCATTGATTTGGAATACCACAAGTTGATTGATTCACCAATCCTGATTTTTGTTCTACAATTCAATTTTAAAGCTGAAGAACTATAAGCAAATACACGTGGTGCGACCATCTATGTCGAGGAGGGGGGTGCATGTGAACCTGGACTCTGCCATGTCTATGTGTAGTAGTATGCTCTCTAGCATAGGGGACCTTGAATCTACCGTCATCGCTCCTAAAAGCTCTAAGCTCTTCTCTACCACCATTCCAGAAGCCCTAAGCTCCTCTCTTTTCTCTTTGTACACAAAGACAATGTCGCGAGCGAAGATTGCATCTCTCAGCATCCTTTCCATGTCCTCTAAATAATTATAACCAGAGTTCATTCTACACTACCCTTAGACATACCATCTTTCAACATCCTTCACATGCACTATAAATAATTATAACTAGAGCTCATTCCTACACTACTCTTAAATATACCATCACCTATGTTCATGATAATGGCTATCTGGATCAAACATCAACATATGCATACTATGAATTTTTACCACCACCACATATATACATGATATAGGCTACAATTTCTTCCCGCCACCCTTATCCATATTGCATAACGAAAATTCCCTTCATGAAAACAGATGCCTATGTGGGTCGAAATTTACACCCATAGGCTATATGATGTCTGCCTCTAAGATTGTCTTGCTGAAAAAATATATCTTTTAACTTGCTTAGGTTTACTCAGAGCCTCCATAGTTACCATCTTCTACATATATATATGAATACAAGTCTACTTTTGCACACCTATAAGTTGACCTCTTTAAACTCTTAGCATTGGTTGTATATCATGCCCACTATCTGCTTATAAATAATAGAGCAAATAATTATATCATGTAAACTCTCAAGGCAAGTATATACTAAAGGCTTTACTATTTGGGTCTAGAAATAGACTCAAGGCTGTTTGTAGATTTTTTCATAAATTATGGAGCTTATATTATTATGTATTCTAATATTTTTTAAGTGCTTATCAAATAATGTGCATATTTATGCATAGTGGTAGAATTTGTCCCAAAAAGTCCATTAAAAAAAGTGTCTTATATTCATGAAATTTATAAAATAATTTTTTATTTGAAAAAGATTCATCATTTTTGGGGTCAAAAGTCCAATTTACTACGGATTAAAACATAGAGCACTACAGCTTTGACCACGTCAAAGATGATTACATATGTGGATTGTACACCTCCTCACCTCTACATATAGCTAAAGATCACTCAAATCATAGTTTAGGAGCTTATCCAAAGGTGAGTCAACATTTCTAAGATAATATTGAAGCCTAAACCCAAAGGAAACTAGAAAGAATCCCTTAAGCACGATGCGGGCACATCAAGATGTAAGGCAAGATGCCCAAGGAGTGATGCAAGAAGAGATCAATGTCAATGTTAATGAGGGCATGCATCAAGAGGATAATGTACACATATGCCTAATGTTCAACAAATTCCTAAGGATTGCGGGGACATGAACATGAACACAAACACGAACACCATGATATCCTTCATACAAAACATGCTTGATAGAATGAACCAAAGAATTCAATTTATGGTGGACAAGTTTGATTCTATTAGTAAGGAGTTGTATCTTGGACTCACCAATTTGGGACAAAATGGGTGGTTCTCATTTCAATGAACTGAGAGGTCCTCAATTAAATGATATGGGAGGTCATCACTTCAATGAGATGGGTCATCATTACAATGGGAATGGAATCTAGTCATGGTAGGCCACATCATTTCAATGAGTTGGGGATCAATCATGTTAGACCATTTGAGCATAGACCACGCGATCGTCATGAAGGTGGTGACGATAAAGATGAATTTAAGGGAGTGAATGATAAGATTACATTCACTAAGCTCAAAGATGAAGGCTTAACCAATGAGGATTTTGAAGAATTAATTGATAAAATGGAGCTTTTACTTTGAGCTTTGCCCCCGTAAAGTGTTGTTTGCTACTTTGCATCTAGAAGGCTATGCCCATGCTTGGTGGTGGCACTTGAATTCTCATGGCTATTTGATCACACTACTTGGATGGATTTCAAGAATAATATGCGGAGAACTTTTGTTTCAACCCTTAATAGATCAAGGATGGTGGAGAAATGGGATGATCTCATGGGCAATGTCAAAGATTATGTGCACACACAAGTTCATGAAGTTTTCACTTCATGTGGAAGGCTTGATTGAAGATTACAAATTGACAAAGTTAATTAGAGGGTTTCAAAACAACATTAGGATTGATTTGGATGCTCAAAGACTTGAAACCATCAAAGAGGCCATGCTTCTCGTGGAGATCTATGAGGCAAAGTATACACATGGAAGCAGAGCAGAGCATGGGTTTAGGAATGATTTTGGAACTTCCTCAACTACTACAAGGAAAACTATACGCATGGAAGAGGAGCAAGGCATGGGTTTAGGGTTGATTTTGGCACTTGAACTACTATGAGCCAAAGTATACACATGGAAGCGGATCAAGGCATGGGTTTAGGGCTGATTTTGGCACTTCAACTATGGGTAAGACTTCAAATGGTGTTGCATCTCACATGGGAAGAGGAGCAAGGCATGGGTTTAGGGTTGATTTTGGCACTTGAACTACTATGAGCCAAAGTATACACATGGAAGCGGATCAAGGCATGGGTTTAGGGCTGATTTTGGCACTTCAACTATGGGTAAGACTTCAAATGGTGTTGCATCTCACATGGGTGTTCCTAGATTCCCAACCGTTTAGAGAGAAAATTTTAGACTTGGAAACTCTCTTCCTAGGCCTTCAAATGTTGATGGGAAGCAAGTTGATGTGAAAGCATCTAACAAGAATAAGGTTATTGGTGAAGACCGCATTAATGACTTGAAGAACAAGGGCTTGTGCTTCAACAAGTGTGGTGACAAATGGAACAAGGATCATTGGAAGGTTTGTAAAGCCAAGAAGATGACCCTAAGCATGATTCTCACCAAACTTGCCATGAAGACATAAAGGAGGATGTGGATGACTATGTGGATTGCTTTAAAGATGCCAACAATGAAGTTGAAGATGTAGAGAATGATAGTGGATTTTCTTTTGATCCAGGTGGATCAAAGAAGATTGAGGTTGACTATGATGATGGGTTACCGTTGCCTATGTGTGTTCATAATGACAAGGATAATCTGTGAAATTGACTATGTTGATAGGTTACCGTGCGCCTATGTGTCTTCATGGTGACAAGGATAATTATACGGCTACCTTGGGCAATATCTCTAGTGATGTCTATGCCGGTTGCAAGGGTGCAAGTGCATTAAGGTTGATGGCATGTATAAATGGGAGGGTGGCAGCATGATTTGGTTGATAGCGGGAGCACACATAGCTTCATTAACATAAAATCCATGTGTAGTCTCAAACTTCGACCCATAGCTTTAACCTTGTGGTGGCATGAAGTTCAAGTGGCTAATGGGGCAAATATGGATTTCACATTAGTATGTAAAGATGTGATTTTGATACTCATAAGTGATTATACTTGCGTGGTTGATTTACTTGTCTTGGATATGGGTCCCATTGACATCGTATTGGGATGTGATTGGTTGGCAACTCATGGGTTATTTCACATGAATTTACAACAAGGGTATATGAGTTTCATGCATGTAAATGATGAGGTTACATTGACCAAAACTCATGTGCCAAGTATCAAGATAATCAATGCAACACAACTTAGGAGGGAGCTTAACACTAGTTTGATAATATGATAGCCACACCTTAAAAAGCACATAAATGTCCACACTGAGCAAGTGCCCAAGCACAAGAAGCATAGAAAGGCGGTGGCAAGTCACATAGGAGACAATAATAAGAGTTTGTGTGTTTGAATTACAATGAATGTGGCTATAGTATGTAAAATTGTCTGCATCCTAGAAGAAACCCAGGTGAACCTTATCCTATCTACCTTTTTTTATGCCTCGAGGATCTAATGTGCTAGGAAACCCACCAAGCACAAGGAGGGAATCCCATGCAAAATAGGGGGAATAACCCTCTACCCAAAGAATCAATAGAGATGGTTGCACCTATCCCACCCTAAATAGATAGAGGGGTATATGTAGTGGAACTAGCATGTAAAGATAAGTAACAAGAAGAATTAGAACATGAAGATGAGGTGGAAGTGGGAGAAGTGAACATAGTTCAATTTGACAAGGAATATTTGGTCTTGGAAACAAAGGAAGGAGATGAGGAGTTTGAGGATGATTCCATTCCTGAGCTGGAGGAAGGAGCAACAATGACTAAAGAATCATCAATTTATGAGGATGGTGATGAGATGAATTGGGAGGAAATTCATGAGGTATATTATGATTATGATGTATATCTCAATTTGAGTTAGGAGCCAATCCATGATGTAGATGAGGTTGGTGATAGTTAGGCATGCAATAATGTGTGTAACCTTTGAAGATAACCACGAGGTGGATCTTGTGGTGAATCTGTGGTGATCCAATTTTTGAAGAGTTGCAAGAGGATATCTCTATGGTTTGGAATGTTGTTGAGGATCTGAATGCTCTAGACAGTGATGTCAGTTTGATGGTGGCAGATGAGATTCCTAGCCCATGTTTAGTGGTCCTTGTTTTAGTTTTTGGAGGTTTTGTTGGTGAGCTTTTGGTTGGTGAGGAGCCACTAAAGGTGCAATGTTTGGTTGTTGGTTTTGTTTCTATTTTTGGTGACATTGAGGACTATCAAGATGTGAAGTTGGTGGAGTTTCCTACTCTTTCAGCTGATATGGTGATTAATGAGCATTGTCAAAATCTTCCACATGTTATGCATGTGGTTACACAGGCTCCTACGTGTCTTTTTAACAAGATTTTAAGTGCCATTGGTTGTAGATGGGTGTTATGGTTTTATGTTAGGATCTACCTCATGTTGCAGTGATTTGTATTGTTCCTGGCTATGGTGTTTGGTACTTTTGGTGTTATGTTTGGTGGCCAGAAGCTCTTTTTAGAGTAGCGGATGGCCATAGTTATGCTTTGGATGTGTTTTCCTTGTGGAGGGCTGCATTTGGTTTCTAATGGATGCACATGAAAACAATGCGGGATGGCTTGCCTCTAAGCCTATGCACTTGAACAGGTAGCAGAGTGATGCAAGATGATTGACACTTCTGATAATGCGAATTAGTTCTTGAATGCAAAGAGGGATGTGGTTTTTGTTTGTGAGAAATACAGGAGCATGGGTGTAGGAGACAACACATTTTCTTCAATAGTGGTGGCATGGCTTATTTCAGAGGTTTTACGCTTTGGGTTGACACTTTCTTCTATTGTTCTAGGAGATATGATGATGCAAGTGAGATAGTCTAGCAAAACTTTTGATCCTAGAGGTGCAACATAGATGTGTGGTGCTATCAGTATAAGTTGGATGCTTCTACTTGTGCTTTGGATTTTTGATCTAGAAGGACTTGGTGGATACCTACAGATTCCCTTATCCTACTATTCAAGCATGTGTTACAGCTTGGTCTTTGATCCAGGTGGTGTAGGTTGTCTTCTATTACCTATGCTCTGACTGTTTGATCTAGGAGGACTTCCGGTTGAGAAGTGGATGTCACAGTGTTTCATCTTTGATCTAGGAGGAGGCATTTAGTTATCCGAGGGGGAGATGGCCATTTCCTAAGGGTAGCAGTTATTCATTGCTTGTAGCATTGTTTTTAGTCTTCTTAATCATACAAAATAAGCATGGATACAGGCTAGCTGACATGTGTGGTTTGAGATAGTTTTTTGACTTCAGTTTATGCTATGGTGTAAGGCATGAATGCCTTACTTTCAAGGGGATGGTTGATATGATCGGGGTTTTTCTTTCCTTTTTATGAACCCTACAAGAGAGAAGGAGAAGCTACATGGAGTAATATAGGGGAATATATGCACTTTGGTAGCAACAGATGGTGGATATTATCTTTAGTGAAATAACCTTGGAAATCTCATCCTATGCCTTGGAATAAAGTTTGGTAGTTTGGTATTCTTTGCCTAAGCTTTATCAAAATCAAAAGTACCTTTTTTTGGAAGAGCCGTGTGCATGGGAGATCTCTTGACTTATCCCACACACTAACTTTTTGCAGAAAGGGAGAGCCTTTATAGGGCAACTTGGCCTTATCTCTTTGCATCAACAAGAGAGGGCGTGTCTTGTGGGAGCTCTTAAGCTTGTGGGCATGAGCTCTAGATCCAACTCCCTGGGCCAAATTAATTGTTATTTCTTGAATTTACAGAGTAAGTTTCTCCAAGGCATCAAGATCTTAGGGTCGTGTGAAGATTGTGTAGGAGATTGCTAAACTTGAGGCGAAGCTCTTGGTACAGGTGCTTCAACTCTCTAGCGCGTATCTCCCTACCAATATTAGGTAAATGCATGTCGGAAGACAAATCTTCATCTCTTTGACAAAATTTCTACTTCTTATTATTGATTTTCTTTGCTTTATAGGACACCAATGTTGCCGCTTTAGGATAAGTGTTGGGGCCCACTGATTCCACTTTAGCCCTAAGAATAGGATGTAAACCACCAATAAAACGATCCTTTTTAAGAATCTAAGATTCCTCCTCAACCTGAATAATGAATAAACTTTTACCTCAATCCCCTTTAATCATTCCCTATTTTTGAATATAAGAAAATATTATTTTTTCTTGTTTGTGTCTAGAGAGAAGAAAAATTCTAGAGTCAATTCTCCAAGGTGCATTAGGAATCAATTAAAAATAATATAAAGGACCTTAGCCTAAGGGTCAAGTTTTTTAGCAATTTCTAGATTATGGTCCAATTAAGGTTCGAATGGGCCACTAGGATTAATCCAAGTGTTGGGATGAGATAAATCCAATGAATAAAAGAAAATACCCAAAAATGAGTAAATGCTCACATAAGATGAAGAGTTGACTGAGTACAAGGTTTATTAGCTAAAAATTATGAGATATTACTAAAAAAAAAAGAGATATTTTGGAGGAATGATGAATTTTTGACACCTTGGTAAGGAGAGTGGGACCTTTAAGGTAGGCGCCTCCCTCACATGTGTGGGAGGGTTTTTAATTCAAAAATATTAAGATATTTTTATCTCTCCTCTCTCGAGGATCAAAATGGGAGCTAAACTAGTCCAAATATTGTCCAACTAAAGCTCAAAAATTCTAGAACTTAGTTGGACTCAATTAGTGGCCTCCCTCACCTATAAATAGACCCTCATTATTTTGTATTATCATCTGTGAACTATACCATGCTAGTATTACATTAAAATACTCATATTTTCTATTATCCCTTAAAAATCCTCTACTTTTGGAGAGATTGGAGCTTCTCTCTCTCTCTTCAACAATCCTTGGAGCTTTCTTCTCAACATACTAAACCAATTGATTTGTTGGGGACTTCCTTCTAAGATAAAGAAGCAAGCAAAATCTAGAGGTAAGAAGTAATTTCATGGTTTTCATTAATATTCTCAAAAGATTTCACTTCTCAACCCCTCTCAAGCTTGAAAAGTTTTAAATTAATTATTTTAAATGCAAATCAAGCTTTCTATAAGATTTCTAATGATTAATCACAAAAAAAGTTAGTCTTTATACTTAATTAGGATGCTTTTTATGTATATCTCTCTCTCCCAACAGAATAGTCATTCCTATGACTAATTCTTTATTCAAATAGATGCTTCTCATTGATAAATTCTCAATTGAAAAAATAAACTCTATGCTAGTTAAGCTAGAGGGGGTTGAGAAAATGGCTTTTTTATGTTTTTATGCTAATAAAATTATGGTGAACTTATGATTTAATTCCATAAATTGGATTTAAGTATAAGGATAGTTATTCTATCATAATTTTATTACGGAGACTTATTCTTCTAGAAATATTGAAAATTATCAGTAATAGTAGAGCGAAGCTATGGCAAAAAATTTAGAAACTAATACTTAACTCATTTTTATGCATAATGTGAAAAGAGGACTTCCTACCATATTCTAGGATTAGTCATCCTATGCTAAAAGAATGATTTTCATGACATTCATGGAAAACTAATTTTTAGTATTTATACATAAATAATAAATTAAAAAAAGAGAAATTTTTGGTATTTTTATTTTTATGCAAAAAGAGGAATTCCCATGATAATGGAGATCCATGTAATTAAATGGAAAAAGAGAAAATTTGATATATTAAAATAATGAATATTTTTATTTAAATTTAAAGAGAAATTTTAGATAAATTTATTTTTACTCATGAGAAAATTTAAATGATTAAAGAGCAATTCCCATGACATTTGGAATTCAATCATTTAAATGGTAAAAGTGGAATTCTTTGCATATTTGAATTAATGAATATTTTTATTTAATTTAAAAAGAAATTTTAGATAAATTAATTTTATGATAAAAGAGGAATTCCCATGACAATTGGAATCCAATTATTAAATGAGAAAAAGAGGAATTTTAAACTTATTAAAAAAAGGATATTTGTATTTAGTTAAAAGAAGAATTTTTATGGTATTTAAGTAGAGAAAGATTTGAATTAATTTTTGGTGACAAAAGAGGAATTTTCACCATAATTCCACCTAGACAATTAGAGTTGATAAATTAAATTGGTAGAAAGCATCTTTAGATATTTATGTGGATAATTCACCACATTGATATTTTCCCAAAATGGAAGAACAGTATTTTCATTAAAATCTGATATTATCATGTAAAACCATTTCTTATTCTATTATAGTTAAGAAGGAATGAAATTTATAAAGTTCAAATTTTCTTCGGTTAGAAGTTCAGTAGATGTTTATCCGAAGAAAATTCTTGGAATCAAAGCTAGAACTAAATCGAATGATTTTGGTTAGACCACGACTATGAGAGGGATGGTCAGTAAACTACTTGTCCATCTCTCAATCTGAATCAAGCAAAAACTTCGTGGACCAACTCCAGTTCTTAATACAAAGAATAGACTACCCTTGACCGAAATCACCAAGAATCTAGTTGGACTTTCAGTCAAATGATGGGTAGATTACCCTGGTGAGAGATCAATGATTCTCATTATGAAATTTTGGATTAAGGAAAAAGGGTTTTGTGGAACCAATCTCAAACCAAAAATTTACTTGCATAGAACCAATTTTCTCTTTTAAAGGACTATTTTACGCCAGAATGCTGGAGGAAGCATTTGGTATGTGTTTAACTAAGAAGAGGTTCATTGCAACAGCTAGTGGGGAGTCGTCGAGGGATATCGCTCGCGGCGGCAAAGCCTGCCGAGGTCTTGAGACTAGCCTCGGTACGGTTAAAATGGTGTACTTCTGGTACGATGGACGAGGACTGACGAAGCGGTTCTTGAGTGAAGTGCTAGGTCACCTAAGTAGGATCCTAGAGGGTTTGACCAGGTGATGCACGGGCTCGTGGTTGCTAGGACACCTATGCATGCGTCGAGGGAGATTCGGAGATGGACTGAAAAGGATGACTTTCGTGAATCGAATTTTGATATTGGATCTCGTTGGTTGACCACCTCGTCTTCAACGGAGAGTCCGGATGATATATGTTGTAAAACAATGAATTCAATATTTTGGAGGCTTATGACTATGATTTTCATTAAAAGATTGTTTTAAAGACAACCGAATTTGTTATAATGGCAATTTCATATTGGGTGTGTACGTGGTATGCCTACATTAACTTTTGCTTGAAACGCCAGCTAGGGGGCCTGGGAACTCTTTTCCTCAGTACCGGAGCCAAACATAACCATCTTTTTATAAAGGAATCCCACCAATACAGTGGTTGGTGGCCAGCTGGCTAACCCATGGGCAATAGGCTGGATCATGGGATTCCTGTGATACAAATAAGTTATGATTAGTTACGTTAGTTCGATTAAGTCCTAGGAAGACCCTTGTTCTGTGGGAGGGAATCAGCCGGCTATGCCTTGTTAAAGGAGGAAAAAAGCAGTGATTCTATGGACCAAGTGCAAGTCTCTTCTTCGATCTGACCATGCGACTTCAGGTTCAATTGGATCAGTTTGAATAGTTAAGACTTTGACTCGTTAGATTAATTCTCCCGTTAGATGATTTTCCTGGCGGAATCACCATGCCTTTTGGGCGAGGGAAGTTTTTTCGGGTTCGAAGGAACCACCGAACTAGTCTCTTGTCCGTGGTGGGTGAGGCCCCGAGCATTTACGTATTGTATTTTCATACCTTAAACTTCATTAATGAAGAATTTTAATGAAAGAATTTGGTTTTTTAGATGGAAGTTCCACACTTATCTAGTATTCCCGAACTCACCCAGTCACAAGACATGACTGCTTTCGCCTTCGAGCATCTCATCTCTTCCGCTACAACTCGAACGAGCCGAGCCAGACTTGCAAACCATTTCGAGGATTTATATTTCCCTGACCCAGCGGAGAGACAGCAGCACAAGTGGTTTGCAGGGCAATACATGGTGTTATTTTATATCACCCGATGCCTCGAGATTTCAGACTTTCCTGCCATATCTATAGACTCCTTAATCACTTTATTCCTAAGGAGAAGATAGTAGCTCCCTTGGCAGTAAGGGAACATTTATATATCAGGGCATGTCTATAGCCCAGTATTGTCGTCTTATGCGTCTCCCTCCCGAGGAGATTTGACTTCTGGAGCCGTGCTCTATGTACATATTGCAACCTTTATATAAATAAAGAAATGTTTTGTGGGAAAATTCCCTATTGTATAAGTATTGTTACTAATTGACGAATTGATGAAGCAAAATCTGTTACCGACGGGCATATGTCATAGATCTTGAAAATAAGATCATTTATCTTGTTTAAGAAATTATTTTCCAAACCTCTTAAGTCTTAGGATCTCGTGGACAAAATCAAAATAAAAATTTAATAATGTATCATTTTCGGTAGAATCATGAGGCGAGGGAACCGTGGCCATTAGCCAGATCCTCTCACTGATGAAGAAGAGCTTGACCCCAACGTTCGCAAGGCTCTTCACGGAACTCAACTAGGACCCTTCAAAGGTGAAGGGGAGAACTTGGGCGAGGCTGTGGAGAAGTGGGTTGAAGCAATGGAGGAATATTTTGATGTCACCGGATACAATGAGAGGAGTAAAATGGCTCTCGCTAGGCTGAAAATTGTGGAAACAGCTAGGGTGGCATGGAGAAACCATTGCGATACGAACCATTTGGATAGGAATACCCATTCTTGGAATGATCTTAGAGCTTATCTAAGGAAGAGATTTTATCCCCCCAGATTTTTAGAAACCAAGATGAATGAATTTTCAGAGCTAAATCAGGGGAGCAAAACCATTGAAGAATATCACCATGCATTTTCTCTTCTCCTCAAGTATTCACCACCGCTAGATGAAGAGCAACTCATGGCCAGGTTCATTCGGGGAATGAACGAACCCTTAGACACACTAGTCATCAAGAATGCCAAACCAGTCTCCATGACAGAAGTTGTAAGAATGGTGAAGGACTTCGCCAAAGCCTTCATCGTAAAAGTCCCGCCAAAGCTAGCTCCCTCATCCTTCAAGAGATTTCAGACACCGAGAAGTTCTTCCAACCTTCGGCCTCTGCCTCCAAAGAGACACCAAGGTCCCAACCAGAATCTGGAGTTGGGAAGTTTCAGGAATGAAGGGAGAGCTTTCCCTTGAAGTTCTTTCTTAGGAACTTTGGCTCTTTCAAGAATGCAGAGGGAAGAGCTTCGAAGTGAGAACAGGTGCTTCAGATGTCAGGGGTTTGGGCACCAGCTCAAGGATTGCCCATATCCTTCTATGGGCCAAGGAAGCCAGGGTCCGAGAATTTAAATACAAACTCCTTCGTTTATTAGTGCAATCAGGGTCCCCCGCGCTAGAATCAGGACAACCCCAGAAGAGTGCCAAATCAGCCTGTAGCCTCCATGCAAAGCAGTCTCCAAACTCCCTCCCAGAATTGGGGAAACCAAAGAGAGAGAGTTCCACCTCAGACTGCAGCAGCTAGAGCCGTCACTATAGCTGAGGAAGTGGAGGAAGAAAAAGGACAGATCTATGCTGCAATAGAGCATAAGGGGAATAACTGTCAATTTTCAGTCCTCCAGACTCCAGTAGAGTACCAGGGTAAGTAATTCAAGCTTTTGATTGATTTAGGCAGTACTCATTCTTTTATTTCCTCAAGATGTCTACGTAAATTAGTCCTAAATCAAAAATCAGGGAAACCTATGCAAGTGGAATTGGCTAGTGGAAAGATTCTTTTCACACACCTTTAGACAGAACTTATTTAGTTTAGTCTAGATGGGAAGGTAACAGAGTGCCAGTTCAGAGTCCTACCCTTGGGAGTCTATGATGGAATCCTTGGAATGGATTGGCTCCATAAGAATCAAGCTCACATTCATTGTCATCACAATGGAACCATCTCCTTCCTTGACCTTCACGAGAATAAAGTTCAAGGAGTTGGAATTTCCAGATCCCTAATGCTACAATTAGTCAAGGCTTCTAAATTGTTAAAAGGGCTCAGAAAGAGACAAGCTGTTTATGTCGTTAAGATGAATCCGGTAGACATAAAATGCAAGGCTAAAGAACCAAAGTGGTTAAGTGATTATGTAGATGTATTCCCCGAAGAGCTGATTGAGATGCCTCCATCTCTTGCAAAGTAGATCATGAGATTGAGTTGATATTCTCAGAGAATACTTGGATGATTTTGTTCTTGTCTTCTTTGATGATATCTTAGTATGCTCAAAGAATGCTGCAGATCATGAAGATCATGTGCACAAGGTCCTGGAAATCCTAAGGAAACACCAACTCTTTGCAAAAAAGAGCAAGTGTTCTTTCTTTTAGTAAGTGATAGAGATCTCAAATTCACATCGAAATTCTGGACTGCATTCTTCGAAAGCAGTAGGAACTTTCTTGGATCTCAGCATAGCCTATCACCCCGAAACAGATGGCCAGACTGAAAGAGTGAACCAGGTAATAGAAGATATCCTTTGGTCATGCTGTCGCAGCAGGGAACCCGAGAAGTGGTCAAGCCATTTGCATTTGGTTAAATTTGCTACAATGCTTCTTATCATCAAAGCATTGGGATGAGTCCTTTCAAAGCTTTGTATGGACAAGATTGCCTTACACCGTTGACTTGGTCCGACCCATTGATTAGAGTCGAGATGTCTAGACAAATGCTTGATTAGACATGGACCAGCAAATGCAATCAATCCGTAAAGATATAAAGGCAGCCCAAGATAGGCAAAAATAGTATGCAGATAAAAAGAGATTAGAGAGAGAGTTTGAAGAATCAGATATGGTCTTCATTCGAGTACGACCAAAAAAAAGTTCCTTATCTTTAGGGAATTATAAGAATCTCTCTCCCAGATACTGTGGGCCATATGCTGTTATAAAGAAAGTGGGTGATCTAGCTTATAAACTTCTTCTGCTTCCCCATCTCAAGGTACATAATGTATTCCATGTCAGTTTGCTTAAGAAATATATACCCAGCCCGAGTCACGTGCTTGATGAACAATTGATTTCTCCAACTCAAGGCCAGATGGTACGCCAACCTGAAGAAATCCTTGACGTTCGAGAGAAGATTCTCAGGAGCAGAGTCCTCAAAGAATTTTTAGTCAAGTGGAAGTTCTTCCCTCTAGAAGACGCCACCTGGGAGAAAGAAGAAGAGTTGGCGAAAGATTACCCCCACTTTGCGAGATGAGGACATCTCGCATTTTTCAAGTGGGAGAGGATGTAAGATTCCTCCTCAGCCTGAATAATGAATAAACTTTTACCTCAATCCCCTGTAATCATTCCCTATTTCTGAATATAAGAAAATATTATTTTTTCTTGTTTTTGTTTAGAGAGAAGAAAACTTCTAGAGAGATATAATTCAATACTGAGATATTTTTGGATATAAAACTTCTTCTAATGTCAAAAATATATTTCCCTGAAACAGAAGTTCAAAATCAATTCTCCAAGGTGCATTAGGAATCAATTAAAAATAATATAAAGGACCTTAGCCAAAGAGTCAAGATTTTCATAACTTTTTGGATTATGGTCCAATTAAGGTTCCAATGGGCCAATAGGATTAATCCAAGTGTTAGGATGAGATAAATACAATGAATAAAAGAAAATACCCAAAAATGAGTAAATGCCACATATGATGAAGAGTTGACGGCGTACAAGGTTTATTATTTAAGAATTATGAGATATTACTAAAAAAAATGAGATACTTTGGAGGAATGATGAATTTTTGACACCTTGGTAAGTAGAGGGGGACCTTTGAGGTAGGCGCCTCCTTCACATGTGTGGGAGGGTTTTTAATTCAAAAATATTAAGATATTTTTATCTCTCCTGGATCAAAATGGGAGCTAAACTGGTCCAAATCTTGTCCAAATTCAGCCAAACTGAAGCTGAAAAATTCTAGAGCTTAGTTGGACTCAGTTAGTGGCCTCGTTCACCTATAAGTAGACCCTCATTATTTTGTATTATCATCTGTGAACTATACCATGCTAGTATTACATTAAAATACTCATATTTTCTATTATCCCTTAAAAATCCTCTACTTTTGGAGAGATTGGAGCTTCTCTCTCTCTTCAACAATCCTTGGAGCTTTCTTCTCAACATACTAAACCAATTGATTGGTTGTGGGCTTCCTTCTAAGATAAAGAAGCAAGCAAAATCTAGCGGTAAGAAGTAATTTCATGGTTTTCATTAATATTCTCAAACGATTTCACTTCTCAACCCCTCTCAAGCTTGAGAAGTTTCAAATTAATTATTTTCAATGCAAATCAAGCTTTCTATAAGAATTCTAAGGATTAATCACAAAAAAAATTAGTCTCTTTATGCTTAATTAGGATGCTTTTTATGTATATCTCTCTCTCCCAAAAGAATAGTCATTCCTATGAGACTAATTCTTTATTCAAATAGATGCTTCTCATTGATAAATTCTCAATTGAAAAATCAAACTCTAGGCTAGTTAAGCTAGAGGTTAAGAAAATGGCTTTTTTATGCTTTTATGCTAATAAAATTATGGTAAACTTATGATTTAATTCCATAAATTGGATTTAAGTCTAAGGATAGTTATTCTATCATAATTGTATTACAAAGTCTTATTCTTTCTAGAAATACTAAAAATCATCAGTAATAGCAGAGTGAAGCTATGGCAAAATTTTTAAAAACTAATACATAACTAATTTCTATGTATAATGTGAAAAGAGGACTTCCTACCATATTATAGGATTAGTCATCCTAACTAATTTTTATGTATAGTGTGAAAAGAGGACTTCCTACCATATTCTAGGATTAGTCATCCTATGATAAAAGAATGATTTTCATCACATTCATGGAAAACTAATTTTTAGTATTTATGCATAAATAATTAATTAAAGAAAAGAGAAATTTTTGGTATTTTTATGTTTATGCAAAAAGAGGAATTTCCATGATAATGGAGATCCATGTAATTAAATGGAAAAAGAGAAAATTTGATATATTAAAATAATAAATATTTTTATTTAAATTTAAAGAGAAATTTTAGATAAATTTATTTTTATGCATGAGAAAATTTAAATGATAAAAGAGGAATTCCTATGACATTTAGAATTCAATCATTAAAATGGTAAAAGTGGAATTCTTGGCATATTTGAATTAATGAATATTATTATTTAATTTAAAAAAGAATTTTAGATAAATATATTTTATGATAAAAGAGGAATTCCCATGACAGCTGGAATCCAATCATTAAATGAGAAAAAGAGAAATTTCAAGCTGATTCCAAAAAATGGATATTTGTATTTAGTTAAAAGAAGAATTTTTACTATATTTAAGTAGAGAAAGATTTGAATTAATTTTTGGTGTGACAAAAGAGGAATTTTCACCATAATTCCACCTAGACAATTAGAGTTGATAAATTAAATTGGTAGAAATAATCTTTAGATATTTATGTGGATAATTCACCACATTGATATTTTCCCAAAATGGAAGAAGAGTATTTTCATTAAAATCCGACATTATCATGTAAAACCATTTCTTAATCTATTATAGTTAAGAAGGAATGAAATTCATAAAGTTGGAATTTTCTTCGGTTAGAAGTTCAGTAGATGTTTATCTGAAGAAAATCCTTGGAATCAAAGCTACAACTAAACCGAATGATTTTGGTTAGACCACGACTATGAGAGGGACAGTCAATAAACTACTTGTCCATCTCTCGATCTGAATGAAGCGAAAACTTCGTGACCAATTCTAGTTCTTAATACAAAGAATAGACTACCGTTGAATTAACCTAGTTTTCCCTTGACCGAAATCACCAAGAATTGTGGCTGGCCGGGCACTTTGGGCTCATAAGAGGTCTAATACTATTAAAATGACTACTCTCATAATATATCCATGAAGTATATCACTTAGGACTCCATCCTAACTTGCTACCACACGCTTTTGAAGCGGGACTCGTCATAAACACTCCGTCACACCATTACAGGTGCCCGTCCAAGTTGTAGCTTTGGACACCATTGCTTCATATCTTGAATGTATGACCCTTTGGTGTATCTACCATGACTCCTTGATGTAAGATAATGGCGGTAGCTCTTGTTAACCACACAGGAATGGGTTAACAATTGTTCCAGCTTCTCTTAATATAGGGAATGGATTTGTTGCCAAAGCACTTTAGTTTGAGCCTTGATATATTTTTCCCAAGAAGCCGCCTCTAGATCCATATAATGCTCTCATGGACATTTAGTCTGAGGGAATAAAACCATGCACAAGCATTCTTCCATAAAACCATCATGAAAGTACTTAGTTTTTTTTTTCCATGAGGTCTTATTCCATTCTAGTCACACACGGGACCATAGAAATGAACCCTAGCAGACATCTCAAAGACGCTTGAGCACATGGATGGAAGGAATTATAAAAGGACAAGATTGGGAGTATAACATAGCAACAAACATGCTTATGGATTTTGTCACCAAGAAATGCTATCCTTTGGTTTGGCAAGCACTTATCAAGAAACTTGGAATCGAACTAAGTCTTCATTTGATGATGCTGGGACTAGATTACTCCGTGGAAGAAATGAGAAAAGAGCAAAACATTGTTGCTCATGCCAATAAATCTCAAGAAATGTCAAAGGAAGATGCACCTAAGCAAGCCTCTAAAAGCAAGGGAACAAGCCATTAGCCAACTCACGAATTGCATCTAGCATAACATCTTTGGGATTTTTTACAAAGCCATCAATTGCTCCACAAAAGCAAGAAAAGGTCCCAGAACCATCTAACACAAGCATGAATAGAGCTCCAGAGGAAATCCTAGCTAGTGACCGATATGTTCCTCTAGCTAGTGAAACCATGGCCATGGCCACATCTTTGGAAAACTACCACAATGTTGCCACATCTTGACACTCTAATTACACGGGTAAGATTATTCCAAAAGTTGCTACTTCATGTGTTAAAGAACCTGTGGTTTCAGATTATAGCAACTCTAGAACCAAAAAGAAAATGAATTGAACTATCTAGTCCCTATGTTTAGTGCTTTGACTGATGGGGAAGCCATGCACAACTTAATCTCTTTTTTTGCTTGGTGACAACTAGGAAAACCTGAGCTTAAACCAAGTGAAGCTAGAGTGAAGGATAGCAAGAAGAAAAATACATAAGTGCTTGGTTTGTTAAAAATTGACACCTATTGTGATAATTAGCACCTTGTTGGTGACTCCCTAGTCTTGCCTAAAGGTAACTCCAAAGGGCCAATCACCCTTGGTTACAATTGGTTAACAAGTGCAAAAGGTAAAAGTGACTCTGCAAAAAGATTGAACATATGGTAGAACATCCTAACTGTAAAACTTTGGTCTTTATGCAACCTTCAGTAAACTTGCTAGCTCTCAAGGATGATCACAAGGAGGAAGCTTTGCTAACAAATGGATTTAAATCTAGTTTCTCAAAACCCTCTACACCATTATCAATGGAAAATTCTTCAACCTCAACTTCTCCATCAACTACTCCAAAAAAGAAGAGTCAAGGATCTCATAAACAAAAACCAACATGTGTTGTAGAATCCACATATGAACCTACTAGAGGAGCAGACTTCCCAAGAAGTTCCAATAGTTTGTCCAACCATGGACTCCTCTCCACCAAAACCAAAGATTGCAAGAAGTAGGAGAAATAACAACAGCAAATGGAGGAGGTCAAAGATACAAACTACTCCTTGGTGGAGCCAAAAGAAGCTTTTACAAGCGCAAGGCTTTTATAAATGAAATTCTTGGATTTGGATCCCTAAGCAGAAGCAAACTACCATCTTACCCCAGCCCAAGTATAGCCTCAATGTCCAAATCACTCTTGGAAGAGGAAACCTAGCCAAACAAATATTGTGACAACTCCACTACCAGTAGCAATTGCTTCACTGAGAGTAGACAAGGGAAAGGAACTTATGGATGTGTCTATAACATCCCTACATCTCCAAACTTGGCAGCCTAAAAAGATTTTGAGGATACAACATAGCTCAGGAAGTGGGGAGTCAAACCATGCTTCAACATCAAAAATCCATAGACCTCCTTGCCAAAAAGCTTCTTCAGCCACCATCAAAGCATCAACTCATGCTACTGAACTCCAACACTTCAATGCAACACCCCCTGAAGAGGAAATAAACATGCCTATATATCATGAAGAGTACCTAAGCCAAATTCACTCTATTGAAAGCACATTGCCACCTCTTTAGTTGGATGTAAGCGCTTCTCAAGAACTCACATGTGTACCATCACCTAGGCCTTCTCAACGTAGCATTTGGAAAGGATGGTTTCATCAATCTTACACCAAAGTGAGTAAAGGAAAAACTTGAGGAGGTGACCTAAGGATATAGTCTCATCTTTATTCAAACCCTCTAAGACACCTTGCTCCTGGAAATTTCACCATGTTCACATTGAAAGGGAGCTTGTTGGAAAATTTAATACCATAAAAACTGGTATTGACCCAGCATGTAAAGCATTAATACTTTGTACACAGCTTAAACATTATTTATTTATTTCATAATCACAAAAAAAAAGTAAGAGAAGAGAGCAATAATCAATGAAGCAGGCATATACATCATAGTCTTGGCTAATCAACATGTGCAGAGCTTTTCTTAAGGATTTTTACAAGTTTATCATGATGCAACAACAAAGTCTTCTACAACAGTAGACACCTACACAAAAATCTACATTCTCGACAAAGTAGCTACAAAACCTTGATCAAGAGAAAAAGGATAAGCAATGACTTCATGAGCTTCAAATTAAACAGGTGTATTCAAAATGGGCTCTTCATACATCTCTCTTTCGCAATTCTATACTTCAATTGTTCCCTTGGAGAGCATATTTGCATTGCACTTGACTGGTTTGCCTTTATCTTAGTAGCTTCCAAGATGAATATTAATTCTAGTATCTTTTATTTTTAATCATCTTAGTCTTACGTTTCTGTATCTGAAGATAAAATATGCCAAAGGAGTATGCCAAGGCCTCCATTTTACATTTATTTAACCATCTTTAGCTATATTTTAGCTCTCCAGGTAATGTATGAGTGAAAAAGATAGTTGTTACATTATAAAAAAAGCACAAAAATTTAAAAAATAAAAAATAAAAAATAAAATAAAAAACATGACCAAGAAGATAGCCATCGCCATGTGGAATCTTGGTAGGTCTTTAAAAAACTAGCAATTGTACCATAAGATCGATGCCTTGATTTCTCATAGGGTGGAACCTTGTGTCTTTGCTTCACTAATAACAAACCATCATTGTTCAAGGATCTTAGTAGTTCTTGATACCCCTGGCGGGAGTCACTGGGCCATTGCTTTGGTCTCCATGGTGTTCATTTCAAAAAAGAAGATTAAAAACACACATACACACACACACACACACACACACACACACATTTTTTATGTAAGTAATCGTCTAATCACATGAAGTTTTATTTCTAGAGCTAACATATAGCTTTAGATGGTTTGTATGTGCGTCATTGTGTTTGAGACTCTGGTCATAACCATAGACATATTTTTTGAACTCAGTTCATGAATCGTAGACTTGTATCTATTTCTAAGTTAGATCCGCATTAATCGTCATCTTTGTAGCATCTTTGGGAAGCTTAATCTGTCTTATCCTTGATTTCATAATTGCTTATTCAGCTATTTCCTTGTTAACTTTTGCTTATTTCTCCAAGAACATATTACTTATAATTACTGTTGCCATGTAGATCATCCCAAGCCTTACATGGCTTTCATCTTGTGACCTCAAATCTTCTTCAACCACATATTTTGAGGACAAAATCTGCATCAAGAAAGGGGGGCATGCTAAGTGATATCGAAGACTTCTATGACACCGTGGTCGGCCACCACATATTTTAACATTCATTGGCCTAGGCACTAGAGAATTCATATTTCTCTTGTAATGGATTATTTTACATGTGTGATCGTTGCTTGTATATGAAAGGCACACCATGGGATAATAAGGTCACTTAGGGTTACTAGCTAGGACAAGGTATTTCCACTAGTGTAGGCAGTCTTGGATGCACTAGGACTCATTTTTAACATTGGCCGGTCAAGTGTGGACACTATGAGCCAAGTATAAAGGTCAAATTGTAACTCTAAATCCTCATTCTTGTATGCAATCTTGTATGCTCTCAAGTGAACATAAAGCTCTACCCTTCTCTCAAACCTTGCCTATCTCTTGCCTTCAATGCTTGTGTGAGTGTGTGTGTGTGTGTGTGTGAGGGAGGGAGTGAGAGAGAGAGCAATGGCTACACTTGAGCCATGGTGGTGGCAGCCTTGTTGAGCTACTTTGACGTAGCTACTATGAGGAGTCCCCGATTCAAGAAAACGAGATAGAGGTAAGTGAGAGTTGCCTTCCTAATGCATTGCATGTTTTCCATGACATATTGGGTAAGGGTTGGAGTTTAGTCTCCTCGAGGCATGAGAGAAAAGTCCCATTGAGTGGATTAAAGGCCTAACAACACCTCTTCATACTCCTTTAGCAATTCTTTCACACCTATAACTTCACCCTTTTTCTCATTGCTCTCTTCCTTGCAAAGGTGTAATATATCCCATTTTTCTAACACTAGTTTGGTAGCTCCAGCAGGATATAAATATATATTTTCAGGGGTTTGCTAAAAAAATTATATCTTATTGGAGTGTCTTTTTAGCATTTATCTTCTAAGCCATATCTTCATGAATGTGGAAACCTTAGAAAATTGTTAAAATTATAAAAATAGCCTAAAAAATAATTGATAAATCAACACAAATAGAGTATTAATTAGCATTATAAATCCAAATAGGTTGTGAATTTACAAAGTAGGTTACTATATGCAAGAAAAAATGATTTATATTTATTATAAATTTATCCTAAAATTACAGATAAATGTTTCATGACTAAAAAAACTATTACATTAATAATTAATTCAAAGTTAACTTCATAGAATCTCTTTTACTTGACATATGTGGCTTGAGATTTAGAAGAGGCTTGGTGATGTTTCTTTCGCATGAAGATTGCTAAGATGGAGTTTGGTGTCTTGTTTCCCTGGACGGGTGTGTGTAAATCTCCACCTCAGTCTAGAGGGGGGGACTTGGGGTTTGCTTTATGGGTGTTAGTGAGAGTAGAGAGAGTGCTTTGCTCTTGTTTGAGGAGTGTCTTCTGTAGTGAGAGTGAATAGGGGTGCTATAGAGGCTTGGTTTCCTTTGTTGCCTTCATTTTGGTGCCCCCACTGAGGAGTTTTCATCAAAGACCTTCAATTTACAAGGCTGATATGGCTATGCAACAACAAGCCCATGTGCTACCTACTTTCCATGGATACCCCTTATTCTATGGTGGATCCAATGAAAATGCGGAAGGTTTCTTAGAGAATACGGCGATGTCTTATGCCATCTTTGGGAAAGATACATTGGCAAAAAAGCTAAGTATGTCCCCAAGGCGGTAGCCTAGTGGATAAGACTTTGGACTTTTTACGGGAGGTCTAAGGTTCAAATCCTCTTGGGGACATCTTATACTTGTTAAAATTTCATGGTGCTCATGCTAGATCAAAGATGTGGAGGACAGAGACTCACAAAACACAAGAAAATATCTTGCTTATTAAGTTTCTCAAAATACAACTAGGCTTCTTGCTCAATACAATGCCTTCTAGCTCCACCTTTAAATAGGTGAACTAGTGGACCATAAGTCCATTCACACACACACCCTTCTCCTCCCCTTTTACTAAACCTTAGTCTCTTAATACCCCCCCTCAATACCAACTATGAAAGAAAATTGGAATAGGTGGTATTGGACATAGGTTGCCTTTATAACATTAGGCGTACAAGGTTAGGAATATAGGTGTGGTTACATTGAGATTTAAAATGATTTCTCAGTGGAGTTAGAGGCTGAAACAAAGTTAGCCTCTGACTCTTTGTTAGGACATTTAGAAGTGATATGTCCCGTTTGTTTACACTTGTTACATTTCATTTTGTTGGGATATTTGATCCAACAATTATTTGCCAAATGACCCACCTTTTGGCAATGGACACATCTTACTTTGATCACTTGATGTGACAAAGCTTGTTCGATATTCGATGAAGTTGTTGCATTTGAAGATTCAGCTCCTCCCTTTGGCCTCTTTTCTTCATCAAGACAAGATTGAATGACTCCTTCAAGGGTGGGATTAGGTATGTTCTTCAAGGTGGTGACTAAGGTGGGGTACACCTTCTTGATTGCTTTTAGCAAAATAGCCACTACATCATCTTCATCCATTCTTGCATTCACTGATGCAAGTTGAGCCATAAGGCCCTTCAAGTGAGAGATGAAGGCTCCAATGCCATCTCCCTCTTTGAGTTCCAAAAGCTGAAAAATTTAATTTTAAGTGAGATCTTGGAATTCTTACCACGAGCTCCATAGAGCTTATCAAGCTCATCCCATTTCTCCTTTGCAGTCCAAAAGCTGGTCCACATGGTGAATGAGAGCCTCATCAAGATGGAGCATGATGATGGCTTGTGCCCTCTCATCATCTTCAATATCTTCAGCCTTAGTTCGATCAATAACCTTAGTGCTGGAGATGAATGGCCAAAAACCTTTGGACATCATCTTGTACTTGACAAGAACTTGCCAAGTGTGGAAGCCCTAAGCCCACACAGCCTGCAATTGCATCCAAAAGCCCTAAGCCCACACAGCCTGCAATTGCCTACACACGGCGAATGCGTGTACGACATTGACGAGGTAGCCAGAAAACTGTGCCGGCCTGCTCTCAGACGGCAATGCCGCGGGCAGAGGAAGGAGAACTCGTTTGATTTCTTGTATGACCCTGAGCGCGCGGAGGTCCTCTTCAAGTTCTTAGTTGAAAGCTCCCCAAGTTGTTGCCTCCACGAGTTGCTGGAGCTGCTCCACTGGCAGGAGGTTCAGCTCCACAAAGAAAAAGATAATAAAGTTGTCCTATTCTACACCACAAAAGTGACCTAATCTTGCAAATCTCTAGATACCATTTTAAAATTTCATGGTGCTCATGCTAGATCAAAGATGTGGAGGAGAGAGACACAAAATACAAGAAAATATCTTGCTTATTAAGTTGCTCAAAATACAACTAGGCTTCTTGCTCAATACAATGCCCTCTAGCTCCACCTTTAAATAGGTGAGCTAGTGGACCATAAGTCCATTCACACACACACCCTTCTCCTCCCCTTTTACTAAACCTTAGTATCTTAATAATACTAAGGGTGTGTTCACGTGCAAGTAGACATGTAGGCAGTCATCCACACTCCTTAGGGCATCATCATTTGATCGTCATGGCTCTTGCTTCCACCTTCCTCTTCGTTGATCCTACGGACAACAGTGTGTAATGCTTGCCCTTTAAGCTCACGCTCTGGATAAGGGACGATGGTTGTCATGGACATCAAATATCGTGACTTGACTTATGACGCCCAGTTCTACCAAAGGTGTGTAGGGTGTTCACTCTAATCAGCCGAGCAACTAACTTGTGGGGTTCGTCCCGTGGTACCCCCTTGTGATGCTCAGGTGTCTGTGTGATTAGTATGGTGTGTGTGTGTGTGTGTATAGCTGGGTGAAATTACTTGCTTCACTTTATCCCCCTCATTGCATGGAAATACAATGAGGGGGATAAAGTAGGCATCCCAATTGCGAATCCATTCCTTGAGTTGTATACAAGTGAATCCTTCCCCATCAAAAGAGAGCAAAGCTTCTAAAAATGGTTCACCATGCTTCAACCATAAGCTTCCAATAGGAGTAGAAGTCATACAATCCCTAAATTCATCCTTTGTCAATGACTTTGGCAACTTGGAGTGTATGATCTCATCATACAACCATGCATACCTTTCTTTGTCATCATCATTAGAAATTATGGCTATTTTCCTTTGTTTTGACTCCATCGAATCTTGCCTATCCTTTTCTTCCTTTCCATAGGGCTTTGACAATGGTGATTCAACATGAGAAACAACTTTTGGGTTTTTTTGAAGTGCTATCTTCATATTTTGAGTGTTCCCATTGGAAGTTCCCACCTCAAATACAACATTTCCATGTAGACTAAGTCCATAAGATGATGGATTTGGAAATGATCTTTGTGGTTGTGACCATCCTCTTGTCTTATAAAGAGAAGTGTCAATATTTTTCACACACCTTTGCACTTCATTTATCCCATCACCAACCTTCTTGAAGCCCTCATTCATAGCATTGAACATTTTCTCCACATGAAAACATTGCTTTGTCGCATATGCCACTATTTTTTCTCAAAAGCTCACTATTTTGGAAGCAAATATCCATTTGTGCATCCTTCATAGCTTCGGTGATAGTAACCTTTAGCATATCCAAAGTAATGTGCTCTAAAGAAACTTGTGCACTTCCACTTGTGTGCCCTAACATGCCCTCATTCACTATGTGATCACTCATGTCATGTAAAGGCATTCCCTCTTGTTCACCCATGGTACCAAATTAAGGTTTTTGGTTCTACCGATGTCGGAATTGAATGATCAAATGCTTGCCGTGCTCATCTCGATGAGAGGAACACTCTTATCACCCTGAATCACCACTTTGAGCAACCCTATACCTCTCTGTTTTGACTTTAGCTAAAAGTCAACTATGTGAGGTTAACCATCCAAACGGTAAGGGAATTGGGAACTTGTTGGCTCATTTGGAAGCTCTTAGTAGGTAGTGCTCTTAAGCTATGCAAACACCTTAAATTGAGTCTGTACTGTTGCTATGCAAACACCTTAAATTGAGTCTGTACGGTAAGGGAATTAGGAACTTGTTGGCTCATTTGGAAGCTCTTAGTAGGTAGTGCTCTTAGTAGGTAGTGCTCTTAGTAGGTAGTGCTCTTAAGCTATGCAAACACCTTAAATTGAGTCTGTACTATTTTTGACTAAATTAGGATTTTTAGGCTAACCAAACTATCCCTATTGCACCTTGAAATGGTGTCCAAATCAAGCACTTATAGCTTGTTAGATTTTCCTTAAGATGCCCTTTTAAGGCTTCCAAAGACCCTTGAGAGATCTTGAATGGTTTGGGATTGAATTGCGCTTTTGTACTCACTGCAAAGTGTAGGAAAATCATAAAATTTTTGGCATAATCTCCCCGCAATATGGACATCTCAATCAAAATCCCTAAGCATTTTTCCAATGTCCAATCATGATATAATGCCCAAAGTAATCACCAAATCAAAATTATACACTTGCCTATGCAACTCTTATGCTTTGATCACTATCTAGTGTCCATGGCATGCTCAATCAAGTGACATTTGGCTTCCATAGCCTCGGCATGCTTGCAATATAGCCTCGGCAAAGCTATCATCCAAATGGTAAGTAGAAATTCCAATGGCTCAATGATCACCAGAGGTGTGATGCTTGCTTAATTCTTAAGCAAAAGCTTTCTTAATGCTAAGCAAGAGTTCATGTAATGCATTCCCAAATCACCTCAATGGTAGATATAATGGCTATGCAAAAGCCTCCAAATATCATGGGCATACCACCATTGCATGTAGCATGAAAATGTTTGGAGCATTGGCAATCAAAAACTTCAATCCATGGTATTCAAATATCTTGAAGAGAAGTTTTCAAAAGGCTTGAAACCATAGTGTTCAAAGAGCTTGAAATGCCATCATACAATGCTTTCATCAATGGAATTCAAAGGCATAAATTAAATCCTTACTCCATCCATGGTTGCTTGATGATTGAAACCTTGATGAAGATGATCACAATCGTGTGAAATCGCAGCATGAAAAACATCTTCCTTCGTGGCAACATCCCACGTCCATGCATAGTAAAACACGTAGCTTATTGAAGCCTTTGTTGCCAAGCTTAAGCTTGGCTACACTTAAGCCAAGATTAAGCAAGCTTATTCTTGATCCACGGCCATGAAATTGAAGCGAAACGACTGCTTAAACCCATAGTGAAAGGCACACGAACAGATCACGATTCACCATGGAAAAAAATGTGAAGCACGAAATTGATTAGGTCATTGGGAAGCTCATTCAATGCCCCATCAAAACCCTAATTCAATGCTACTCAACGGTAAGAGAATGAAACGCTATTTTCCCTCAGAATCAAACATGTGGAGATGAAGAGAAAAGTATAAACGTTTTGGATTAAGGTCTCTAAACATGATTAGTTCAAATTTCTCCCAATTTTGGTCTTGTCCCTCAAATTTTGAAGCGGCTACCAGGGATTTCATTGACGTAAACAAGAACATGTGAACATGTTAATAACATATGTTAATAACACAAAAAATCTTGTGATCACATGTTATATTCACAAAGCTTTCACAAGGGCCTTAAAAAATTATCTTTGTCAGGCATAAAAAATCTTCTTAGGTGGCCACTGACCTGCTATTATGTGAATAGCTTATTCCCATGTGTAGCCAAGCTTTTAAGGGGTTCCCAAATGGCAAGTGACCTGTTATTTTGTGAACGGTAACATGAGAACATGTGAATAACTTGTTCACATGCGTTATTATCACAAAAAAATCTTGTGATCACGTGAATATTAAATCCCTGGCGGCTACCCCAATTTTTGGTCCACATTGACCCATAGCCCCCCAAAACATTAATCAATTCAAAAATTAAGAAGATTTCCAGAATCCAACACTCCCCATGGCCTATTTTTTAATTAAGAAATCCAGAAAATTTCCAAGAAACTCAAAGGAAATAAAAAAAATATAAAAAAATTTAAAAAAATTCAGAAACTTTGGATCAAAGACAAAGCTCTAATACCATTGTAATGATGGGGAGATAAAGAAATAGAATGCACTCATGATGGAGTACCACATGCACTTAAGGGAGTGCCACATGCACTTAAGGGAGTACCACCATTGAGTACCACATGCACTTAAGGGAGTACCACCATAGCCATAGACGCATGGAGCTCCAAGAAGTATGATTTGATTAGTCAAAGTGATAAGATCTCCCTAATTACAATTTGTTTACTTATATACTTGCCCACCTTTTCACACTCATTAATGTTGGGCCTCCATACATGTCCGCCGGCCATATCCATGCCCATGGGCTCCCTTTATGTCCAATACCAAGCCCCCTTCATTATAATTAGAGTTGTAAATTCCAACTCCTCAATAAACTAGGATGCATCTTCATTTGGAAACCCAAGAAATTTTGGGAAATCTTGAGCCATTTCTTAGATCACTTACAACACACACACTTGTCTTGAGTCCTTTTTCTAGTCACCTCCCAAGAAGACTCCTCTGTGGAGGCACCAAAACAGATATTATAAGAAACTAGAACAACACCAATATCCTCTATAGCATGCCTTCCTTCTCTTAACCGTGTATTCACAAGATTTAAAACACAAATTGTTTGAGTTAATTGGACCCCAATTGTATTGAAGATACAACACATAGACAACACTATAATACTGGGTAATTTAGAAGAGGACAATCTAATTACATAGATGGATTATGAGGCTAGATTATTACAATGGAAGGAATTCATAAAGTATCTTCCTCATCACAGATTTCTATGTGATAGATAACCTCGGGTAACTCAACTTGGGTGATTTGCAACAAATCAAGTACACGTAATAAAATAAACCACTCAGTCAGTATGATAGGATAATATTGCTGAGAACAAAAACCCAAGATATATAACTTGTGTGATTTTAAGCCCCAGTACTAAGGATAGAATCATGATGTGGTCACAACACATCCTTGGCAAATGGTTATGTACTGGTAGCACAAAACTCTTTCAAATTTTTTTTTTGAATCTCTCAGTGATATGAGAGAGACTCTCCTAATAATAATTGAAATCTTTGAAGTGTCCCAGCGCACCTACCTTCCTTCATAAACAAATCTGGAAATTTTAATGATAAGAGAGACGAGAAGCAATAGCCCGTACTTCACAACACATGTGAGAAGATCTTGGTAGCTTCTCTGGTTTGTTCCTTCAAGATATGTGTGAAACTCTCAAATATAACTGAGAGAGATCCACAAACAACAATTGTAGATAGCCACTCTGAAAGCAGCTGAAGCAATTTAAAACCCACACAACAAGCCTCTTGGTGTGTTTCAAACAACATAAAGAAGATCTTGCAAATACAGTCTCTCCCAACAATGATCATGGGACGGCCACACACAAGATCTCAGGCGCACATTTAGCAGTCTCAGAGATTTATGAGAGAACTCCTCCAACTCATGCGCGTACAGCATGGATTTAGAAAAACCCAACACATTTGATGCCCCACACAAGAGCACGTGTGCAGCGCCCATTCTATTCTCTACAACTACTACGAATAGAGAAAACACGGCACCCTCAGAAGCGCGCACACACAAAAAAAAAAAAAAAAAACTCTCACTATACATATATATATATATATAGATATATATATTCTCTCAAATATAAAAGGTGGCTATACGCATAGGACGTTTCTCAGAAAACGGATGCAAGTAAAGTGATTTTTCCCAATACCCTTCTAAGAGAGTAGATGCGTGCGTGCCCTTCTTCTCAACACATACCGGTTCTCTTATAGGTTCAACCGGCTGGTAGTCGGATGATATTCCCCAATTCCTTCTTCAGTCACAGCTATTCTATGAAATCGTGCTACCACTCTTTCATCCCCTTACGCTGCATGTACTTGTCCTCAGGTTTGGTCGGCTGCAATGCTCTTGTAAATCCAACGATCTCCTCCTCCCTTTCTTGCGCGACTTTCTGAGCTTTCTCATGCTGATTGTGCCTCCCAGCCCTCTTCTATTTTTCCTTTCTTTTTAAAAAGCTTAATGCCAAGGCTTTGCTTAAGCTCTTCTTTTTAAAAAAAAATTGAACTCCCATATGGCCCATATACTAGGCGCCTTGTCCGTGTCCTCATATGTCCACCAAAGGTTTGGTATCCTGTGATGTAAGTGCCCTTCACAATGGGAACCCTCAACATATTAGCTATCAATTTATGAGACACCATTAGCATTAGCATATCACCATCATATCAGCTCACACCCTTTGACGAGATCTCACATTCCAAGGTAGCTTCCATAGCCACATGGATACACCCTTTGACATGGTAAAAATTTATCTACTAGTGAACCAACAAATGGATTCTTTATTTACCTAGTGGAAGATTGACCACTCGCGCAACACCAGAGGAGGCTGGCACTTTATCAAATCTAGGGACTACCTAGCAATGATAGGATTTCAACACAAGTGGTGCACACGCCCTATCTCCTTAGCGATCACCAAATGTGGCAGGAGTACATGGTTGCACCCAAAGAAATCCACACCGACCCCAAGTTCATGCCAATCAAAAGAGGTGTCCTTGATGTAAGTTCTTATGTATGGAAGGAAAAGGCCAGATTCTTACAACTTCTCGTTACAATCATGGAGATGTGGCTTCAAATGAAGAACTTCAATAACCTCTACTATGCCAACGTCCATGACCCCACCACTATCCTAGCTACATGTGGGTTCTTCTAGCTCATCATCATCATCATCCTCATCCTCAGGGAGGTTCCCAAGAACCAATGTATAAGAAAAGTGTAGAGGTGGTCTTCGATGTCAATGAAGGTCTTGACTTCTTCCATTATTAGCTAGACCTTTACGGCATGGTCAGATACTTCCACGGCCACACAGAGTGGTCAGTTTTGAAAACATGGCCAGAATTATCACTTTTGAAAAATGTCATGTTAAATACATGGTTTTGGAAGCCCTTTTGAGATTATACACCAATCCAATTCATGGGTTTACCATCGTAAATGATTTTTCTCATCTTTTTGTGAGACTAGCCCAATTCTTTATGGACCCACTTTTAATACACAACCCTTGTTCAAGGATACTACACAAAAGCTACATGATTAAAAAAAGGATTGACATTAGCAGATGTAAAGTGTGGAAGAAAGTAGAGTGTTGGAGTTTTCACTAGGATAATCTTCTACATGGGCCCATATTTTGCCCAATGCCCATGCATGCCACCTATAATATATACACAGGACCTATATATAATAGAAACATAGGATGTATTCTTTCTTTGTACCTTATATTTGTAAGAACACACTAGAACGTATACAAAGCGGCACTACACCTTACATTTGTAAGGTGGCATTGGAACATATAAAGTGGCCTTACCCTATGCTTAATGTCAAATGGAAAAGTCTACGAACTTCGTGTACAAAGTATCTTAAGACTAGTAATAAAGATTGGACCATTTTTACGTTTGGTCGGGCTAGTGTGGAAACTAATCATTTGCATATGAGTTATTTTTTATAATAAACAACACACAATCATTCCCTTGCAATAGTTCACTTGTGATCTCCCCTTGCAATAGTTCACTTGTGATTTCCCCTTATTCCCTCTTCTTGATTGCTTGTAATCCATTTAAATTTTTTTGCTTCATGGATTCATGCTAGATAGGTTTGATTTTAGGTTGTCTTCTTCTACATCAGCTTCCTTGTAATTCCCTTCCTATTGTGAGAGAGAACCATCATGACAAACCATCTCTTGTTTCCTCTAGTAAACAATGTCTTTAACTCTTTACAGAAATTAGTCATGTATACTATTATAAAATGCTAAACAATCACTACCTTTTATCAATATAAATTTTGATTTACTAGAAAACATAAATTTTATTCCCTACCTTTATTTTCAAAATTTAGAATATTTTGAAGAATTAGAAGATTAGTGTTAACATAAGGAGGAAGATTTTGTTAAGGAAGTTTGACGCTTCCCTTACTAACTCTAAACAAAATCATGATGAAATTAACCTCTTTGCAGCCTAGTAAGAGACAGGGAGAGAGAGATGGAGACTTCCGTGAAGGTCGTTAAAGGTAAAGTCCATACATACCCACAACACCATCACCTTGAGCACCATCACAAATTTGCCTAGTCGAAGAAGACTAGTGGAGTCTTCAATATTCCATAACTTTGTCACGTGTTAATGGCATACATGACTCGTTGACCCCAAAGGCCCTTCCATTTGCCATGTGGTCAATGATGTACCATTAGAGTGCCACTAAGATTATAGTTCAAACTTGAAAGCTGATTGAAGTGCATTGCTATAAAGGAACACTAGATAGAGGGAAATTTGTAACTATAATGTTTGCATGACATGAATTGCAAAAATTCCCATTAGGGTCATTTTCTTAGATGCCAACAAGCAGATGCATAAAAACCAAGAAAGGGTACATGGGTTAGATACATGTGTCCTTTCCACCATATAGGAATGCCATCAAATAGGAATAATGAAGCCTTTATGTTATAAAGTATTTGTGGTATTCTAGCAATGGTTTATGAACTTGAAGAAGTTGCATCAATTAACCCATGTTTTCTCCACACAAGCCCCCTATCCTTGAGTCATTTACAAAAGAGGGCTGTTTCAACAATAATATAATAATAGACACATAGATTGAGTGACATGTAATCTACGAACGAGATTCACCGGTGGTGGGACCTCTGTACAAACCCACCCAAAACGTGGAGAAACTCTTATCTTCATGAAATATTAAAAAAACCATCACCTTGTCTTAAAATATTTAAAACCATTTTTTTGTCAGAAACTAACACAATAAAAGAATGTTTTCCACATTCCTGTGTTAGACGTGGAGCACTAAAAAATTCTTTCCACCACCCCTAAAGCTTGAATGCTTGGATTAGATAGATACACATTCTCCTGGTTATTCCCTCAACTTGGTTCCACTTTTGAATCTCGAAACATCTTTGGCGCCCAAAAGAACACACCGTCCCTCATTTCTTCTTCCCTCCTTGATCCACAAAAGCGGTTAGCCCAGTCATCCACTTTCTGCTACTTCTTCTTTCTCATACGTCTGTTAATCTATCATGGCACCCGAAAGTGGACTGAAATGAGCAAGGAGCAGTATCTCATCTGTTGTGTTGTATAACATAAAAGACAATAACGAAGAATGGATTCCCCAAGTATACAGGAAGTACTCTTGGGTCACTATGCAGCCAGGAAAACAAGGCCACTACCGAGTGAAGGGAAAGGCATCTGAAGACTTGGCCAAACATTGGAAAGGAAGGATCCTTGACTTTAAGATGGCACCAGGAGGGAAAACTGTCAAAGAAGTGTTGATCCAGCATGTATTCATGCAAAAAGAGATCAACGTGGGACATTGGAAGGACTTCCAAGACACAGACCACATTGTAAGTGCTTGTGTTTTGTATTTCAATGTTGCAAATAAGGTGATTGATATACATTTTTTTGCCTTGCACAGATTTGTACCCATCCAATCTTCAGGAGTGGGAGCCTCCACAATGCTTGACGGGATTCTTGAATGTCGTACATGGTGAGGTGGGGGAACTTCAATATGAAGGTCGTGCACCAAGTGATCTCGCAAGAAGTAGAACATATTTCTATGACTCATTTTATACCTTGCCCACTCAATCGAGTCGACATGGAAAGTTGGAATGTATTTCGTTGCCCGCACTTGATAGTCCTGAGTGGCCATTGCTTGACACAGAAGTGATAGAGTCATACAGGACCAAAATGTTTAATGATATTAAATGTGCTATGAAGCCTAGCATTGGTGCAAGAAATGTGCACTTAAGTTTGTTTGTTTCAATTGCATGCTTTGTTCATTTATTTTTTGATTGTAAACAATTGAGAAAAACTAGAACAACTTTTGTGTGCAAAGATATAGATGAAGCCTGGCTTGATCATTTGTTTGACAAAGGTTGGAGAGTGAAATCATCAAAGGGAGATGATTTGATTGAATGTCGATTGAACACCTCCGACATTGCATTTCGGTGAGTCTTATAACATTATAATGTATTTTTGTGAAACAGTTACAACGCTTATTTGATTATACTCGAAAAATTATCCTAATGATATTTTGGAATCAGATACTATATTGCCAGGCAACATCTGTGCATGTCATTTACTTATAGAAGGTGGCGATGGATCAACAACAACTGGGAAAGCATGAACCAAGATACAAGAGATGGCAGCCACTCGCTTGATAGATATAGTTATGATTCGACAGGGTCACCCATCTTTGACATTGGAAGTGGAAGAGAATTGGACTCTCGAATATGTTAGGAAGGAATTAGAAGTAGCTATTCAGAATCCTCCAGATCAATTTTGCTTCAAGCTCGATGGTCGGAAGCTAAGTAAAAGAAGAGAGCATCAGATCATTTGTAAAGATGTTGCAGCCCCACATGAATTGGAGGCACTAGAAGATATATGATGTGACCATGTATACGGTGACAATGTATTTTCCATATGCAATAAACTTATCTATTCAGAACATTGCTTTTGTAATGCTTTATTGTTTAAAACAATGTAATGAAGGCAAAAATTCCCCAATTGAATTTTTATGTACACAAAAAAGGATTACAGTAAGAAAGCAAGCAGTGTGAAGGAACATAGTAGCAAATTTGATCCTCTGATTTTCAAATGAAAAGTGTATTTACAATTGATGTTCTCTCTCCAATAACACTAGATCTGTGCAAAAAAATATAAATGTACATGTATAGCTGCATATTTACAAACGTACATTTGTTGGAAGAAGGAAAAAACTATTTATTACTGGAACCCATAGGTATCGGCTTCAAATCCCATGAATATTTTACTCAAAAAGAAGAATATTAAATATATTTCACTTGAGAAATTTGAGAAAGAGATATTCCTCCTCGCATTATGGTGAATCGATTCACCATAACGCGAGAAGAGGTCCTTGACTTAGCTGCAATTTTATTTGCGTTAGGGAAAATAGATTCACTACAATGCGAGGAGGAATACCTGGATTCCTTTGGCATCTCCTCTCGCATTATGTTGAATCCATTCACACCACACAGAGATTTGTTGTTTAAGATCGACTGTCTCTTGATTCATTGCTTGAACTAATATTTTCCATGTCTTATCTACACCCTTGAATTCAGCCATGGCGCAAGTTCAAGTCGAGTTTGATGTGGACGAAGAGATTAAAGAAACACCTGCAACTCTGTTGTATGACTTCCTCTACAAATGTCGACATCATGATTTGCACCCTGCAATTTCGTTGATGTTCAATTGCGATTTTTCTCTGGAGGATACATTTTCTAGCCATCATGGATACTTTGAAGAGGCAAAGCAAGAGTTTGACGAGCTCACAAATGAAAAACCAATGATGATTGATGGGAAAAATCACATTCATTTTAATCTCAAGGTGTCGCCGGAGAAGAAGCAGAGGTTAAACAGGGATTGGCACAAGGTACCATGTGATAAGAAGAGAGCTTTGCTATGCCCTTTTCACAAAAGAAAATGCCGCTTGATGGAATACTCTTATGCCTTCTTATGCTTCTTGCACATGAACGTGCAATTAACAGATGAAGAATGTACAGAGCCGCATGCAACAAATGAAAGTGAAGACACGATTTCTCGTCAGGCTAGTCCCACCGTTGAGGATGTTGCTGAAGAGGAGGACACTCCTCATGTGATTGAGGAGTTCAATGTTGAAGAAGAGAGGAAGCTCAGTTCGGCGGTTGATATTTAGGCAGTGAGAGAACAAAACAGTGATATAGGTCAGCTTGTGATTGAATCAGATGACTCCTCCCCCATTCCAACGCCATTACTCCCCTCCTACCAAGTAGGAGATTCAGAGTATATATTGCTGACAGACATACAACATGTATTTAACTTAAGGGAGGACCATTGCATAGCTTTTATAGCCCAAAATCTGGAGGTCGATGACAATTTTGTAGATGATGATGGGATAGATAAGTACTTACTAGTGGATAGCCATGTGAAAGACACCGAGTTCCTATCTGCTGCAGCAACACTAAAGATGATCTATGCTGATGCCCTTAGATATGAAGGAAAAGATGCCACAGAGGAAGAGCTACAAGAAGCAAGGGAAAGACTGAATATCACCAACATGGGAGGGTTTAGGGATGTGCCAAATAAGTCAGCAGAAACCGTTCCTAGTTCGAGCACTAATTTATGGCAAGACGCCTTGCTTGAAGCAGATGAGAACCAAGAGGTTAGTTTTTTTTTGTTGTGGATTTGGCTTTATCAACTTTGTCCTGAAATGTTTGGTGATGTTGTTTCTGGCTAATGCTCCTTTATTTTCAGTTGGAAATATATGAAGACACATTCCTCAAACGTGCTTCAGGCAAGCGTATGGCGGGATTGGGCCACGATTCGACACTAGGAACATATATACATCGCCTAAAATTCCCTCAAATTGTGATATTTCACGCTAGCTTCTCCAAGGACAATGCAAGTTTTCCTCTGATGGCGATAAAGACTCTATCCAGGTATTTAGGTGGCTATCACTTAAGGCTGAATGCAAACAAGGCAATACTTTTGGAGCGGCAAGCAGCTGTTCGAATTTTTGGAGAGGGACCTGGAGTATATTCGTTAAGATGTAAATATTATTTAACATATGCTGCTTACGGGTTGGCATGTGGAATCACAGATCCTAATCTGTTGAGTGATTGCGGTAAGAAGCATCTTCTTAGAACAGCAAGGCCAAAGGTCCCTGTTGTGCCATTGATAGAGGATGAAGAAGATGATGCAGAAACGTCATCAAAAAAGGCTCGACTGGGGGAAGTCTCTGCTGCAGACTAACAAATTTAGATTGTTCCAGTTGCGAAGAAGTTTCTTCATATTTCTCAATACTCTTCTTGCTTACCATTAAAAACTATGAAATGTATATATATTGGAAACATGTATATGGGACATAGATGAAAGCTCTTGTTCTTTTAAAATCTTTCACAGTTACATCATTGTTTTACAATATGTATTTCAATGATCAATTTTCTTCCACACTTTGCCCTGTATTTGTCGTTGTCTTAGCCATTCAGCATGATTCTGCTTTCCCTGTGAGGAGACATATATTGAACGTCTCCGTTCAGCCTAAACCTTTCTTATTGCACATGACACAGCTGATTCAGCATGTTTGATCTTCACACGAGCCCTCACTTGAATCCGCCTATACCACCACTAACATAGTTGCTTCATGGGATTACTTTTCTTTATTCCTCCTCCATGTTGAGTGGCCCTTTGATAGGCACAACGTGCTTGCCAATGAGATCTTTCCATGCCTTGGGTAGACCAAATCCCAAGGCTTCCAAACTCTTCCGCAAAAAAGGTTCCATGTGCATGCAAAATGTGCTACAAATGCTCAACAACAACAAGACATTTAGTATCGTACAATATTTTTTGAACAACAAAAAAAACTCAAAGCTGTAGGTTTTCAAGTAATAACCATGTATTGTGTCAAGTTTGTTGCACCCCATGCCTTTTCATAGCTAGTATAGAACTCTGTCACAACTGCCTCAAATTTCTCAACATCCCCATCTTCAAACCTTGCTTTTTGCAACAAAGGTGCTAGGCGATCAAGTGCCAACCACGCTTTGGCCTTTGCCACCCTTGCTTGTCCTAAAGAGCCTCGATCAGGTACAACTGCATGAAGCTTCCTCCACACCTCAAAATCTGTACCCAAATGACCTCTCTGGGTATGATTAGATAAGAACTTTCTGGCTTTTGCACCTCCAAAACATGGTTTGCTAGGAACATTTCCGGTCTTCCCTGATCTTCTCAAGTCCTTCTCAATCTTCACTTGACCACAATGTAAACCTGCATCTGAAAGCACTTGCTCTATTTTTTTAATAGTTCTTTCACTCTCTACTGCTGGTTTCATATTCCATGAAAATTCGATGTACATGTAGACTAGTTTCTCAATTATTCTAACCAGCGCATGCAAAACACAAATATGAACTCTGATCAAAGGGATAGGAAGAATTGGATCCCAATTAGGATCCACTCCTAGAGCATCACGATTTGGGGGTTCACGCCTATTACTGATTGCATTTAGGCATTTCCATTCTCTCTCTTTTCCTCCTTTGGAGACACCTCGTTCGGTCATGCAATACAGGCAAGGATACTTGGCCATTGCTCCTTGGGAAATACCAAACATGCATTTCAAGGTTTTAAGATCTGCAGCCAAGTGCCATTCAACCTCATATTCACCATATCCTTCTACATAAAGCTTTTCGCCATTCGACTGCTGCTGGATAGTGGAAGGAAGCTCAGTCTGGTTGAAGTACCACTTTAGAATTTCATGGGTCTCTGTTGGAACCTGTTAACAACAACTGTTAGATTGTCTACAACATCATAACAAGAGGATAGCAACATAATATTCTTTTTTTAAAAATGGATAGCACGTCACCTCAAATGCAGCCAGCCACCAAATCTCATTTTCGGATTGTACACTAAAGTGCTTCTCATCAGCATTACTGATACTTGCATCCAAAGCTCTATTCATTAAAGTAATGCTAACCCTTTCCAGCTTCTGTCCTTTGATCACCTCACTCTCATCAAGCTTCAAAACAAACTTCAGCCTTCCATTGCACTCATGTACACTGATGTCATAAAATTTCACCATAGCCATTTGTAATTTTCGAACATCCATGATGAAATTGTTGAACTCTGTAAGCTCTATAATTTTCTGTTCCCCGCTCTTTTTAGTCACTGTCAATGTGCTAGACACGTGACAAGGCTCTCCAACAAGTTCGACCATTCCCAAGTTGAGAATATTTCGAGCTTTGTTCACGTGAAATGGTTTTGGAATGGGAATTACTGTTTTTTTTCCAAGCTTACAATTGAAACCCTCTTTAACTTTATTAAACAACATCCTGTAAGACTTTGTGCTTATACCAGCCATGTCACATATACCTTGTGCATCTGCAGGTGTGAATGCTTCACTCACCTCCTGCAAGGATTGCTTTGCTATGTCTGATCGAAGTCTTGCAAACTTAGGATGCTGTATTGCTGACTCCATGATGTCTTTTGTCAGAACTTTGCCAAATATATCAGAACCTTGCTCTTTTGGACCCATAACATCTGTGACCATCCTGAAGCAACAACGATAGCTATTTCAGTCCACCATGCATCTAACTATACCACCCCCACACCCAATCCCCCATCTCCAAAAAAGGAACTAAAGATGAAAATGAAAAGTGAGTGCTGAAAGAAATTTAAGCTCAAAGAAATTATAGATCCCAATACCTGCAAGCTTTTACACGACGCTTCCATTGGCCACCTCCAACATTGAGTTCTTCCAATGGTTTGATCTGTCTCTTGCGTAATCGAGCACCCAATGGCGTGTCTTTCAAATATTGCAATTTTCTGTTGAACTTTTCAAGTTGTTTTCGAAGGTGTGCATTCTCACTCTCCAATGTGAAATTGTTGATTTCTCGAACTGCCAAAATTTCATTCTTCTCCTTAATAGTGTCCTGCATCTTACAAATAGTCTGCTGCAAATGATCAAACACTTTTTGTAACCCAGCACAAACTTTTGCTTTGTCCTCGTTTGAAGCTTGCAAAGCTGTTGTGATTGATGCCAAGTAAAAATTCGCACCTTCAAGCATTTTTATCCTGGCATCTCTATCACTCAAATGTCTTTCAAAGATACTTTGACATTGGCCAAACAGTCTTTTGCAATACCCAAGCAATCCATTTTCACCCTCACACACAAACTTGAAGAAACTTGTCAACCCAAAGAATGATGGAGATTGAGAGGAGGTTGGATCTGGTGGGTAAATACTACCATCCAACCATAGGTCCATATTTTTCTTTCCTTCATTTCGAAGCTCAGTAATGCGGGCTTCGCATGCTGGCCTAGACCAATTTCTCTTATAGCAGGGAGCATAATCGGGTTCTACTTGGAAGTGGATGTCCACCTTTTTCTTCTTTTGCTGCATAGGTTCCATTGCATTGTTCTGTGCTTTAACAACACCAAAAAGCATCATGAACTCACACTTTAACCAAAAAAAACCAAAGATATTACACTTATCTCCCATGAAGAAGATTGCTTCATTAAAACCAAAAGACAACATCACTAAATAATACCTCCTTGTCCATCAAACAAACTTGTTGGTATCCTCGATGAACCAAAATGTACAGAGTACTTTTAAGCACAACCCTCACTTGAAAAAGGTAAGAAATGGGATTGTTATTCATGCACAAGCAGGTATGGCGCATGAAGAACAAATACTTTTCCATCCTTTTTCAAAACTTGCCGCCTTGAGAAGAAGAGAAAATCAAAAACCTCCCGCTCAAAACAATTCGGATTTGGCGTGGTTGTGGTTGTGCAGTCGGGAAGACAATGAGGGAGACAATGCAAGATGATGGGTTGCAGGGACGAAGTTCGGTTCAAGTTCGGTTAGCATTCAAAAAATTGTAATGAAGAAAGAGAGTGGTGTCTTTTTTCAATAAAATAAGGCACCATAGTGGGAATAAAAAACTATACTTAAGATGCATTGTTTTGAATTAAAAAACACCCTACATGTCAGTTAATGGAATAAAGAACTCAAAAATGACGCACGTACCCTCCAATATTATATGTGGATTTATTGGCTTGCTTTGTCCACATCACCATCCCAAGGGATCTCTTACAAGGCCCCTTTTTGAGTCCAAATTTTCCCTAATGCATGGTATGATTTAAATTTAATATTTGGTTCCAAGGCCAAGAATCAAGAAATCAATTTGAAAATAGGATTCCATTTGAAAATAGGATTTTATGGCTTAGAGATGAAATTTCATGAGTCACTAGAATAATTCATAAGCAAAATGATAAGCATCATGACCCAACTAGATGGAATTGATGCAAAAATAGGTGAAAAGGATGAACTTGCCATGATTCTAAAAAGCATGCCTAAGGAATATAGTGCACTTACCACTCTAAAGGATTTACTTGAACCAACATTTGAGGGTTGTATTTCATCTCTACTTGAAGAAGAGAAGCGGCTAAAGAATGGAACACAAGGACCCACAAGGGATCAAGCATTCTACACCAAGAAGGGCACAAAATAATGCTACCACTGTGGAAGAAAAAGGTGAGTGCAGACTCAAGCATAAGCCAAAATGTGGACACTTCTTGGTTAGTTCAATTAGTTCATCATTATGTATGTAATTCGGCTTTATCCTCCATGGGATTAGATTAAATTAATCAGTGTAATTAGGGTCACCATTATTAAGCTTCCATATCTAGGATAAGGGTACCATGAATTTCATTAGCACTAATTCCATCAATCACATGGTATGGACCTCTTTTACCAACTACCTAATATTAAACGATCCATGCCACTTCCAGAACCACTTTCACACCATCAGTGTAAAGAAAGAGGATCTAGCTCTATGAAGCATATACAAGAGGCTATGGAGATTCCATGGCTATGGAGGCAGAGAGAGTGTAGCATTCATATTGGTTGTGAGAGATAATTAAGAAGATGAAGACACGAGTTTGAAAGTTGTGGATAAAAAGTTTTGCACAAAAGGTCACACACTTAATTCATTTCTTATGCCATAATATAGGCCATTTCTTACATAGTATCTTGCACCCATTGGTGCCACTTGTACTTGATTTTTTTCCTCATTGGATTTTCCCATTCCCTTGTAATGCTATTGGACCCCCTTTACAACCATTATTTTTTACTTATGCTCTAGTGCACATTTTCTCATCCTAGGCATGCTAGCATCATTATCTCAACACCCTCCCTTGATGTGTGTATGGTCATTACCATACCTGAGAGGTGAAAATCCCCCCCTTAGTGGCCACTTAGGCCTTTATCACTATGGATTCTTTAAAAAATGGTTTACAAGATAGACTCATAAGTCTCGTACCTCATAAGCTTTAAAATAACATATCTTGGGGTACATCAATTACATCATTGGATTGGGAATTTACATAATTTGCCAACCAACATTTTTATTCATCATCATGACCAAATTTGTTAAAGTTCTTACATTGACGTTTACCCTTGTTCTTACAAGTGGTCCTTGATGGTTCTTGTCCTCATCCTTTTGATGCCGATGTTCTACCTCCTCTTGAATAGAGGGCCCGCTCAACATTTGATGTAGAAGATTCACTTGTATTCTTTAGTTTGGCTTCCTTCTCAAGTAGACAAGAATCTATGTCATGTATTGAGAGATTGTCCATGTTTGATAAGTACTCTACAAGGTCACTATATCCTTCAATGTCACAAATATCTTATAGAGTTATTGCTTTGGCTTCATCTTCTTCAAGATTTTTCTCTATGGAAGTGAGTTGCTACTTACTAGTCTTATACTTATTTATGTGGCTCATCATGTCATCTCTAGGTTTAAGCTTAAGATTACATACTTGTATGAGTAGCTTAACCTTGGAGTGCTTGGATTATGTCCCAAAGATCATCACAAACTAGCTAATACAATTGCTTTGGCTTCATCTTCTTCAAGATTTTTCTCTATGGAAGTGATTTGCTACTTAATACTCTTATACTTATTTATGTGGCTCATCATGTCATCCCTAGGTTTAAGCTTAAGTTTATATAGTTGTATGAGTAGGTCAACTTTAGAGTGCTTGGATTTCTTCCCAAATATCATCTCTAGTTCATCACATGCTTCCTTAGAATTAGTGTTTCGTGTAATATTATCTATGACTTAATCACCTAATGCTTATGCAATTGTGCCTAATGCTTTCTCATTTTTTTCTATCTAGAGGTCTCCTAAGCTTTCCTCAACTTGCCTTTCTTTTACTAACTCCCATAGGTTTTTCCTCATAAATAGGTACATAATCTTTGATTGCCAAGTGTGGAACCCAAAGCAATTAAATATATCCACTTCAGTGGTAGGTGACATGGTGATGTTGCACTAGCAAGGTCTTACATCAAGACTCTTGAGGCAGTGTCTAACTGCTTTACAAATCAAGCATACAAAGCACATTTAGTGTGAGGATTATCTTGAGATACTTATGCTATTCAAGTGATAATGGAAAGGGGAGATGAATGTTGTCATGTAGGCTATAATGCCTGTGACCGACGGTAGACCGGATGGCCATGTCCGGGGTTCAGTGGGAGAGGACGCCCATGCGGAGTCATGGGCGGCCAGGCTAGTGTGGACGGCAGGCCACACACTATATAGCTTGGGGGATGAGGGGCAATCCTCATTCTTCCTCTATGGCTGGGTGGTGAGCCAGAGGCCGTCCCCTCTTGTGGTAACGCCCGTAGCGGCGTTACGGGAATGTAACACTGGTATCAGAGCGTGGTTCGATGGGATTGTCAGAGCCTGAGCGTGACCGGGGGACCGGAGCCCACTCGATGGTTTTTGACCATTCGTCTCCTTATCCTTATCTCGAATGGAGGGTGTGGAGGGAGGCAGCCATGGAAAAATGGAGGGGAAGAACTCTCTCTCTCTCTCTCTCTCTCTCTCCGTCACACACAGCAAGCAATGGAGGTAAGCAATTTTTGTTTTTTTTTCTATACGATCGAAAATTTCTGCATTGAATGTCTGCCAAAATGCGTTGAAGCTGTGTGAAAAAGGGGGGGGGCAGAGCCCATGAAGACTTGCGCTGGAACCCGCCTTGAAGGGGCTGACTGGGGAACCCGCCTTGACGGGGCGAAGAGCAGCCCCAGCGAACATCGAAAGGCAGGCACAATTAAATTAACTCTGCGTGTGGGGGATGACACCAGCCCACGAATGCTGCTGAAGGCAGCGAAGACAACGTTTGAAGGGGGGCGGACACCAGCCCCACGGCTGCGTTGAAGAACCCCATGACTTGCGTTGAGTGGGGGGGGGCGAAGAGCAGCCCCAGCCCCGTTGCTGCGTACGCGAAAGTGGGGGAGTCGACCTCTTTCTCTGAGGGCCTGCGCCATACTTGAAAGAGTTGCTGAAATGTGCTATGGCAGCCTCCTCTGCCGATGCTGTAGCTGGTGAAAGCCTGTGCCAGACTCGAGGGAGGGCCGAGCTGTTGAGGTGGGGCGAAGTTTGAGTGAAGAGTAGGCTGCGAAGACCTTGCGTCTGAGGGGGCAGATGCAAACGCATTGTGGAGCTGCTCTACTGAGGACGAAAAGCCCACGACTGGCGCCTTTGCCTGTGCTGCGTAGCCATCCAGGCCGGCCAGCCAGCCAACCAGGCGGCGGCGGCGGCGGCCAGCCAGCCAACCAGGCGGCGGCGACGGCGGCGGCGGCCAGCCCACGCCGGCCAGCCAGGGGCGGCGGTGGCCAGCCACCAGCCCAAACGCCACGAGACCCAAAAAAAAAAGAAAAAGAAAAGAGTTAAAAACCATTTTTTCTTTTATTTATATTTTATTATTCATTTTTATGCAATTAAAAATGAGAAAATTTCAAATGAATCCTCTCGCAGAAGGGGAGGAAAGTTAATCCCGGCAAGGCACAGCCTCTCGACAATTTTTAATTTTTTATGAACACTCTGGGAGCGTAGCCTCACCAGATTTCAGTTTACACTCTTGCGAACGTCGTCTTGCTAGAGTCAAAGTTTTTGTTCGGACAAATTTGTGTTTGTTATGTAGTGACAAACAAATGTGTTCTTCTGTACACCCCACGAAACAAACCCAACACGGCCGTCGCGCCGTGTGGCCGTAGTGCCTGTTTTCCACAAAAGAGACAGATCCCACGGCCGTAGTGCCAAGTCCTTTGAGAGAGACGTTCTATGGCCGTTGTGCCTAGTGAACACGTCTATGGCCGTAGCGCCTCGAGAATAACACATGTGGTGATCACACATTTGGTTCGGAGAGACTAAATGAAAGCGGAGCATACACTTAGTATTGACCATCAAAGTCACGTAGTTTGGCTATAGTGTAAATCTGAAACCGCGGTGTGTTTTACTTGGGCTAAGACTGACAATGGCGTCAGTTGTGCCCAAATTAGACAAAGTGCTTATCAAGAGAAATCAGATAAGCCTAATTGAGCCGTAGTGCTCATAACCCTTCACAATCTTTTAACAGTTGCTAGAAGATCGTGATACACTTTGACAAGGAGAACCATGTACAAGCGTAGTCTTGATGTGGTTATGCCTTGTGTCCAAACAAGTTGCTTACTGTTTGTAGCAACAAGAGAGCTTTGGCCCGTAAAGGCAAGCTGACCCTTGTTTGGTAGTAACAAAATAGTGTCACTACTTGGGCCTCGAGATTAGTGACTAGTTTGATTTAGTCACGTACATTGCCTGGTAAAAGTAATCCCTAAGGTGTGTATTACTTGGGATTAAGGGGCTAGTAGTGCTACTAGCAGTACTCAACTGAATGGTTTATCTAGGAGTACTAATCTGAAGGATTAGCGTACGCCTAGATAATAATAGCAGATTTAGGATTGATTTGTAGAAATCAAAGGTAAATCTGAAGGGGTTTAGTCTTGATGCTCAATACCCTTATAAAACTTGATCGAAGAGAACTATTCTTAAACTTACTAGCATGATTTTCTCTTCTTTTTATTGCCATGCGTCGACATCCCACTGCTCGAGAGTTTGTGGTGATCTTTCGAGGGGGGAAAGAGCCTTTTTATATGTCACATCAATTGGTTTGGTGGTAATTTGATGGTATGGGACATCCAATTCTCACGGAATCGATTGTAGTCTTGGTGGAATGGGACGCCAAGGCTTGTGCATGTAACTTGACTCTTTGGCAGGTCTGTATGTACACTTGTCCGTAGTGATAAAGTGTGCAAGATAAAATTTGAACTTTGAAATTTACCAAATATAGCCATAAGATGGGATAAAACCCAGTTACAGAGTTCGGAGAAGCTCTAGGTAGCAAGACCATGATGGTGTGCTAGTGCTAACAGAGTGATTTAGTTCCAGAGTGATCTAAATCTAGAGGTTAGCCATAAGACTAGTTTGGTTGGACAGTTTCATGCATGGGGGACGCCTTATAGCATTTTGCGAGTGTAGTCTTGCCTATGTTCAACATTTTGTGAGCACATTTTAGTTGCTACCATATGAATTTGGGAAATATATTACTTTCCTACATAAGCAATTGTAATATTGCATGACAGGCTATTTTGCTTACAAAGTTCATGTGCGTGTAAACCCTATAAGTCGTATGACCCCTTGGGAATGAGTGGAGCATTCCATGGATTTAATAAGGTTTTACATGGCAATAGTGAGTGGTATCTCACTCCAGATGAGCCTGGTTGTTGTTAGTATCGGATCCGACATATGAACTGTACATAAACTCGGGCTGAGTTAGGATAGAAGGCTAAGCCGGAGAGCTTAGTGGTAAATCCTACTATATCTAGTGAGTTTTGACTTAACCGGAGTGTTAAGAAGTAAACTCAAAGTCTGGGGCTGAACTGGAGTGTTCGGAGGCAGACATATCTTTTGTTAAATCGGAGAATTTAGTAAAAGATGAGCTTGGGGTGAACCATGGTACCCAGGAAAAAAGCTCTTCACGCTAAAATAGTGCACAATGATTTTAGGGTGATAAATATCCATCGCAGGAATGTTTTACAACTTTCCATAGATGATAGATGAAGACCATGTACTTTACGGAGTTAAAGTACATAGGTAGTGACTTCGGCGCCACATTTTTTGTAGGAAGTCACCAGTGGTGTGGTTAGGTCAGCCGAGACTCCACAAGACCTATGCACTAGTTTTTAAGTTGACCTCTATGATAAGGACGTCCAAAAATTCGAGTTGTAATACCAGATATTGTACTGCAATGTGCAAGGGAGGGGTCAATTTATGTAGTCACTTCTTAGCAGCAAGTGACTTCAGCATCTTGTTATAGATGGTTGTATATGGTACTCCCACTCAGGGGAGGTATGACATTGGGTACGGAGTTACTCATCACAAACTAGTATGGAGCTACTAGTGTGATGATAGTGGGTACGTAGTTACTCACTACTAATACATAGCTGCTAATAAAATTAAGATCCTCGAGTGAAAAATACTCTAGATCAACATTTTAAATTACCGAACCACAATCCATGAGTATCGAGGTACTCATAAATATGTTGACGTTGCTCAAATCGAGGGACCGATTTGTTCGATGGTATGGAGAGTGGAGTAACTTAAAAGTTACACATCACTAGTCCTAGTGAATTGTCGAGGTTATCCGTAGTTTGATGATCCCCTCTACCTATCAGATAACATTCAATTTTGCAAGCCCTGGCATTTAATCCGTAGTGATTATGAGTTGGGTGTGAGATATGGTTATGAAGTTCTTACAAGAGTACTCGTTTATTTGCTTGTCATTGGTTATAGCTTGGTAGAGATTGCCACCTGTGATGGGTAGGTAGCTTTGCCGCTATAATGAGGAGCCAGCAAATAATGTTCTCATAGTTATACTTCATACCAACACCAAACCCATTTTATCTCTCAGCAATTTGTAAAAGCAATCAGACAATTCCGAGAGTCAAACTCCAGTAAGACCTTTGGAATGGCGACATGCACTACCACAAGTGTTGATAGGTTTAATGGGGAAGGGTTCCACACCTGGGCTACATAAATGAAGTATCTTCTCATGTTAAAGAAGCTATGCAATTTAATTAAGGAGAATTCACGCTAATCGCTAATCCAATTGATGATCAGAATGAAAGAGATGAACAAACACTATCATTAATTGGATTGCACTGAGGAACTAACCTTATTCATCACATTGATTTCAAAACCACTTCAAAATAAGCATGGGATGATTTAAATTCAATATTTGATTCCAAGGCCAAGAATCAAGAAATCCATTTGAAAATAGGATTTTATGGCTTAGAGATGAAATTTCATGAGTCACTAGAAGAATTCATAAGCAAAATGACAAGCATCATGACCCAGCTAGATGGCATTGATGCAAAGATAGGTGAAAAGGATGCACTTGCCGTAATTCTCAAACTCATGCGTGAGGAATATAGTGCACTAGTGACCACTCTAAAGGATTTACCTCAACCAACATTTGAGGATTGTATTTCATCTCTACTTGAAGAAGAGAAGCGACTAAATAATGGAACACAAGGACCCATAAGGGATCAAGCATTCTACACCAACAAGGGCACAAAATAATGCTACCACTGTGGAAGATATGGACTAGTGCAGATTCAAGCATAAGCCAAAATGTGGACATTGCAACAAACTCGGGAACAACAAAGAAGAGGAATGCACACTCAAGAACCAAGAGGCCAACTACATGGAGTCTTCATCAAGCAAAGAGAACACCTTCGACGAATATGTCTTTTAAAACCAAAGCTACATTGACAAGCCACACCATCTTAGCCTATGGTTGTAAAAGATCACCAAATGAGTAGACCTAATCTTTTGCTTTTTCTCACACCTGACCACCTGACCACCCTGAGAGTAGCAATTTATGCACCTATGGGGGTGATGACATATTCTAATACCACACTTGGCCACCTTAAGTAGCATGTTGCACTAAGGTGGGGTGATGGGTGTTTTTATAACTCGCATCCAACCACCATCCCCAACCACCCTGTAGTAGCCTACACATCAACGCAACAAGGGTAGCTGTTGAGATTTGTGGTGCCTTGAGCACAAGACAGAGGAAAGATATAAGTAAAGGAAGAAATCATGAGGATTGAGCCACATCATCCAGCCTAATTTATCCCAAATGAGCTAGCAAAGCAATGATGTACTAAATTGAACTTGAGTCAAGCTTGATTAGTTCAATTAGTTCATTATGTATGTAACTAGGCTTTATCCTCCATGGGATTAGATTAAATTAATTAGTGTAATTAGGGTCACATTATTAAGCTTTAATATCTAGGATTAGGGTACCATGAATTTTATTAGCACTAACTCCATCAGTCACATGGTATGGATCGCTTTTACCAACTACCTAATATTAACGGATCCATGCCACTTCCACAACCACTTTCACAAACCATCACTGTAAAGAAAGAGGATCTAGCTCTATGAAGCATATACAAGAGGCTATGGGGATTCCATGGCTATGGAGGTAGAGAGAGTGCAGCATTCATATTGGTTGTGAGAGATAATTAATAAATGAGAAGAGGAAGACACAAGTTTGCAAGTTGTGGATAAAAATTTTTGCACAAAAGATCACACCCTTAATTCATGTCTTATGCCATAATATAGGGCATTTCTTATATAGTAGCTTGCACCCATTGGTGCCACTTGTACTTTATATTTTTCCTCATTGGCTTCTCCCATTCCCTTGTAATGCTATTGGACCCATTCTTTTTTATGCATGCTCTAGTGCACATTTGCATATCCTAGGCATGCTAACATCATTATCTCAGCACCCTCCCTTGATGTGTGCATGGTCATTACCATACTTGAGAGGTGAGAATCCCTCCCTTAGTGCCCACTTAGGCCTTTAGCACTATGGTGTCACTTTCGGGTGTAGGATTCTTTAAAAAAAGGATTACAAGATACACTCATAAGTCTCATATCTCATAAGCTCTAAAATAACACATCTTGGGGTAGATCAATTACATCATTGGATTGGGCATTTACATAATTTGCGGACCAACAATTTGATTCATTAATGACCAAATTTGTTACAGTTCTTATATTAAGACTTACCCTTGTTTTGACAAAACTTCTCTATGTGGCCTTGCATGCCAAAATAGTTACAAGTGGTCCTTGATGGTGCTTGTCCTCATCCTTTTGATGCCGATGATCTACCTCCTCTTGAATAGAGGGCCCTCTAAACATTTGATGTAGAATATTCACTTGCATTCTTTAGTTTGGCTTCCTTCTCAGGTGGAGAAGACTGTATGTTATGCATTGAGAGATTGTCCATGTTTGATAAGTACTCTACAAGGTCACTATATCCTTCAAAGTCACAAATAACTAATAGAATTATTGCTTTGGCTTCATCTTCTTCAAGATTTTTCTCTATGGAAGTGAGTTGCTACTTAGTAGTCTTATACTTATTTATGTCGCTCATCATGTCATCTCTAAGTTTAAGCTTAAGGTTATATAGTTTTATGAGTAGCTTAACCTTAAAGTACTTGGATTTTGTCCCAAATATCATCACAAATAGCTAATACAATTGCTTTGGCTTCATCTTCTTTTTCAAGATTTTTCTCTATAGAAGTGAGTTACTCTTATACTTATTTATGTGGCTCATCATGTCATCCCTATAGGCTTAAGCTTAAGATTATATAGTTGTATGAGTAGCTCAACCTCAGAGTGCTTGGATTTTTTTCCCCAATATCATCTCTAGCTCATCACATGCTTCCTTAGAATTAGTGTTTCCTGTAATATTATCTATGACTTCATCACCTAATGGTGGTGATGCAATTGTGCCTAATGCTTTCTCATCTTTCTCTATACAAAGGTCCCCTAAGATTTCCTCAACTTGCCTTTCTTTTACTAACCCCCATAGGTTTTTCCTCGTAAGTAGGTATATAAGCTTTGATTTCCAAGTGTGGAGCCCAAAGCCATTAAATATATCCACTTCAATGGTAGGTGACATGGTGATGTTGAATTAGTAGGGTCTTACATCAAGACAAGTCTTGAGGTAGTGTCTAACTACTTTACAAATCAGGCATACAAAGCACATTTAGTGTGAGGATTATCTTGAGATACTTATGCTATTCAAGTGATAATGGAAAGGGGAGATGAAATGGGTACAAATGAAGGTTTTCCTATCCCAGAAGAAACATTAATTTCTCAATTTTGGGCTCTATAAGCCCTGATTTTACCTAATCACTTGTTTAATGATTTTAATTAGTGATCAAAAAAGTGATTAGCATAATCTAGACTTGGAGGATGAAATTACACATACCACTTGCAATTTTTATGAGCCTTTTTATATATTCCTATTTCCCTTGATGAAGATGAACTCCCCAAGCCAAGAAATCAGGTTATATGCCTTCAGTTGAGGTGCAAATTGTTAGAAAATGTGAACTGGTATGCATCTACTCCCAACTTGCTCAATGCACTAGCCTCCTGTGGGTAATAATACCCCAAAGATGTTTTTACCAATTTGAAGTAGGGTGCAAATGTCGAGCTCTCCAAAAAAACGGCCTTGAAACGCAAAAACATGTCAGCTCCTGGGTTGAATTTCGCGAAGTCCACTAGTGGGCGCATGCACCTTGATGTGAGAAAGCCTCTCCCAAGATTTGAAGATAAAGGGTTGAGGGAGTATAGCACATTGATCTCTGCAATCTCAGTCACTTGAAGAAGGAGTGGATCAAGCTTGAAATTAGTGAGCTTAATAATGTAATTAAGCTAATGGAAACATATGTGGCCTAGAGTAGCTATGTGCTAAGAGCTCTAAGCTGTGATACCATGTTAAAAAAGAAGATCTAGCTCTATGAAGGATATGCAAGAGGCTATGAAGCTTCCATGGCTATGGAGGTAGAGAGAGTGTGAAAAGATGCATGGGAGAAGAGAGCTTGAGCTCTTGCAAGCACACACACACTCACAAAACCCTAAAAGAGAACACACAAGGTGAGAGGCTGAAAATCTTCTTCTTTACACAACACTCAACACACCATATACAAAGATAAGAGTACACACCATATGAAAAGGTACTCAACCAAATACATACTAGGGTTCTCTATAGTGTGAACCCAACTAAATGAGCTGGCACTATAACTATGTCAGTCTCTAGAATGGCTGTCACATAGCCTATCATCCCACTGGCTGAATATCACCCATGATCTCACCAACCATGCCAGTGGTGTAAGTGTGGGGCCTATCCCCCATCAGTGTCCATCTCCTCACTAGATGAGCTCGATATCTCAACACTCCTCCTCGAGCTCAACTCCATCTCATGTACACTAAGCGAAGCCCTGAATCTGCGGAGCTTCTCTATACCCAATTCTTTGGTGAAGATGTCAGCAACCTGATCCTGTGTGCTAATAAAAACAAGGTCAATGTCTCCTGCCAAAACCTTCTCTCTGACAAAATGGTAGTGGACCTCTATATGCTTCATGCGAGCATGAAAAACTGGGTTCCTGGCCAACTGTATACTGCTAATGTTGTCACAGAAAATGACAACTTGTCTATCTGATAGACCCAAATCTGCAAGTAGCTTTCTCAACCAAGCTACCTCACATGCTTCCATAGCCGCACATCTGTACTCGGCCTCTATACTGGATAGAGAAACCGTAGGCTGCTTCTTGCTGCTCCAAGTCATAGCAGCACTTCCCAAAGAAAACATGAAGCCACTAGTAGATCTTCTATCTGAGATACTACCAGCCCAATTAGCATCTGTGTACCCGTGTACACATATCTCTGTCCTAGTTTCATAAAATAGTCCACAATGCAAAGTAGACCTTACATACCTCAATATGCATCTCAATGCATCCAAATGTGGCTTCTGAGGAACTTGCATAAACTGACTCACCAACCCAATAGCATAGCTCAAATCTGGCCTGGTGATCGTCATGTAGATCAAGCTTCCTACTATGCGCCTATACATAGTAGGATCCTCCAAAATCTCTCCTGAATCTGCACTCAACTTGCCATTCTGATCCAATGGCATTGAGATAAGCTTATAGCCTCTCATACCATACTTGGACAACATGTCCACGCCATATGTCTCTGCAGTAATCCAATACCATGTGGTGGTGACCTAATCACCTCAATGCCCAAGAAATATTTGAGCTCCCCTAGATCCTTCATCTCAAACTTCTGTCTAAGCAAGATTTTTATATCAAATATCTCTGCATCATGGTCCCCCGTAATGATCAGGTCATCTACATAGATGACAACAAGCACAACCCCTCTATCACTGTGTCTCACATACAGCGAGAAATCTGCATTGGCTACATGAGAGCCAATAGTGTCAAGATATTCAGAAATCTTGTCAGACCATGCTCTTGGTGCTTGTTTTAAGCCATACAAGGCCTTCTTCAACCTGCAAACATGCTCGGGGTGACTCACATCCTCATAACCACGTGGCTGCAGCATATACACCTCTTCCTGCAAATCCCCATGCAAGAATGCATTCTTTACATCCATTTGATGTAAAGACCATTGCCTTGACGCAGCCAGTGCTATCACAACTCTCACTTTTGCCATCTAGACCATTGCTTTGTTGTTAAGTTTTGATATATACATACCTATATACATATATCTACATATACATATAAATATACATATATATATATACATATACATATGCATATACACATACATATACATGTACATATACATATACATATACATAGATACATATACATATGTTTTATATATATATATATATATACATATATATATATATACATACATATATATATATATACATACATATATATATATATACATACATATATATATATATATATATATACATACATATACACATATACATACATATATATATACATGCATATAAACCTACATACATATACATATACAAAAAGGTCTGGGGATTTCTACCTTTTTACTAAATTATCTTGATCTATTTCTTGAAGAATTTAAGAATTACCAATCTGAGCTTGAAAGAGAGCCCCCAACTCAAGAAGACTCTAGAATACCTTCCCCACAGCCAACAAACTTGACCCAGTCTCCAGTAGTTGGATCCTCGCGCGTGGCCCCAAAACCATCCACACCATTGTCACAAGTGCCACAATCACACCAAGAGCATACATCTACATCGTCTCAAGTGCAACGTGAGAGGCGAACAAAGAGACGTCTTGACATTATGCATGATGTTCAAGAGGGAGACCCCACAAATGAAGATCAAGAGAGAGACCCTCCAGAGCATCTTCAAGAGGGGGAGGTGTCAGGACAACGTGACATCATGGACATGACTAGTAAGAGTACTTTCCATCGCAAATTTATTTTGAGAAGTGTGTGCTTTCAAAATGCATCTCATTTTTTGTCTTGTTTTGTAGAAGGTGAGAGATGTTTTTCACACATATTGCTGGTAGACATCCACACTCTTTCGGATGTTTTTCACACATATTGCTGGTAGACATCCACACTCTTTCGGAGGGCTCAAATAGGTAAAAAGAATAATTTCACCATATAATTGTTTTTCCAAGTTATACTTACCAAAACCAAACATCATAAATCTTTTATGTAGTGTGGAAGAATTCTTGATGAAGATTCCCAAGGCTCTATCTCATAGAGGTGCTCCCTCGAATACAGTGGCTCGCCTCGTATGGGCTGACTTTCCTATAGGTTTATAGGTTGTTGATGTAGATACGGATGGGTGTCCCTCATGGAATCAAGTTTCTTCATCATTGATACGTGCCACACTCAGTTTTGTTGGTTTGTTTGTGGCTGATGAGGGTTGGTTTGTGTGTTTGAGTCTAATGGATCAACTTTCTAAAATATATTCCATGGGAAAGAAAGTTGGATTGGTCATGCATCGAACAATGTTTGTTCATGTGGATTTAACTTATTTGTATGAGAATGGAGAACGGGTAAGTCATAATCTCTCAAATATTTCCCTTTATGTATACATGTTATGTGGTATGGATATCCAAACATAATGTTTTCTCGTTATGGTAGGTGGATACATTGGCGCTTAGTATGTTCTATCGAGTAAATTGCCATGTCCCTATTATTGATCGCGAGGCTGGGCAAAATGTTTCAAAGAAGTTATTCAATGCTCAACAAAATTACATTTTTGAGAAGAATAAGAAGCATGCATTCCTACGCACGATGGTCTTGGAGCACTACATTCGAGGTGGTGCAGAAAGATCTCCTATGTCCTTTAGGTGAGACAATTTTCATTATGTTCATTTTCATAGCTACTTTTTCAAAATACTTAGATGCACGTTTATGATTGCATTTCATTGTAGGTGGCTAGTGGAGACCTTCTCAAGTGAAGGAGATGGTGTCTTGGACATTTTTTTTTGGTGCCACTTGTACTTTATATTTTTCCTCATTGGCTTCTCCCATTCCCTTGTAATGCTATTGGACCCATTCTTTTTTATGTATGCTCTAGTGCATATTTTCTTATCCTAGGCATGCTAACATCATTATCTCAACACCCTCCCTTGATGTGTGCATGGTCATCAGCATACTTAAAGGTGAAAATCCCTCCCTTAGTGCCCACTTAGGCCTTTAGCACTATGGTGTCACTTTTGGGTGTAGGATTCTTTGAAAAAAGGATTGCAAGATAGACTCATAAGTCGCATACCTCATAAGCTTTAAAATAACACATCTTGGGGTACATCAATTACATCATTGGATTGGGTACATAGTTTGCCGACCAACAATTTGATTCATCATAACCAAATTTGTTACAGTTCTTACATTGCGGCTTACCCTCGTTCTGACAAAACTTCTCTATGTGGCCTTGCATGCCACAATAGTCACAAGTGGTCCTTGATGGTGCTCGTCCTCATCCTTTTGATTCCGATGATCTATCTCCTCTTGAATAAAGGGCCCGCTCAACATTTGATGTAGAAGATTCACTTGCATTCTTTAGTTTGGCTTCCTTCTCAAGTAGAGAAGACTCTATGTCATGTATTGAGAGATTGTCCATGGTACTCTCCAAGGTCACTATATCCTTCAATGTCACAACTAGCTAATAGAATTGCTTTGGCTTCATCTTCTTCAAGATTTTTCTCTATGGAAGGAGTGAGTTGCTACTTAGTAGTCTTATACTTATTTATGTGTGGCTCATCATGTCATCTCTAGGTTTAAGCTTAAGATTATATAGTTGTATGAGTAGCTTAACCTTAGAGTACTTAGATTTTATCCCAAATATCATCATTAACTAGCTAATAGAATTGCTTTGGCTTCATCTTCTTCAATATTTTTCTCTATGGAAGTGAGTTGCTACTTAATACTCTTATACTTATTTATGTGGCTCATCATGTTATCCCTAGGTTTAGGCTTAAGATTATATAGTTGTATGAGTAGCTTAACCTTAGAGTGCTTGGAGTTTGTCCCAAATATAATCTCTATCTCATCCCATGCTTCCTTTTAATTAGTGTTTCCTATAATATTATGAATGACTTCATCACCTAATGCTGATGTAATTGTGCCTAATGCTTTCTCATTTTTCTCTATCCAAAGGTCTCCTAAGCTTTCCTCAACTTCCCTTTGTTTTACTAAACCCCATATGTTTTTCCTCATAAGTAGGTACATAAGCTTTGATTGCCATGTGTGGAACCCCATATGTTTTTCCTCATAAGTAGGTACATAAGCTTTGATTGCCATGTGTGGAACCCAAAGCATTTGAATATATCCACTTAAATGGTAGGTGACATGGTGATGTTGCACTAGCAGGGTGTTACATCAAGACTCTCGAGGCATTGTCTAACTGCTTTACAAATCAGGCATACAAAGCACATTTAGTGTGTGAGGATTATCTTGAGATACTTATGCTATTCAAGTGATAATGGAAAGGGGAGATGAAATGGGTAAAAATGAAGGTTTTCCTATCCCAAGAGCAACATTAATGTCTCAATTTTGAACTCTATAAGCCTTGATTTTGCCTAATCACTTGTTTAATGATTATAATTAGTGATTAAAATAGTGATTAGCATAAGCTAGACTTGGAGGATGAAATTACACATACCACTTTCAATTTTCATGGGTCTTTTGATATATTCCTATTTCCCTTGATGAAGATGAACTCCCCAAGCTAAGAAATGAGGTTATAGGCCTTCAATTAAAGTGCAAATTGCCATAAAATGCGGATTGGTACATAGCTCCTCCATGATTTCTCTGTGCTCCAAATGCCACAAGATTTTGTGGCTAGGCTCCTTATAGTATGGGTAAAAATACCCCAAAGTTTTTTTTCCCAATTTGAAGTAGGGCACAAATGTCGAGCTCTGTAAAAAAAATGGGCTGCAACATAGAAATTAGGTCGTCTAGGCTAAATTTCGTGAAGTCCTCCAGTGGGCACATGCATCTTGATGTGAGAAAGCCTCTCCCATGATTTGAAGATGAATGGTTGAGGGAGTAGAGCACATTGATCTCTGCAATTTCAGCCACTTGAAGAAGGAGTGGATAAAGCTTGAAATTAGTGAGCTTAATAATGTAATTAAGCTAATGGAAACATATGTGGCCTAGAGTAGCTACGTGCTAAGAGCTCCAAGCTCTCATATCATGTAAAGAAAGAGGATCTAGCACTATGAAGCATATGCAAGAGGCTATGAAGCTTCCATGATTATGGAGGTAGAGAGAGTGTAGCATACATATTGGTTGTGAGAGATAATGAATAAATGAAGACACGAGTTTGCAAGTTGTGGATAAAAAGTTTTGCACAAAAGATTACACCCTTTATTCATTTCTTATGCCATAATATAGGCCATTGCTTACATAGTAGCTTGCACCGATTGGTGCCACTCTTTTTCCTCATTGGCTTCTCCCATTCCCTTGTAATGCTATTGGACTCCCTTTATAACAACCATTGAATTTTCATTCTTTTTTACTTATGCTCTAGTGCACATTTTCTCATCCTAGGCATGCTAACATCATTATCTCAACAATCGCAAGTCTAGTATAAAGAACCTCTACATCTCCTATCACTTTTCATGCCACCCTTGACACACTAGCCTACCATCAAGGCTAACCAAATCTTCCCACCACTTTTCCCTAACTCAGGGAGGATCAGTCCTGAACCATATCACTTAACCTTGGGTGCCAACTCCATGGCATATATCTTGGACCATCTACACCTTTTCACCTCAGCAAAGCTGCTTCCAAATGTGAGAATGTGGTCAACCAATAGGAAGAGGGGTATGTTAACCACTCTATAGGTTAACATGGTTTCTTCCGCCTGACCTCTATTGTAAGGCTGTAAGGTGCTTCTCCATCTTACCCCCTCAAACGGGCACTTAGTTTACCTGCTTAAATGGGTAGATGGCACTGAAACATATAAAGCTACATTGTACCACCTTATCTTTGTAAGAACACACTAGAACATATATAAAATGGTACTACACTTCATGTTTATAAGGTGGCACTGAAACATATAAAAAGGCCTTACTCTATGCTTAATGTCAAATGGAAAAGTCTATGAACTTCATGTACAGAGTTTCTTAAGACTAGTGATAAAGATTGGGCCATTTTTATGTTTGGTCAGCCTAGTGTGGAAACTAATCATTTGCATATAAGTTATTTTTGACAATAAGCAACACACAATCATTCCTTGGCAATAGTTTACTTGTGATCTCCCCTTATTCCCTCTTTTTGCTTGCTTGTATTCCATTGAATCTTTCTTGCTTCTTGGATGCATACTAGATAGGTTTGATTTTAGGTTGTCTACTTTTGCATCAGCTTCCCCTAGGTTTGATTTTAGGTTGTCTACTTTTGCATCAGCTTCCCCTTGATTCCCTGACTATTGTGAGAGAGAACCATCATGATAAACCATCTCTTGTTTCCTCTAGTCAACAATGTCTTTAACTCAGAAAATAGTCATGTATACTATTATAAAATGCTAAACAATCACTACCTTCTATAAATATAAATTTTCATTTACTAAAAAACATAAATTTTATTCCCTACCTTTATTTTCAAAATTTAGAATATTTTGAAGAATTAAAAGATTGGTGTTAACATAGGGAGGAAGATTTTGTGGGGATGTTTAACGCTTCCCTGACTACCTCTAAACACAATCATGATGAAATTAACCTCTTTGCACCCTAGTAAGAGAGAGGGACAGAGAGATGAAGACTTCCATGAAGGTCGATGAAGGTCAAGTCCATACATACCCACAACACCATCACCTCGAGCACCATCACGAATTCTCCCAATCCAAGAAGATCAGTATAGTAGAGAGTCTTCAATCTTTCGTAACTTCGTCACATGTGTTAATGGCATACATGACTTGTTGACCCCAAAGGCCTTTCCATTTTCCACATGGTCAATGATGTACCATTAGAGTGCCAGTAAGATTATAGTTCAAACTTGATACTACTGATTGAAGTGCATTGCTGTAAAGGAACACTAGATAGAGGAAAATTTGTAACTATGATGTTTGCATGACTAACAATGCAAAAATGTCCATTAGGGTCATTTTCTTAGATGCCAACAAGCAGGTGCATCAAAACCAAGAAAGGGTACATGGGTAAGATATATGTGTCCTTTCCACCATATAGGACTGCCATCAAATAGGAATAATGGAGCCTTTATGTTGTAAAGGATTTGTGGGATTCTAGTAATGGTTTATGAACTTGAAGAAGTTACATTAATTAACCCAACATTATTTGCCCATACTAGCTTGGTTCCTTTGTTCATGTCAAGAACCTTCATGCCCTCTCTTGCAAGGAATCATAATGATAGTGGTTATCTTGATGGAGGAGGCAAAAGAGGCCAAGAGTTTCAATCCCTCTTGTTTGAGCCCTTCCTCTACTCTCAATCCTCTAAGGTGATCCTTCCTTTCAAAAGGGTAAGCTAGAAAGCTTGAACTACTCCTATCTCCACTTTAGCTCAATCGCTCCTTTTTCCATAATATGAACCATGCACACTCAATCACAGTCTCAATTAGACTCCAATCACACACACATAAGCATGCACACCACAAGCAAGAGGTAAGAGCATAATAGAAGAAGGAACCTTTACACACACATAAGCATGTACACCACAAGCAAGTAAGAGGTAAGAGCATAAGAGAAGAAGGAACCTTTCACTTGAGAAACAATCAATTCTCCCTATTCACATTATTATCAAAAGTTGTATATATACACAAGGGCTTTGTCTGAACGCCCAGCTTAAGTGGGTGCCCATTGCCTATCTCTACTCATATATACAAGGCTTATGGCTAGCTTTTGTTACGTCATTGGGCCTATTGTGATACATAATGTGAAATACTCTAAGTCTAGAGATGGTGACTTCAGATGTACAAAATGTGTGAATAACCATCCTTGCCTAGACCTGCTTCCATCCTTGAAAGCAATGAATGAATGGATTTATTGAGGGTAGAGTCTTTGTCTTTATCTCCTTGATGATCTCATCATGTGAAAGCATTACAACTCCTTTAATTGTTGGAGTGATTTTTTATTGTTGTGGTTGAACATAAAGTTATAACTTGAGAGAATGAACTCAGATGAGAACATCTCTTCAAGGCTTACATTTGGAAGGCCTACAAGAACTATATTGTTGGCATGCATCTCTCCCAGCCATGTGTGTATATCCCACATGCTAAAGTTGCAATAAAAAACCCTTAATATAAAGGTAAACCACCCTATCCCCCCACCTTTATGATGGGTTACTGGCATTTGGGGATCTATAGTGGCCTCTATCTATTACTTTCGCTTAGTTCTATGCCCTGCTCCTTGCCTAACCTACAGTAGTATCAGAGCCTTAGTGGGTTGCGGTGCTGCTGATCTTCGTTAGCATTAGCTCCTCAATTGTCTACAGCTTTCGCTTATGACATTCTTAGAGCTACCAAGCTTCCCATGGGTGGCTACTAGTGGGTTGAGGCCACACTAGAGCCTGTGTTGCACCTAGGTGGGTCTAGCACTCCTGGCTGGCCGATGCCAGGTTGGGGTCGTGTGCTGCCTCTGTCTATGGATCTATGTCAGATGCTAAGGGGTGTTAGCGAGCGTCTCTTCCAGCTACCACGTATATATATCCCACATGCTGAAGTTGCAATAAAAAAGCCTTAATATAAAGGGTGAACCATCCTATCCCCACACCTTTATGATAGGTTACTGGGATTTAGGGACAGGGGGACCCTAACCTACATTGGCCCCTATCTTTTGCTTTCGCTCAGCTTTGCACCTTGCTCCCTACCCGATCCTACATAGATGATATGCACAAAAAACCCATATATTTGCTTGAAAATGGGCCTGATGTTAATGTTGAAGGGCAAGACCTTGCACATGCGATTCATCATATACTTGTCCCACTGCATGTGGCTTGATGTTGATGTCAAAGGGTAAGGCCTTGCACACGAGATTCATCATATACTTATGTCACTGCATGTATCCTTTTTATCTTCTTTGAAATCTTATAGGCATATTATGATAGTATCCAAGAACGTAATGGCTTCTTAGAATGGGATGTGGAGGGCTTCATGATAGTAAATCCATAAATTGTAAAATGTTTCAACACATCCTCTGTTGAGACCATGCCAAAGGTGATGTTTTGAATTTTGGGAAGTTGAGTAGCAAAGGATTGATCTTCTTTTTGCCTCGTATTCTTTCTACCTCATGTGCTTGCATAGTGGCATGTACATGGTATTAATCCTTTGGTTAACTAGCAGTGTACAATATGTTGCCCTCAGTCTAGGATGGGCAACATGGTTGTCACTTGGTTGGCTCTTCATTTCAGCAAGGGACTGATCTTATTTTTTGCCTCATATTCTTTCTACCTCATGTGCTTGCATAGTGGCATGTACATGGGATTGATCGTTTGGTTAAATAGCACTATACAGTATTGCCGAATAGTCTAGGATGGGCAACAAAGTTGCCACTTGGTTGGCTTTGCATTTCAGCAATGTTCAGGGCCCTTTCATCGGTCGGCATCTTGTACCCACTTCTTTCTTTTACTAGGATACTCTACAACCACTTCTTCTTGAAAGGTTATTCTATGTATAGCTATATCAGCAAGACGTTAAGTCTCTGTATACCATGGGTTAACTCTTTGTAGGGATGGTTCTTTCTGCGAGCCTATAAATTGTATCATGATAACATTGGATAGCTGGTAGGTGTGAGAGGTCCCTTGGGATGTTCTATGGTAGTGTGACACGAAGTTGGGGTTTGGACTTCGGTCACTTCTCAGAATCAAAACACACGTGTATGAAACCTCACAACCTCCTTACCTCCCTTTCTCTCCTTAGGTTAAGATAAAGATATACACATCAAAGGTGAGATCATAATTCATGGAAGGAAAGATAAAAGGCTCCGGAGAAGCAAGAATTTCTGCCAGTCTTGCAGCTCCAAACAAAAGGGCGATTCTTTGTTGGAAGAAAATCTTCCGACTTAGGATTATGTGAACGGAAACATACGGGGAATATTGGTAAGGTTCATCCGTTCGAATTGGGCGATTTGGACGGAACATATTAAAGAAAAAGAATATAGCAATCAATTACAAGAGTATAAGACACATGGGGTTTGCTTTTTGATAAGAGATTAGGAGGAATTAATCATGATTAAGAAGAAATAATGGCCAAAAATCTATAAAAACAGAGATACACAGAGAATTACAGTTTTAAATCTGTATAGACTGTGCAAAAGAGGATTATATAGGTGCATAGAGCTTGAAGAGAGCTTCGTGCCTATATAAAAACTTTCAAAAACGGGCAACCGAGCGAAAAGTTATGAGCATTTTACTACAAGACTATAAAACTGTCAAAATTCACCTTAAAAATAGCAACTTTGGGAGAAATTCTGATCATCAATGAAGTAAGGGATTAAGAAATTAGTTACATGAGTGGAAAGAGCATATAAAGAGCTTCCTAGAAATATGATCAATTTTAGAAAATAATACCCGAGTGATGATACCCGAGTAATTACCGGTTGAAAATTGGGTATTGAACCACAAAAACTGCACTTCCCTCTCTTTGCATGAAACCTCAATTTTCACATAGCCTCTTGCCTTTCATCTCCTTCATGATTCAAGCTAGAGGGTAAGGGTTAACATTGCTCAGCGGACAATCGTAAAGATTTACCTATGGTCCCCAAAGTCTTTCCACATGCTCATTACCGCTAAAACCATTGGTACCTCCAAAGGAGGGTGGCAATAAGGCAAGGGCTACCTTGAGAAGTCACAGGCCCACCAAGATAATAACTCCTTATCCCACTTATCATGAATCATCAAAGAGGTCCAAAATTGGGTTAAGCATGAGGAGCTAATGCTAAATGAGACATTCACATGTAAAGAGAGTGTTTGAATAAGGGTTTGAAGATAAGAGAATGGCAATGACACAAAATGCTCAATTGAGGAGGCTCATTCATTGATTTGAAAGGGAGAGGAGGGCTCCTTTTATAGGTGGAGAATCACCCTCTCTTCCATTGTTACAAATTACAACATAAAAATCTTCAACCCTTCAGTAACATAAGGGTAGATGTCACCATCAATTGTCCTCTTAGGCTAAGTCTTCTATTGATTATTAAATTGAAGACTTTTTGACTTTGAGAGTGTGATGAGATAATAGCCAAGTCTAAGTGGCATGTAGGTGGAGATCCCACTTACACATGGCGGAATTCTCCTCTTCCATGTAGGCATTCTAGAAGAATCTTTCCCAATTATGCACCTACACACACTCCTCCACATGCCTTCCACACTCCACAACTTGTAGCCTTATGGTGAATACCATATTAATAATATAATTAAAATCCATGTGAGCATGAAGGCCCACTTTTATTTTCCACATCACTAGCCTATCTACCATACCAAAGTATTTATCAAGCATACTTGTGGCATTTACAATGTGTGCACCCTAAATCAAGCAAAACCATTATATTTGAAGATAGAATGCTATTATCAAGGTAGCCGCCAAGCCGCCGCATCACCACGCCGTTATTCCATTGTGGGCGCCGCAATCTTCTTGGACAAGATTCCACCTTATTACCATTGAGAAACCATCAAAATATGCACAAAATTGAAAATGAAAGATATCAATTTTTCATGTCACATCTTTCCCCCCCAGCAGATCCTCCATGCTTGCCTTGGAGGTATGCTGGCCATGGTGCTCGAGGATAGAATATCTTTAGCCAGTACTCATTGGCACGTTCGGGAACCTCCTGGCCACTTGCATCCTCTAGAAGATAGGTGTTATTTTTGAACTTTTGCTTTATCCTGAAGGGGCCTTCCCAGCGTCGAAGAAGCTTCTTATCTAGCCGTTTCTCCACACGTCCATCATACCTCATGACTAAGCTCCCTTGCTTGAGTTCTGGCTTCTTCTTCTTCTTCATGAGAGTGTCATGCCTTGCCTTGCGCCGTTGTTGTGCAGCCTCCAAATTTTGAAGTGCTTGAAGTCTCCTCTCATCCAAGGCCTCCAGTTGTACTAGGCATTCGGCATGTGTTTCTTCTTCATTATTTAAGCGTGCAAAAGATGTGCGAAGGCTTGTGATTTCCAATTCTATTGGCAAAATAGCCTCCATTCCATAAACTAACTGAAAAGGTGTGAAACCAAGAGAGAGTTTATGAGTTGTCCTATAGGCCCATAGGACCTATGGCAAATGCACATCCCACTTTCTCTTCATAGCATCCACTAGCTTAGACAAAGATCCACAAAGCAGTCCATTAGTTTTTTCTACTAAACCATTACATTGGGGATAATAGGGAGTTGACATAGCATGCTTTATTTTTAATTTCTGCACCAAAGCTTCAATCAAGTCATTCCTGAAAGACCTCCCCCCATCCATAAGGATTTCTAATGGACACCCAAATCGGGCACATATGTATTCCTTGAGAAAGGATGCCACAGCCACTGCTTTGTTATTGACCATGGCCTTTGCTTCTGCCCACCTTGTTGCATAATCTGTGGCCACCAATATGTAATACTTCCCATGTGAGGAACGAGGAAGTGGGCCCACAAAATATTATCCCCACCTTTCAAATGGACCTTATGCTGGGATAGGGTTTAAGGGTCCGGGAACCAATTGCTTATGCCCATATGCCTGGCATACTTCACAGTTTTTGTACCACTCATAGACATCTTTGCTGAGTCGAGGCCAATAATAACCTGTGTTAAGGATCCTCCGCGAGTTGTGCTGGCTGAGGCAAAGTGACCTGAACATTCATGACATAATTCCATAATCCTTTTAGATTCTTCCAGGCTCACTACCCTTCTAAGAATCTTATCCTTACCTTGCTTGTAAAGAACATCCCCTAGAATGGTGTAAGGATGAGCTTTCCTGGTAAGCCTTTGTTTCCGTTGAGGATTCAATCCAGGAGGGAAGTATCTTGTATCTAAATAGTGTTGAACATCTTGGAGCTCAGGCCAACCTGTATCTATTAATGCAAGAGTAGCTTCTTTGAAAGAAGCCAAGGTTTTAGTAGCCCATTCATCAGCCTTTTGATTATCCTTCCTGTTCACATGCACAAATTTACAAAACTCAAAATCTTCTTTTAACTCCATTGCCCTTTTATACAATTCTTGGAGGTTAGGACTCCTTGCCTTATATTCTCCTCTCATTTGTCGGATGACCAATTGCGAATCCCCTTTAACCTCTACCTCTTTAATTCCATCTTTTATGCAATCTTCTAATCCCCAAATTAATGCATTGTACTCAGCCACATTATTTGATATAGCCTTTGGAAATTCCCTACCCTTGACCCATACCTCTTTTCCTTCTGGATCAAATAAAACTATCCCCCCAGTCCCACATTGCTTGGAAGGGCTAACGGCTCCATCAAAATGCATAGTGAAAGCAGTTGTGGTGTCTCCAAATCTTCATATACTTCTTCCTTTGCTCCTGTTCCTTCTTCCTCTTCCTTCTTGGTAAGCAAATCTGCAAGAGAGGCCCTAGTGGTGTTTTCTGTAATAAAAGTGAAAGAGAATTCTTGAAGCTCACAAATCCACTTTGCAAACTTTCCTCCTACAGGATTGGGTTTGCGGACCAAGAATTGTAAAGAAGGTTGAGATGTGAGGAAGAAAAAAGGGCGAGGTAACAAGTATGACCTGAACTTCTTTACTACAAAAACAAGAGACAAACCACCTTTCTCCATTTCACCATACCTCTCCTCGGCATCAGTGAGTTGTCGGCTTGCATAATACACTGGTTGCATGCGCCCTTGCTCTCCCTTTTGCAAGAGTATAGCACCCACTGAATGTGATGAGAAACTTGGGTTCACATAAAAGTCTTCCCCCCACCTAGGAGGCTGCACAATTGGACTTTGACTCATGCATTTCTTGAGCAAACAAAAAGACTGAATTTGATCCGGCCCCCATTGGAAAGAAACATTCTTCTTTGTTAACAGATTTATAGGATACATCTTCTCAGAGAACATGTCAACAAAGCGTTGGTAATACTTTGTTTTACCCAAAATCCTCCTTACCTCCCTTACATTGGTAGGTGGTGGGAGGGCCACAATTGCCTGCACCTTCTCACGATCCATCTCTATGCCTTCTTCTGAGATAAGATGTCCCAAGAGAACCACCTTCCTTCGTGCCAAGCGGCATTTTCTAGGATTAAGACACCCTTTTGCATCATCAATACTTTTCAAGGCCAACCTCAACTTTTCCAAGTGATCCACGCAGCTTGAATAAATGCAAAAATCATCCAGAAAGACCCTTATAAACTTTCCCAAGTAAGGTGCAAATACCTGACTCATGAAGCGTTGAAAAGCTGCTGGTGCATTGGTCAAGCCAAATGGCATCACCCTATAGGCATACACTCCCCAAGGGGTGATAAATGAGGTTTTCCTTTGATCTTCTTCACAAATCCGGATTTGAAAGTATCCAGAGTATCCATCACACACTGAATACAACTCATGACTTGCAACTTGATCCAAAATCTCATCCTGAAAGGATAGAGGATAATAATCCCTCTTTGTGCATGCATTCAGAGGGTGAAAGTCCACACACACACGCCATTTTTCACCCTTTTTGGGAGTGACTACAATTGGGGAAATCCACTCTGAATTCTCTACTGGAAAAATAAATCCAGCTTCAAGCAAATTAGTTACCTCCTTCTTAAGCACCTCCGCTTGCACTACTCCCAAACGCCTTAGCCGCTGTACCACTGGCTTACTTTGGGGCTTGAGATCAATCTTGTGCTCTACTAGGGTTGTTGGAACATGAAGTCAAGGTGTCCTAGTGTGTACTAGGAACTAGTCTTTGTGTGTGAGTTGCCATGTGGCACTCTTTCTATTATCCCATATAGTTGGGTGTCATTGTAACACTTGTACTTCACTTCTATATAAGTGAGGTCTCTATCATGAATAGATCATCCAGCAAGCTCTCAAGTCTTTTTATGAACACAAGTCTCAATCTTGTGGCCTAACTGAACTTGAGTCTATGTCTGAGTAGTTAGCTTCTTCATCATGCTTGTCTTTGTGTTCTTTCCGCCTTAGCTTAGCCTTGCTCAGTTCTTCCTGCTTTCTAATCTAGCTTAGCAGTAGCTTCCATGTTCCTTCATGTGGTATCAGAGCCACGCTACCCTCGTCGTCACGTTGCCTCGTCTTCCTCCTTCTAGCCTTGATGCTGCCCTGATTCTCTTCTCCTTGCCTCGTCATTAGCCTCGTCATCTTTGCCTCAAATCTGCCCGCCATTGCCTGCATTCTACCAGCCATAAGCTGCCCCAGATCTGCGCCATTTTCTTCTCCAGATTTGCGCCATTCTCCACTAGAAGTCTGCCCCACATATGTGCCACATTGCCTGAGATCTGCCCTCTATTTCTGCCTCAAAATCTGCGCCACATTTCCAGCCATCTGCCTCAGCATCTTCCCATGAATCAGCCCGCCATTTTCAGTTCACTGTCTGCGTGTATGGGAGCTGCGTATTGCTAATCTTCATTTCGAGTTGAGATATCTCTCAGATTGATTCATCATGATGAATCCTCACGCTGCCATTGAGAAGTTCAATGGCCAAGGATTCCACACCTGGCAAATGAAGATCAAGTTCCACTTGATGAAGCACAATCTTTGGAATCTGGTCAAGGGAACTTCTTCATCAAACGAGAAGGAGAAGGAAAAGGAACCTCAACGTCTCGAGCAAGCATTCGCAATCATTACATTGGGTCTTGGAGACAATTATCTGCATCACATCTCTGATCTTGAAAACCCTGCTGACGCTTGGAATGTGCTTGACCACTTATTTGGTGCAAGTAGCAAGCATTCAAAGTTGTCACTCAAGATTGAATTCTTTGAGTTAGATCTAAAACCTGGAGCACCTTTGGATGCTCATATCAACAAAATGCGAAGCCTAATGAATCAATTGGCTTCCGTTCACTCTCCGGTGACAGAAGATGATGCTATGGCAGTGCTTCTCAAAAGCATGCCTGAAGATTATGACAACTTGGTCACGACACTGAAATATGGTCCCGATCCTTCATTTGAAGGGATCATAAGTGCATTGCAGGAAGAAGAAAGGAAGCGGGAGAAGCGAAAGGATCACCAAGTGGAGGGAGAACAAGCTTTGGCAACCAAGTTCAAAAGGATTTCTTTTAAAGCTTGTAGACATTGTGGCAAAAACAATCATGATGAGAAAGATTGTTTTCGCATCAAGCCATGTGGGATTTGTGGCAAGAATGGCCACTCTGAAAGTAACTGTTTCTCAAGGAAAAATTCAGCAAATATGGTGGAGGACACATGTGATGAAAAAGCATATATGGTAGATGATAAAGATTTCTGTTTCTAGGGTTCCCTGCCTGGATCATGTTTCCAAAAAGGATTTTTGTAAACCTGTTGCAACCGCTATGAGTATGCAAGGGTATCTTGTCTTATCTGTTTGAACCTCTCAGAGGTATCTATTATATTTTGTGTGTTTGTCCTGGTATATCCCATATTCTGTACCTACCCAAGGATGTCCAACTTGCATGAGAGACTAGAGCCGTGGATTTATCCTTGACCAGAGACCCTGGCATGAGAGACCATGAGCCTATGATTTATCCTTGCAGTATGAGGCATTTCCTTGAGGGGGGATTTGTTGGGTATATCAAGGAACTGCATCTTTTATAAACTCATGATATCACTCACCTTTCCTTCATGGGGGGGTGTTGGAACATGAAGTCAAGGTGTCCTAGTGTGTACTAGGAACTAGTCTTTGTGTGTGAGTTGCCATGTGGCACTCTTTCTATTATCCCATATAGTTGGGTGTCATTGTAACACTTGTACTTCACTTCTATATAAGTGAGGTCTCTATCATGAATAGATCATCCAGCAAGCTCTCAAGTCTTTTTATGAACACAAGTCTCAATCTTGTGGCCTAACTGAACTTGAGTCTATGTCTGAGTAGTTAGCTTCTTCATCATGCTTGTCTTTGTGTTCTTTCCGCCTTAGCTTAGCCTTGCTCAGTTCTTCCTGCTTTCTAATCTAGCTTAGCAGTAGCTTCCATGTTCCTTCAAGGGTAACTTGGCGTACTTGTGAGTAGCTGTTTGCAAAAAGGTTAGGAAATCCATCCAACATTTTTAAGTAATTCTCCCTTTCAGTACCTGCAGCTATGGACTCATCAAGAAGAAGTTCATTTTGTTGGTGAAGACTAGTGAGGTCCACATCTCCTTTCTTGCACATGGTTGAAGAAGCTTCCCCTTCCAAGGCTCCATTGACTTTAGCATCCCCTCGATCCCTTCCCAGGAAAAGACCAAATGCAACTCCCTCCACCTCCCCTTCTGAGATGGAATCCTTGGAGCTACCACTTGTCTCCTCTTCATCAGATGACTCTGACTCTGAACTTTCGGAAGTTGAAGGTTCACCTCTTACCACTTTCTTGCGACAACTCTTGATGTTGTAGTGGACCTTCTTATTCTCACCTTGTAGAATAAGATCACCTGTCTCCCACTTTTGAATTGCCTTCACTTGGCGAAGCCATGGCCTACCCAATATCAATGGGTAAGCCCTAGCATCAGGCTTTGTAGGAATAACCTGAAAAGTTGTAGGCATAGAAATACCACATACATTCACTCCCAAATTCCTGACAATTCCTAAGGTTATCACCCTAGTATTATCAGCAAGTTTGATGCGATAGGGAGAGTTGGTAGAAGACAACTTTAAATCAGCATCTTTCATTGTTTTTTCGCTCATGACATTGATTGACGCACCTCCATCAATGTATGCATTAGAAATTGTTTGCCCCTCAATGATGACATCAATCTCACAGGCACATCATCTCCTACATCAATATCCACTTTTTGAACCATAGGAGTCCCATTATCTCTCTTCTTCTAGTTCTTAGATTCCCTTGTGCTAGCCAGCTTACCCCATTCCTTTCTGAGCTTGGGAGAGAGTGCCAAAAGCTGCCCAAATGTGATTTGTGCCGTTTTCTCCCTAGATCTATTAAGAGATCATAACTAAGAGATCCTTGTCCAAGAGGAAAGTCAGATTGTCCAATTTTTCTCCTAGACGACTTCTTCTTCTTCTTATTTTTCTCCTCTTCTTTAGATTTATCTTCTTGTTCTTCCTCTTCCTGGCTTCTAGTTTTACGACCCCTTTTAGCCATTAATGGCATCAATGTTTCCTCTTCTTCTTCTGAGCATGTTTCCTCTAAAAGTGCTAAACTTTTATCCTCTCTTTTCCTCAATTTTGGACACTCCGTGCGATAGTGCCCCTTCTCTTGACATTCATAGCATGTGACACTACTTCTATCCCTAGGTTTATCCTCAGCTTGTGGAACCCTAGGTGGCCTTGCATTGACTAAGTGTAACTTCAAATCAGCAAATTCTGCCATCAGTTGTGCAATGTTATGATCCAAGGATGGAGCTTGTACCTGAGATGTTGAGGCTATCTCTACTCGTGGTGGGGTTGGCACACTCGGAGAAGATTGGAATGTGGACTCAATATGAAGAGTGGCCTCCTTCTTCAAAGCAATACGAAGAGCCTCTTTAAAATTAGTGGGGTGTTTGCTAAGAACTTTTCCATGCAAGCGGGGATCCAAAGCCCTGATAAACTTGCTCATCTTAAGGTGCTCCATTGCTAAAGAACTATTTGAATCTTCCATAGAAGGTGAAGAAGAAGAAGCAACAACATGTAAAGCAGCCTGTTGATATTTGATGAATAAGGCTTCATACCTCACTGAAAAGGCAGAAACTGACTCTCCTTCCTTTTGGAAAATTTGATCCAATTGCAATAGTAAAGCATTTGGCGACTCCACTGTCCCAAATCTCTCCTTCATTGCTTTGGTCAACCTTTCCCAATCATTCTTGGACTCCTCTAGCAAAGCCTCATGCCAAGTTAAGGCCACACCCTCCAAGAAATCTGGAAGTATTTCTACCCTCTCCTTCATAGACCAACCCGTCAAGCGGCATCCTCGGTTAAACTCTTGGAGATAACTCCCCGGGTCTTCTCCTTCTGATCCTTGGAACACCGGAATGTTGAACATCTTGCACCAAAAGATGAGTAGCAACAAGGGAAATTTACTTTTTCAAAATAACTGTTCTTTAATCATGTGGGACCTTGAGGTTAAAATAGAATAATTCTAAGTAAAACCTGCCCGCCGTCTCCACCAAAAGATGTGACACGAAGTTGGGGTTTGGACTTCGGTCACTTCTCAGAATCAAAACACACGTATATGAAACCTCACAGCCTCCTCACCTCCCTTTCTCTCCCTAGGTTAAGATAAAGATATACACATCAAAGGTGAGATCATAATTCATGGAAGGAAAGATAAAAGGCTCCGGAGAAGCAATAATTTCTGCCAGTCTTGCAGCTCCAAACAAAAGGGCGATTCTTTGTTGGAAGAAAATCTTCCGACTCAGGATTATGTGAACGGAAACATACGGGGAATATTGGTAAGGTTCATCCGTTCGAATTGGGCGATTTGGATGGAACATATTAAAGAAAAAGAATATAGCAATCACTTACAAGAGTATAAGACACATGGGGTTTGCTTTTTGATAAGAGATTAGGAGGAATTAATCATGATTAAGAAGAAATAATGGCCAAAAGTCTATAAAAATAGAGATACACAGAGAATTACAGGTTTAAATCTGTATAGACTATGCAAAAGAGGATTACGTAGGTGCGTAGAGCTTGAAGAGAGCTTTGCGCCTATATAAAAACTTTCAAAAATGGGCAACTGAGCGAAAAGTTATGAGCATTTTACTACAAGACTATAAAACTGCCAAAATTCGCCTTAAAAATAGCAACTTTGGGAGAAATTCTGATCATCAATGAAGTAAGGGATTAAGAAATTAGTTACATGAGTGAAAAGAGCATATAAAGAGCTTCCTAGCCATATGATCAATTTTAGAAAATAATACCCGAGTGATGATACCCGAGTAATTACCGGTTGAAAATTGGGTATTGGACCACAAAAACTGCACTTCCCTCTCTTTGCATAAAACCTCAATTTTCACATAGCCTCTTGCCTTTCATCTCCTTCATGATTCAAGCTAGAGGGTAAGGGTTAACATTGCTCAGCGGACAATCGTAAAGATTTACCTATGGTCCCCAAAATCTTTCCACATGCTCATTACCACTAAAACCATTGGTACCTCCAAAGGAGGGTGGCAATAAGGCAAGGGCTACCTTGAGAAGTCACAGGCCCACCAAGATAATAACTCCTTATCCCACTTATCATGAATCATCAAAGAGGTCCAAAATTGGGTTAAGCATGAGGAGCTAATGCTAAATGAGACATTCACATGTAAAGAGAGTGTTTGAATAAGGGTTTGAAGATAAGAGAATGGCAATGATATAAAATGCTCAATTGAGGAGGCTCATTCATTGATTTGAAAGGGAGAGGAGGGCTCCTTTTATAGGTGGAGAATCACCCTCTCTTCCATTGTTACAAATTACAACATAAAAATCTTCAACCCTTCAGTGACATAAGGGTAGATGTCACCATCAATTGTCCTCTTAGGCTAAGTCTTTAATTGATTATTAAATTGAAGACTTTTTGACTTTGAGAGTGTGATGAGATAATAGCTAAGTCTAAGTGGCATGTAGGTGGAGATCCCACTTACACATGGCGGAATTCTCCTCTTCCATGTAGGCATTCTAGAAGAATCTTTCCCAATTATGCACCTACACACACTCCTCCACATGCCTTCCACACTCCCCAACTTGTAGCCTTATGGTGAATACCATATTAATAATACAATTAAAATCCATGTGAGCATGAAGGCCCACTTTTATTTTCCACATCACTAGTCTATCTACCATACCAAAGTATTTATCAAGCATACTTGTGGCATTTACAATGTGTGCATCCTAAATCAAGCAAAACCATTATATTTGAAGATAGAATGCTATTATCAAGGTAGCCACCAAGCCGTCGCATCACCACGCCGTTATTCCATTGTGGGCGCCGCAATCTTCTTGGAGGAGAAGCTTCCACCTTATTACCATTGAGAAACCATCAAAATATGCACAAAATTGAAAATGAAAGATATCAATTTTTCATGTCACAGTAGCCTCTCTTCTCCTATAAAAAATAGGTTCGGGGTTTGAAGGAGCCAAATAGGTGCATGCATGTCCATCATGGTGTGGCTTCTCTAGTCAGGGATTGGCGAGAACTTATCTCCTTCCTATGACTTTTGGCTTTTTGACTGTGGCAACTCATGTAAGGCATCGGTGTTATGTCAGGGAGAAGTCTTCATCTTCTTAGGGATTGTCACCTTGTTAATTTTTATCTCTTTGGGATGTGGCGACATATTTTTGTTGTTCTTTAATGATGACTGAGCTAGAGTGTCATTCCCTACATCCCCAACATCTTTGCTCGAGCCTTTGGGGTCTTGACTTGTGATACTTATCAAAATAATATTTCTTGTGCTTATCACTAAAGTAAAGAGGTTCATCCCCTTCCATCCCGTTGAAGGTGAGATAATAAACTTGTGTTTTGGTAAAGAAAAAAGCATTGGTGGTTAGTGTGTCTCCATGGGGTGATCCTATTGTATTTTAAAAGAAGAAGGATGGGTCCCTTAGACTGTGTGTAGATTATTGAGGCCTTAACTAACTTGTACTATTAAAAATAAACACCCTATACCTCGCATGTATGAACTCCTTGATAGACTTCATGGTGCCTGTATATATCACAAATATATATTTGAAGTTAGGATATTACCAGATCAAGGTTAAGGAAAAAGATATGCCCACCAAGATTGCTTTTCACTCTAGATATGGGTACTATGAGTTTCTAATTATGCTATTTGGGTTAACTAATGCACCTACACAACCTTCAACGTATTGATGGAAAATGTATATCGAGAAAAGCTGGATAATGTCATTCTATTATTATTTGATTATATTTTGGTTTACTCTAAGGGTGAGGCCAAACATGAGAATTTGTCCAGAAAGCCCTAGAGATCCTACGGGAAAATCAGCTTTATGCTCAGAAAAGAAAGTGTGTTTCTTTTCCAATATGTTTACGTACTTTATATATTTGTGATTAACTGAGAGAGGAATAATTCTTAACCTAGAAAAGGTTGACGCTCTCATTCATTTGCCAACTTCAAAGTCAGTTATAGGGAAGTTTGTGGATTCCTAGGTCTAACTGGTTGGTGCCACATTTTTGTCAAGGATTATGCTAAGGTAGCAGCGCAACTTAACAAGAGTGCTTAAGAGAAGGAATTGTCTTTCAAGTGGACTCCAAAACCAGAAAGTAACTTTGAAAAGTTGAAGGTTATTTCAGCAACCTTCCCTATTTTAAAACTCCCTGATTTCTCTCTACCCTTTGAGGTAGTGGTAGTAGGTGCCAAGCCATGGTGGTGTCGTAATGTAGGAAGGACACCCTATAGCCTATGAATCTAGAAAAAGCCAACCCTATGAAAACAAATTTTTAACCCATAACTTGGATTTATTCAACCCACAACTTGGAGTTATTGGCTGCAATACATACTCTCAAGATTTGAAGGTATGAATTATTGGATGCGATACATACTCTCAAGCTTTGAAGGCATTATTTATTGGGCAACAAATTTTAGTTGGTAACTAATCACAAGATCTTGAAATGGATTTTTACATGAAGCAAAGAAGATGGATCAAAATTTTGCATGAGTTTTATTTGGAAATTAAGTTTAGACGAGGGAAAGAAAATGTGATAGAAAGCAAATGCTTTTAGTTGGTAACTAATCACAAGATCTTGAAATGGATTTTTACATGAAGCAAAGAAGATGGATCAAAATTTTGCATGAGCTTTATTTGGAAATTAAGTTTAGACGAGGGAAAGAAAACAAGATAGAAAGCAAATGCTCTTAGTAGGAAATCTTTTGTTGTTGCTTTCTTTGAGTCAATTCTTGACCAAACTAGACAAGGACTGATAATAGACCTATTCTTCAATAACTCCAACAAGGAGAAGAAAGACCTAAGACTGAAGGATTCATCTTGGAAGATGGAAATCTTTATTTCAGCATAATATCGTGTGTATCAAATAGCTTGGGACATAGAAGGTAGATTCTTGAAGAAGCTCATGATGTTTAGAATCATGTAAAGATATGTTTGATTTATTAGAAAGCTAAGGAAGAAAGAGTCAAGTTACATGGAACGCTCCAACCACCATCAGATCTGTTGAGATATCGAGCTCGTCTAGTGAGGCGATGGCCACTGATGACCCGCCTGGGGGATAGGCCCCACACTTACACCACTGGCATGGTTGGTGAGATCGTGGGTGATATGCGGCCAGTGGGATGACAGGCTGTGTGACAGCCATTCTAGAGACTGGCATAGTTATAGCGCCAGCTCATTTAGTCGGGTTCACACTATAGAGAACCCGTGTATGTATTTGGTTGAGTACCTTTCATATTATGTGTACTCTTATCTTGTATATGGTGTGTTGAGTGTTGAGTAGACAAGAAGAAGATTTTTCAGCCTCTCACCTTGTGTGTTCTCTATTAGGGTTTTGTGAGTGTGTGTGTGTGCTTGCAAGAGCTCAAGCTCTCTTCCCCCCTGCATCTTTTCATGGTATCAGAGCCTGGTTCGTGCTAAGGGCTGAGCTGCAAGCAAGAGAACCACAGGAAGCAGTACGAGGGTAAGAGCTTCAACTACTCTTCCCTATTTGTGTTGGTGACTACACCCTTGTCGGGAGCTCTACGGGAGGCACCGGCAAATGATCTCTGATTGAGGAGCTTTCTTCGCGGGTAGGGATTTCATTAACGTCTTCACAATTTCGTGATCACGTTAACAAAACCTATTGTTAACATATTAAAAGTTGTGATCACATTGTATATTCACGGGCATTTTTGATGACCAGCAAAAACCTTCTCTGCCAGTAATCCCGCCGGGTAAATTCCATTTCCCGGCGGGCCCGCCGGGAAAACCCATTTTCCCGGTGGGAAAAATAAAAATAATAAAAATAATTAAAATAATAAAAATAATAAAAAAAACATGTTCACAGTCATTCTTACCATTTTTGGGCCTTCTGGACTCATTTATGATGTTAAAAGTTTAAAATTCTTGGCACAAAAAAAGTTTTGTATAATTTACTGGCCTTAAGTTCAATTGACACACCAATTAAATCTAACTATACTTACATCAATTGACTCAATTGTCCATGACATCATTACACTCAATTGAGCCCAATTGGACTCAATTACACTTGATTTACACTCAATTGATATTAATTGGGTGTGAATTGATGTCAATTGTGCCTAATTCGACGCAATTGAGCCCAATTTACACCCAATTTGCATAAATTGGGTGTAAACTAAGTATCAATTGAGTCGAATTGGACTCAATTGACAATAATTGGATGTTAATTGATATTAATTAAGCCCAATTTGGGTGTTAATTTATTACAATTAATGTCAATTAAGCTCAATTGAGCTCAGTTGACATCAATTGGGTGTCAATTGATATCAATTGAGCTTAATTGGGCTCAATTGCGGCTCAATTGCACTCAATTGTGTGATCGATTGTGTGTCAATTGATGTCAATTGAGCCTAATATGATACAATTGAGCTCAATTCACACCCAATTGGATGTAAATTGAGCGTCAATTGAGCCGAATTAGACTCAATTGACAGCATTTGGGTGTTAATTGATATCAATTAATATCCAATTAACACAATTGAAGTCAATTAAGTCTAATTGACTTCAATTAGATAATTTGGGTGTCAATTGAGCTCAATTGGACGTAAATGACATCAATTGGGTGTTAATTAACATCAATTGAACCTTATTGACATCAATTGGGTGCCAATTAACATCAATTGGACTCAATTGACATCAGTTGGGTTTCAATTGAGCCAAATTGGATGCAACTGACATCAATTGGGTGTCAATTGATTACAACCGAGTTGAATTGGGCTCAATTGCACTCAATTGATATTAATTGGGTGTCAATTAAACCTAATTCCATGCAATTGAGCTCAATTGACATCAATTCACATCAATTGCACTCAATTGATATTAATTGGGTGTCAATTGATTGAGCCTAATTCGATGCAATTGAGCTCAATTCACATCAGTTCACATCAATTGGGTGTCAATTGATGTCAATTGAGTAAAATTGAGTCTAATTGGGTGTCAATTGAGTCAAATTGAGTCAAATTGGGTGTCAATTGATATCAATTGAGCCAAATTGAGTCTAATTGAGTCCAGTTAGACTTAATTAAGCCAAATTGAGTCTAATTGGGTGTCAATTGATGTCAATTGAGCCAAATTGAGTTTAATTGGGTGTCAATGGAGCCTAATTGACATCAATTGGGTGTCAATTGATGTCAATTGAGTCCAATTGAAGCTAATTGTGTATCAATTGATACACAATTGATGTCAATTGGGCTCAATTAACATCAATTGGATTTAATTGACACACAATCGATGTCACATGGGCTCAATTGACACCTAATTGATGTCAATTGATATCAATTGGATGTCAATTGATGCTAAATTGAATGTACCCAATTGATATCAATTGAGTCCAATTGACATCAATTAAGTCTAATTGGGTATTAATTGATCAATTGGGCTCAATTGATATCAATTGACACCCAATTGGACTCAATTGACATCAATTGGACTCAATAGGGTGTTAACTGATGTTAATTGAGCCCAATTGACATCAATTGGGTGTTAATTGAGCTCAATTGGATACAATTAACAATAATTGGGTATGAATTGAACTCAATTGACATCAATTAGGTATCAATTGAAGCTAATTGCATCAATTGGGCAAATTGCATCCAATTGAATTCAATTGACATCAATTAAGCCTAATTGCATCCAATTTAACCCAATTGGACTCAATTGAATCCAATTGGACTCAATTGACATCAGTTAGGTGTCAATTGAGCCTAATTGTATCTATTTAGACTTAATTGACATCAATTGGGTGTCAATTAATTGGAGTCAATTGATATCAATTGGGTGTTTATTGATGTTAATTGAGTTTAATTGACATCAATTGGGTGTTTATTGATGTCAATCGAGTCCAATTAGATGCAATTGGACTCAATTGGGTGTGAATTAGACTCAATTAATATCAATTGGGCTCAATTGATATCAATTAGGTGTGAATTGATGTCAATTGAGCCCAATTTGATGCAATTGATATCACTTGGATGTCAATTAGACTCAATTGGCACCCAATTGATGTCAATTGAGTCCAAGTGGATGTCAATTGATATCAATTGAGCCCAATTGATCAATTGACACCCAATTAGACTTAATTGATATCAATTTGACTCAATTAGGTATTAATTGATATCAATTGGACTCAATTGGATGCTAATTGATATTAATTGAGCTCAATTAGACTCAATTGATATCAATTAGGTGCTAATTAAGTGTAATTGATGTCCATTAAGCCCAATTTAGCTTAATTGACATCAATTGGGTATCAATTGACTACAATTGATGTCAATTGAGCTCAATTGACATCAATTGGGTCTTAATTAATGTCAATCGAGTCTAATTAATATCAATTAGGTGTCAATTAAGCCAAATTGATATCAATTGGGTGTCAATTGAGCCCAATTCACATCAATTAGGTGTAAATTGAACCTAATTGGACTCAATTAATATCAATTAGGTGCGAATTGATGTCAATTGATCCCACTTGGATGCAATTGATATCAATTTGGTGTCAATTGGACTCAATTGGCACACAATTGATGTCAATTGAGTCCACTTGGATGTCAATTGATATCAATTGAGCCCAATTGATCAATTGACACCCAATTAGACTTAATTAATATCAATTTGACTCAATTGGATATTAATTGATGTCAATTGAACTCAATTGGATGTTAATTGATGTTAATTGAGTCTCAATTGACATCAATTGGGTGCCAATTGAGTGCAATTGATGTCAATTAAGCCTAATTTATCTCAATTAACGTCAATTGGGTGTCAATTAACTATGATTGATGTCAATTGTGCTGAATTGACATCAATTGGGTGTTAATTGATGTTAATTGAGTTTAATTGACATCAATTGGGTGTTAATTGATGTCAATTGAGTCCAATTAGATGTAATTAGACTCAATTGGGTTTGAATTAGACTCAATTGATATCAATTGGGCCGAGTTAATTGGGTGTCAATTGAGCCCAATTGACATCAATTGGGTGTGAATTGAACGTGATTGGACTCAATTGACATTAATTAGGTGTGAATTGATGTCAATTGAGCCCAATTGGATGCAATGGATATCAATTGGGTGTCACTTGGACTCAATTGGCACCCAATTGATGTCAATTGAGTCCAATTGGATGTCAATTGGTATCAATTGAGCCCAATTGATCAATTGACACCCAATTAGACTTAATTGATATCAATTTGACTCAATTAGATATTAATTGATATCAATTAGACTTAATTAAGTATTAATTGATGTTAATTGAGTCTAATCGAACTCAATTGACATCAATTGGGTGCCAATTGAGTGTAATTAATATCAATTAAGCTCAATTCGGCTCAATTGGCATCAATTGGGTGTCGATTGACTACGATTGATGTCAATTGAGCTCAATTGACATCAATTGGGTGTTAATTGATGTCAATTGAGTCCAATTAACATCAATTGGATGTCAATTGATGTCAATTGAGCCCAAATGACATCAATTGGTGTGAATTAAACCTGATTGGACTCAATTGACATCAATTAGGTGTGAATTGATGTCAATTAAGCCCAATTGGATGCAATTGATATCAATTGGGTGTCACTTGGACTCAATTGGCACCCAATTGATGTTAATTGAGTCCAATTGGATGTCAATTGATATCAGTTGAGCCGAATTGATCAATTGACATCCAATTATACTTAATTGATATCAATTTGACTCAATTGGATATTAGTTGATGTCAATTGGACTCAATTGGGTGTTAATTGATGTTAATTGAGGACTCAATCGACATCAATTGGGTGCCAATTGAGTGCAATTGGTGTCAATTCGGCTCAATTGGCATCAATTGACTAGGATTGATGTCAATTGAGCTCAATTGACATCAATTGGGTGTTAATCGATGTCAATTGAGTCCAATTAAGCCCAATTGTGTCCAATTGGGTGTCAATTGATTGAATCCAATTAAGTCCAATTAAGCCCAATTGAGTTCAATGGGGTGTCAATTGATGTCAATTGAGCCCAATCGATCAATTGACACCCAATTAGACTTAATTGATACCAATTGGACTCAATTGGATATTAATTGATGTCAATTAGACTCAATTGGAAGTATAATAAGATCTAATTGATGGTAATCGAGCTTAAGGCGATAAATTTAGAGATAACTTTTTTTGTACAAAGAATTTTAAACTTTTGACATCATAAATGAGTCCAGAAGGCCCAAAAATGGTAGGAATGACTGTGAACATGAAAATATTTTGACCATTTTTTTAACTTTTTTTCTCGTCGGGAAAATGGATTTACCCGGCGGGCCCGCCGGGAAAACAAAAAGCCCGGCGGGCTTCGGCAGGTTACCAGGTCACTGGTGACCTTCTATTTTGAGAACATGAAAACATGTGAACATGTGAATAACATGTTCACAAGTGTTATTAACAAAAAAAATCTTGTGATCACGTGAATATAAAATCCCTGTTCGCGGGAGTAAAGCTATAGGGCAACTATATAGTCCTATCGGACTGAAATTTTCGAGCCGAAAACGCGTTTCGGGCGCGTCTGGACCTCCGTTTTTTAGAAAGCAGGCGATTTCGAGCACTGCGGGTAAGTCATCGATTCTCTGTAGAACTCTGTTTTAAGAACTGCAGGAAGACAGATTGACTGTGTAGACACTGTGGGTGCTGCAAAGAGGTCTACAGTTGCCATTGGGTGTATGTATGCACATTGAAGTCATTGGTTGTGACATTTGAGAGTACTACAGTACCGCTGTGCAGAAAATACAGCAGTTTGTGCAGAAAAAACCAGAGTGCAGTTTGGCAAGATGTCTAATGATGGCATAACACAGATTGTGGCTGAGAAGCTGGATAAGAATAACTTCCATGCTTGGAGGTTCAGGTTGACGAATTTCCTGATGGGAAAAGGCTATTGGGACTACATAGAAGGTGAGCATGAAGAGGCACCAGAGATACCGGATATAAATTCGACTGCTGCAGATGTGAAAGAGTTTAAAGACTGGAATCAAGGAGCCAGGAAGGTTATGTATTGGCTTTCCATTAGTATACAGGACACCATGATTGGGCACATTCAGGATGCCAAGTCCCCCAAGGAGGCGTGGGACACCTTGGTAAAGCTCTATGAAACAAATACCAAGGCACGTAAGATACAGTTGAAGAATGAACTTCATACTGTGGAGAAAAAGAGCATGTCTGTGAATGACTATGCGCTGAAGATAAAGGGTATTGTGGAATCCCTTGCATCTATTGGTGTTTCAGTAGATGATGATGACAAGGTGGAAGTCTGTCTACGTGGTCTCGGGCCACAATACAAGGCGTTCAAGACGTCCATTCAGACTCGGGAAAACATTCCCAACTTTACAGATTTGGTGTCTATGCTGATTATCGAAGAGAAGAGCTTGGGCGAAGACCAACAATCTTCACAAAGCAAAAACAGTTCAGAGCAACAGGCCTTCTACACGAGTTCAGGAAGAGGACGAGGTAGAGGAGGCCGTGGATGCGGTCAAGGAGGTGGCTGAACAGGTAATCAGAATTATGGCCAGCAGCAGCACAGCAGCAACAATAGTCCCAGAATCAACAACAACAACAACAACAACACGCAGGTGGAAGAGGCAAATTCAGAGGCAGGGGGAGTCAAAGAGGCCGTGAAAATTGGCAAAGGTAATATAATGATGCACGTGAATGCTATTATTGTGGTAAGCCTGGACATGTGCAGTCAGAATGTTATAAGAAGCAGGCTAACATGCAAAATGGGAAAGTGCAGCAAAACAACTATGCATCCTCAAGCAGAAATAATGAGGATAATGAAAGGTTGTTTGTTATGCAGCATGTTGTGAATGCCATGTCTGAAAATGTTAATGTAGCACAAAAAGATAATGTATGGTATGTGGATTCAAGCGCTTCGAACCACATGACGAGTCATGGGGAGTGGTTCAAGGAGATGAAAAACCCAGAAAGACCAAGTTTTGTGGAAACAGGGGATGACACTGCTCATCCAATTGCCCACGTTGGAGATATGCCATTGTCTATGCAGGATGGCAAAGTGAAGTACCTTGCAGATGTACTTCATGTACTGAACATAACAAAGAATCTAGTTTCAGTTGGTCAGATGATTGAGCAGGGTTTGCAGGTTCGGTTTAACCCTGATGGGTGTTATGTTGAAGATTTCAAAGACAAGTGCAGGTTGGTTGCAAAAGGCAACAGAGTGGGCAGAATATTTACGTTGAATGTAGACATGCCTGAAATGAGTGCTGCGATGTTTGCAAATGGTTCAGGAGTTGTTGCAGACACAGACATATGGCATAAAAGAATTGCACATGTGAATGTGCAGAGATTGAAGTCTATGAAGACAAAAGGAATTGTGACAGGGCTGCCAAAATTTAAAGTGGAAGGTATGCAGAAAATATGTGAAGCATGCCAATTTGGGAAGCAAACAAAGCATGTGTTTCCACGTAACAGATATGTGAGCAGAAATGCACTAGATGTTGTGCATTCAGATGTATGGGGTCCTACGAAGACCATATCTATGGGAGGCTGCAGGTATTATGTGACTTTCATTGATGACCACACAAGGAAAGTGTGGGTATATTTCATGAAAGAGAAGAGTGAGGTGTTCACTCACTTTCAGAATTTCAGAGTTTTGGTTGAAAAGCAAACAGGAAAATATGTCAAGTGCCTAAGGTCAGATGGAGGGGGAGAATACTTCTCCAATGATTTCTCTGAATTTTTGAAGAAGAATGGTATTCGGAGACAGTTCACATGCAGATACACTCCGCAGCAAAATGGAGTTGTTGAGCGGAAAAACAGGCACATTGCTGAGATTGCGCGAGCATTGATGGAAGAGAAGAATATGCCGCATTGCTATTGGGCTGAGGTTGTTTCTCAACAGTATACATCATGAATAGGACTCCAACTGTAGCCATACATGATGTAACTCCAGAGGAGAGGTTTACTGGCAGAAAACCAGATTTGTCTCATCTGAAAGTCTTTGGATGCATTGCATATGTGCATGTGCCAGATGAGCTGAGAACTAAGCTGGACCCGAAAGCTGAAAAATGTGTGTTTATTGGATATTCCCTTGAGCAAAAGGGATACAGGTGTTATAACCCTGATACACGGGAGCTGAGGGTAAGCAGGGATGTTGTCTTTGATGAGATGAGCAGCTGGTATGCTGCTGAAAAAGAAGCTGTTGGGGCTGATGTGAGTGGAAGTGTGGTTGCACAGAATGCAGGTCAGCAATCACAGTCTTTGAGTGGACCAGGAGAGTCCTCATCTAGTGGGTCTATTGATAGACCATGGAGTGGCAGGCTGCGTCATAATACCAGTCCTGCAAATGTGATTAGTACATCACGTAAAGGAAAAGAGAAAGTGGTTGAGCCCCTTGGTATGCCTGACATTTCTGCAGGGCATTCTCATGTTGATGGAGAGTCTAGTGGTTCAGATATGAGCCTTGATGAGGAGCTTGGGATCCCAGCTATGAGAACACCTGGTGTAAAGAAGGCTATGGAAGCCATGAATGAAAAGCTACGAAGATCAGGGAGAGTGAAGAACCCTGTGCAGAGATTTACATATGATGGTTATGTGGCACATCACTATGCATATATGGCAAAGGTTGTGCAGGTTGTAGAGCCCACATGCATTGATGAAACTGTTGGAAATGTGTGTTGGGAGAAAGCTATGGATGAGGAGATGGATGCACTATATGGAAATGAAACTTGGGATTTAGTGCAATTGCCTGAAGGCAAGAAAGCCATTGGATGCAAGTGGGTGTACAAAGTCAAACATAACAGTGATGGAAGCATAAACAGGTACAAGGCTAGATTGGTAGCCAAAGGATATGCACAGACATATGGGATTGATTATGAGGAAACTTTCAGCCCAGTTGCCAAGATGGCAACGGTGAGAGTTGTGATAGCAGTGGCTGCGTCAAAGCAATGGTCTTTATATCAGATGGATGTAAAGAATGCATTCTTGCATGGGGATTTGCAAGAAGAGGTATATATGTTGCAACCACCTAGATATGAGGATGTGGGTCACCCCGAGCATGTTTGCAGGTTGAAGAAAGCCTTGTATGGCTTAAAGCAAGCACCAAGAGCATGGTCTGACAAGATTTCTGAATATCTTGTCACTATTGGCTTTCATGTAGCCAATGCAAATTTGTCGCTGTATGTGAGACATGGTGATAGAGGGGTTGTGCTTGTTGTCATCTATGTAGATGACTTGATCATTATGGGGGACCATGATGCAGAGATCTTTGATGTAAAGATCTTGCTTAGACAAAAGTTCGAGATGAAGGATCTGGGGGAGCTCAGATATTTCTTGGGCATTGAGGTGATTAGGTCACCACATGGTATTAGATTACTGCAGAGATAGTATGGCTTGGACATGTTGTCCAAGTATGGTATGACAGGCTGTAAGCCTATTTCTGTGCCATTGGATCAGAATGGCAAGTTGAGTGAAGTTTCAGGAGAGATCTTGGAGGATCCTACTATGTACAGACGCATAGTAGGAAGTTTGATCTACATGACGATCACCAGACCAGATTTGAGCTATGCTGTTGGGTTGGTGAGTCAGTTTATGCAGGTTCCACGGAAATCGCATTTGGATGCAGTGAGACGCATACTGAGGTATGTGAAGTCTACTTTGCATTGTGGACTATTCTATGAGACTGGGACAGAGATATGTGTACATGGGTACATAGATGCTGATTGGGCTGGTAGCATCTCAGATAGAAGATCTACTAGTGGATTCATGTTTTCTTTAGGGAGTGCTGCTGTGACTTGGAGCAGCAAGAAGCAGCCTACGGTTGCTCTATCGAGTACAAAGGCCGGTAGTACAGAGGAGCTGCTATGGCAGCATGTGAGGTAGCTTGGTTGAGGAAGCTACTTGCAGATTTGGGTCTATCAGTGGATAGACAAGTTGTCATTTTCTATGACAACATTAGCAGTATACAGTTGGCCACGAACCCAGTCTTTCATGCTCGTACAAAGCACATAGAGGTCCACTACCACTTCGTCAGAGAGAAGGTCTTGGCAGGAGATCTTGACCTTGTTTATGTCAGCACAGAGGATCAGGTAGCTGACATTTTCACCAAAGCATTGGGTACAGAGAAGCTCCACAGATTCAGGGCTTCGCTTGGTGTACATGAGATGGAGTTGAGCTCGAGGGGGAGTGTTGAGATATCGAGCTCGTCTAGTGAGGCGGTGGCCACTGATGACCCGCATGGGGGATAGGCCCCACACTTACACCACTGGCATGGTTGGTGAGATCGTGGGTGATATGCGGCCAGTGGGATGACAGGCTGTGTGACAGCCATTCTAGAGACTGGCATAGTTATAGCGCCAGCTCATTTAGTCGGGTTCACACTATAGAGAACCCGTGTATGTATTTGGTTGAGTACCTTTCATATTATGTGTACTCTTATCTTGTATATGGTGTGTTGAGTGTTGAGTAGACAAGAAGAAAAATTTTTCAGCCTCTCACCTTGTGTGTTCTCTATTAGGGTTTTGTGAGTGTGTGTGTGTGCTTGCAAGAGCTCAAGCTCTCTTCCCCCCTGCATCTTTTCAAGATCTACCTCAAATGAAGTATGAATGTATTAGTATAGATTTTATCACAAGATGCAATCATGGTAGTAGTTAACAGGCTAACTAGAGTAGCTCACCTTATTCCAATAAAGAAGATTTATATAGCTAGCTAAGATATTTCTCAATGAAATCGTCCAACTTCATGGTCTCTCTCATAGGAACTCGGTGACAAGGACTATAAATTCACCTCCATATTTCGACTACTCTATTTGAGTCCATAAAAACTCATTTAGATATGATCTCCACCTATCATCCAAAAATGGACAGACAAACTAAGAGAGTAAATCAAGTGATTGAAGATATTATTAGAGCTCATTGTAGCAAAGAACCCCGTAAGTGGATGACTTACATTCATTTGGTTGAATTTTCCTATTATGCTTCTTTCTGTAGGGGTTGGGTATGTCACCCCATTGATCAAAGTTGAGGCTACCAAACAAATGTTGATAAGATGGAATTTGAATGAAACTCATCCGTTAGAATGCATCTCAAGACCGTCAGAATGTGAAAGAAGCTCAAGACCATTAGAAAAGTGAAAGAAGCTCAAGACCATTAGAAAAGCTATGCTCATTTAAAAAGATCTGTCAGAGCCTTTGAAGAAGGAGATATGGTGTTCCTTAGAGTCTGACCCAAAAGAAGCTCTCTAGTCTTGGGAAAATTTTGAAATCTGGTAGATAAATATTGTGGACCATGTTTCTTAATCAAGAAAGTTGGAGAGCAAGCTTACGAGCTTCTTTTCCCTCCTCATCTTCAATTCCACAATGTGTTTCATATTAGCTTATGGAAGAAGTATGTTCCGGATGAGGCACATTTTTTAGATGAGAAACTTGTACAACTTAAAGACTGAACATAATTTCCCATCAAACTTAGGAAAATCTTTGTGAAACTCTAATTCAATGGAAGTTCTACCCAGTAGAAGATACTACTTGAGAGCGACTTGATGAGATCCGCCAAAACTTTCCTTCATTTGCAAGCTAAGCACAACTTGATTTCTTTTAGTGTGACCCTTACCTTTCCTACTTCCTTGGCATTATAATGTCTAAATGTTGTGGGTTAAGTAATATGTAATGAAAATCTTTGTTAGACATTGGTCGAGGACAAAAATGAGAAATTAACTTACTTCTGTGTGACCTAGGTTCAGTGGAAAGGAAGTGAACCTTGAGGGCCTAACTTCATCACTTGGTGGTTATATGAGGACTTGTTCTTATGTAAATAGACTAGGTCAGTGTGTGAATTAATAAGTGGACACAATAAAGATCTATAATCTCTTTTGTGTTAGAATTTATGGTTGAAACCTTTATTAGAAGTTTTTTTAAAAGGCTAGCTTGGTTGGCTTGTTAAGATGATAACTAAGTAAACCTATTAAGATAACTAACAAGGGTTTAATCTTAAATATAAGAAATAGAATTTGTGGAGATATCATGGGCCCTTTGAATTTAAATAATAAGGTTTACATGGTTTCTTAGTATGGTCATGGCAAGAAGCCCATGCAAATGCCCTATCATTGGAAGCTAGTCACATGCCCGTGCCCATTCCAATGAGATATCCCACATATGGAAATGATAACTCATGACCCTAGTAGCACCCACTTATATTCATGAGATCATGATGTAATTAAACCTTGGGGAAATAAAAGGGGAGAAATACTAATTCTCCCCATAAGGTTGGGTAATATTTAAAATACATGAAAATAGGAGAAAATTCCTTTTTAAGCAAGCTTGGTAGAGTGGCAACATTTGTCACCACCCCCATCCCTGAGGTGTAAACAAGCCCTCCTTCCCGCATTCTTGCTAATTTTGAATTGGATCCTCCACTAATGCTATCTCTATGGATCTCTTTAGGAGTAGTAGGTGGGAAGAAAGGGAAATTAGGAGTCAATTATCATGTTCTTCATGCTATCTCTATGGATCTCTTTAGGAGTAGTAGGTGGGAAGAAAGGGAAATTAGGAGTCAATTATCATGTTCTTCATGCAAATTAATTTGCTGCCTTCTCTCTCCCAACTTTGGGATCTTGATTGGGGGTTTTGTGTATAGCCTTAATTAAGGCTATGGTGCAATCACATGCCAAGCTATTGGCAAAGTAAAACCTAGCAAGAGGAGAACCCTTCTCATACTTTTGGATGATCAAATTCATCTCCCAAATCATCCATAAATCAATGCAAATCTATCCTTCTTATGTTTGAAATAAAAAGTCAAGGTTAAGATATAGATTTAAACCGTAAAAATAAGCATATGAAATCAATGTGGTATTTAAATTTAATTGAGATGGTTGACATATAAATAATGCTTGTATTAAGCTTTAAGTATTTAGTATCCTTAAGTAGTAGATTGTAGACTTAAAGTAAATGTCTGCCATGGTTTCTTCACTTTAGGAGAGTATTTAACCTTATTTTGTAAGTAAGTCTCAATCTCAAGCTAGTTGTTCTTAATGGTTAAATCATAAAAATAATTATGGTTTCATGAAGATACTATTGTTGAATCTTAATTGGTGCAAGTAGATATATTCATTATTATTACTTTGTTAATATCTTTGGAAGTAGAATATAGTGAAGCAATCAAACTTAGACTTGAGTACTAGTTCCCCAAATGTTGAGATATCAAGCTCAACTAGTGCTACAACGGACATTGATGACCCGCTTGGGTGATAGCTTCTGCACTTATGCCACTAGCATGGTTGGTAAGATTATGGTTGATATGCCGCCAGTGGATGACAGACTGTGTGACAGTCACTTTGGAGTACTGGAGTTATGGCATAGTTATAGTGCCAGCTCATACAATTGGGTGCACACTATGAACTAACCATTTTGTATGTTTGTTGTAAAAGAGTACTTTCCATCTATGCATGTACTCTTATCTTTTAGGTATATGGTTGTAGAGAAGAGAAGAAGGTAGAAGACAATTTTGTCATCCATATCTCTCTTATGTCTTGCACTCTCTTGTGTGTGTATCTTTGCTAGGAACTCAAGCTCTCTCTCTTCCCCGCATTCTCTTTATGGTATCAGAGGTCCGGTTCATGTGAGAGCTAAGGAGGCAAGAAAGAGGTAAGAACAAGAAAGCAAGGAAGTGGTACACGGGTAAGAGCATCATCATCTCTTCTCCTTCTTGGTTTAGGTACAACACCCCTCGGTAGCTCTGGGAGCTACACATCTCCGATTGAGGAGCGGTCTTCATAGGCATGGAGGTGCATATGTGGTCGTGGTCAAGGCCAAGGTGGTGACCAACAAGGAAATTTTAATTCTAGACAACAAAAGTCCAATGATTCACAATGAATGAAGTCTATGGAGGCCAAAAATATTATTGCAAGTTTACCGAAGTTTAAGGTTGATGGTATGCATAAAGTATGTGAAGCCAGCTTGGTAAGAAGGCCAAATATGCTTTCCTCCATGAAAAGCATGTCAATGCAAGGCCATTAGATGTTATACATTCAGTATGGGAACCGGCCAAGGTTGCAACAATTGTAGGTTGCAGGTATTATGTTACATTCATTGATGAGACCACACTAAGAAAGTGTGGGTTTACTTCATAAAGGTGAAAAGTGAGGTGTTTGCTCACTTTTAAAGATTTAAAGCCTTGGTCGAGAAGGAAAAAGGCATGCAAATAAAATACCTAAGATCATATGGTGACGGAGAATATTTCTCCAATGAGTTTAGTGATTTCTTGAGAAAGGAAGAAATCAAGAGATAGTTTACATATGCAGGTACACTCTGTAAATAATAGAATGGTGTTGCAAAAAAAAAAAAACACATTGCGGAAGTGGCATGTGCCTTGAAGGTGGCTGAAAATAATATGCCACATTATTTTTTGGTAGAAGCAGTAGCAATTGTTGTGTACATTATGAACAGAACACCCACTGTATTTGTTCATGGTATGACACCTAGATAGAAGTTTACAAATATAAGACCAGATGTGTCTCACTTGAAAGTGTTTGGGTGTATTGCATATGTGCATGTTCCTGATGAAGTAAAAACAAAGTTGGATCCAAAGTTTCTCGAAAAAAAAGTTGGATCCAAAGACAAAGAAATACATCTTTATTGGTTATGCTTGTTGAAATCATGGATCGAGCTCTCCTAAACAATCAACTATCTAATTAGATCCTAATCTTAATCTAATCTTACACTAATGATAACACTAATCTAAGGTGGCCTTGTGCTAGGCTACTTTGGCCTTTATGCTACTTTGGCATTATAGCTACTTTGGCTATGAATTTCAGCTTGAGTGTATCATATGGCCTCAGAGGCTGATTACATCACACTTTTTGTAGAGACAGGAGGGGTGAAAAGTACAATGGATCTTTCTCTAGAAGAGCACGTCTTAAGCTGGGACAGATTTGGCCTCGATGTAGTTTGCCTACTTCTTTTTTTGATAGCAATCTTCTTCTAGGTGACCAATTTTTTCACAATAGTCACAAACAAGCTTTGGTTTATCTTTATTGCGACATTCATTCTTGGTATGACCAAGTTTTCCACAGGGATAGAATCTTGAAAGTTGAGATGTTGATTGATTTGTCCTTTGAAATCTCTTACCCTTTGTATACAGTGCTTGCTCACTTGATGTGATTTGAGTGACTCTTTATTTTTTAATTTGGATTCTTGTTCAAGTAGAGATGATTCTACATCTGGAAGTTTAGTGTTGGGCACATTTTTAAGTGTAGCAACAATTGATTCATAAGGTTCTTTGTCAACACTTTTTAGCAATACAGCAATAGATTCATCAATGAATTTCTTTAATGCACTAAGTTGTTGTTAGATACCTTTGAATTTACTGATGTGTTGTGCCATGGTCTTGGTCTCCTTCTTGTCGAGCTTGTAAAACTGCATGAGAAGGTTGATCTTTGAGCTCTTTGAGTCGGTGCCGAAAATCTTGTTGAGTTCCTGACATGCCAACTTGGCATCCTTAATGCCAGCAATGGGGCTAATCACATCACCACCAAGATTTTGAGCGATGAGGCCCAATGCTTTGTTGTTTTGAAGTGGCTCAACATCCACTTCTTCATCCTAAATAAGGTGCCAAAGCCCCTTACGCATAAGCAAGTACATGGTCTTGCTTTGCCATGTGAAAAAACCATCACCATTAAATCTTGAGACTACTTCTACATGCTCCATGATTGGAAGGGGGTCTTACCTTGAGCCTTGATTTTGATGCTCAGACACTGTCTAACCCTTTTACAAGAGATTGCAAATTATATGCTAGAGATAAACTCAATGCAATGAAAAAATCACTTAAGTTGAGCAATGCAAGTGGTTAAGATGGATTTTGATACAACAGATAATTTTCCACAATGGGATATCACTCTAATTTTCCAATTTTGAATTTTGGTTGGCCCAATTTCTGCTAATATTACACTAATGATAGTGATTAGTGCTTAATCATAATGATTAAGAGAGCTAAAATTTGGAGCCTTCAATTGAGCACGAGGGAGAAATCATTGAAGGGGATTTTTGCTTTAGCTCTTTGCCCTTGATGAGAAGATAAGAACCACAAGAAAAATCAAGCTCAAAAACTTGAAAAACAGCCGCACTCTGCTAATTTAAGGTGACTAGTTAATGGCAGACTGTGGCTCAACCACTCACTCATTTAAGCTAAGATTTGGTTTTGGGTAGCTTAATCAATGCCTGAGCTTTCTCTAAGAGAGCTGAAGCTAGTTGTGAACGGTTGTGGCGAATTCGACGAAAAACCAGTTTGCGATTGAGCGCCATTTTCGAGCTATAGGATGACAAATTTCCTAATTCCTCTTGGACGTAGATTAGCCTATGGTTAAGCAATACTCTCCAAAAACTTCTTGGCTAATGGTTAAGAGGATAAGCAATGCTAAGGGTTTGAATCTTGGGCCACAAACAAGAAGGGATAAGATGAGATTAGTGGCTAATTAAGTGATTAATGAAAAGGTTAGACTAATGAGTTAAAACTAAGCTAAGAGAGCTAGACCTAAGCTCTAATACCATGTTGAAATCATGGATCGATCTCTCCTAAACAATCAACTATCTAATCAGATCCTAATCCTAATCTAATCCTACACTGATGACCACTAATCTAAGGTGGATAAAAATGAACAATACTCATGGTGATGAGTGTATGCTAATTAATTTTAGACTCAATTTCAGTTAGGTTACAAGATGAAAAATTGTACTCATAAAAAGACTTGAGATGTTGTGCTTGTATTCCAATGCTTCAAATGTCCTCCTTTTATATGAGAAAAGTACAACAAAGCTATGATAGCTCATGTGGGATAACTTGGCTAGGTGACTTGGCACTCTAGCATCACTCATTTCAACAATGCTATGGAATAGAAAGGTTATAGATGTTATAACCCTACCACTCATGAGATGCGAGTAAGCAGAGATGTCTTCTTTGACGAGATAAGCCTTGTCCTCATAAGCCTACTGAGCTGATCACAAAAAAGAAGAAAAAGAAAGGCAAGCAAACAAATTTCCCATAGGCATCCACCATCAATTATGTGTGTGTGAATTAGCATATCTTCCATATGATGAAATTGGAGAGTAGTTAACACGGTTGTGGGCTTTTCATGAAGAACTCCACATATCTCTCCTCTCTGCAGAGCTAGTCGACTTCTCTTGGTACTCTCACGTTGCCCATTGTTTTTGGTCATACCAAGAGCTACATGCATCCATTTACAATTTTGAGACTATATGTGTGGTGTTCATCATGATCTTCCTCATCTTCTACTATCTAATAAGCCTATTTCATTGGTTGACTTGTCACCATGCCCGAGGATCAAATTTGGTTTTTCTCTTTATAGGTTGAATACTCACATGTTTGCAAAATTGAACACGTAACTGTGATGTTCATCTCTTAAGCATCATATTCATGCTATCAATTCTTGGTTTGCCTGCTGTTTGGTTGAAACCCTAATTTCAAGTGCCCACTCTATGATTGTTTGTATAGCACTAGAGGTGTCCCAAGAGTTGGTCTTTTGTCTGTAATGCTGCAAATTTTGGTTTGGGAGCTCAACTGGGTTGTCTTTGGTACTATATGTGTCTATGGGTGTTGCTTGTGAAGAATGTACTACTATTGAAGCACTCCCTCTAATTTGATAACTCTGTTGTTGCCTAGTATTGTGTTTGAGGGTGACTATCAATGCATGTTTATGGAGAACTAGCACACTAGCTAGCCGTGGGACTGAGGCCAAGTTCAAGTACGAGAGTGCATGGTCTCCGAATAATAGTGTTTGAATTTTGTGAGGCCCGGTCTGGCTCCCTCCTCTTGGGATCACCCTCATGGTATGGTAATTCGGTGCCTTCCTCTTGGGATCCGGAGAGACTTTCATCCAAACCTAGGGCAATCTTTTAAAATTATCATCTCGCACATGTAGGCAAACACACGTAGACTGATGTGCATCCCTCGGCGGATAGGAGGCCGATCGTATTTGGAAAATTCATTCACGCATGCCTATCTTAAAGTACTCTCCTACAATAACATACAAAATGGTCGGTCCATAGTGTGAACCCGACTATATGAGCTAGCGCTATAATTATGCCATAACTCTAGTACTCCAAAGTGGTTGTCACCTAGCTTGTCATCCACTAGCACCATATCAGCCATAATCTCACCAACCACGCCAGTGACATAAGTGCGGAAGCTGTCACCTAGGCGGGTCATTCATGTCCGCCATAGCACTAGTTGAACTCAATATCTCAACACTCCCCTCGAGCTCAACTCCACATACTACACTCAATATCTCAACACTCCCCTCGAGCTCAACTCCACATACTACACTCTAAGTAAGGTCCTAAACTTGTGGAGCTTCTTTATGCCCAATGTTTTTGTGAAGATGCCAGCCACTTGATCCTCTATGCTGACATATACCAGATCTAGAATATCACCTGCTAGAATCTTCTCCCTCACAAAGTGATAATGCACCTCAATGTGCTTTATTCTAGCATGGTATACTGGGTTATTGGCCAATTGTATGCTACTCATGTTGTCACAAGTAACCACAAACAGAATACCAAGCTCCTTATCAACACTTTTCTCAGAGCCACTAGAGTCACCATCCACATATGAATGACCTACTAACAGATCGGGCACAAAAGGTTGATCTGCCTTTTCCTTCCCTTTGCATGATACATGTGTACCTACATCTATCCTCAACCTGCTTGACCATGGACTAAAACTGGATCCAATACTAGAGGACTCTCTAGGTCCACTAAGCACCTGTGATTGTTGCTCTACATGAGGTGCAAGATCAACACTTCTGACACCTGCATCTTCTATTGCCTTCATCACTGCTAGTTTTCTTTCAACCCTAAGCTATTGAATAGAAACCCTGATGCAAATCACCAACAAAAACAGAGAGACACAGAAAGACAGAGAGAGAGAGAGAGAGAAAGCTGTATTTTCACTATATTCATATGTTGCAAAAAGATGTATATGTTATATACAAATGTATGGCCTTTGGCCTTCCCAAAAGGGAAACCTAATGCCTATCTATGACCTGCCCCGAATAAGAGTAGAACAACTATACAAAGAACACAAGCCTCGTCTTTTCTAGGCTTTTTGAAGCTTTATTCAACTAGAAGACTAATTCCATGGACATGAAATATTGTATATGCTGCTGACTGGAAGCATGTCACAATCCCTTGCCTGGCCAAGAGGGTCCTAGTCCACAGATATGCCTTCACATGCCTGTTACAACTACTAATGCTCAAATCCTAATGTTTATCTGCTGCCTAGTCAGGGATTAGCACTTGGAAATCATCTGTGTCCATGTGTGCACATGACAACAATACAAGCAAGTACATTTACGGGTGGGGACCCGTTAGAGGATTATTGGGACCCAATCCTCTCTCTCTCTCTCTCTCTCTCTCTCTCATTATTTCAGATTTGTGAATGATCTATGCATGTCAAGTACAAAGGTTTTACATGCTTCCCCATGTAACACAGTGGGCATAGTTGGATGTCTTCAGGCTCTGCTTCCACCTCTAGATCTTGCACTGCTGATCTCACTGCAACTGTTGCCATGGAAAACTCCAGCCTCACTTTATCCTCCATTGTACCGAACTCGAAGAATGAGAACTTGCCACCAACTGTGGGTTTTGTTGCTCCTTGAAGACGAGAACTTGCACTATGGCCTTCCAAAGCTGATACCGCCCACCTAATTGACTTTGACCTCACATCCAGACTCTCCCATTGTTAGTATTCATGGTCCAAATGTATCCTCGTCGGAACAATCTCACTCCCATGTGTCACTAGAATCCATGTGGCCTTGGTCTTCCACCTGTTCAAACTCATAGAATGAAACTCAATCTTGAGCAACCACAAGTCGTGGAAGCTCTTCAACTTTAACAGAAATCCATCCTACTCAGTCGTTACCACCGCTGAGCTCACCACTATGATACTTTCATCAACTTTGTCCGCCATTGCCAAAGCTGCATCTTGGACAACTTGCCAACTCGATCTTCCATTACTTCCAAAGTGAATCATACAAGTTGAATCCGATAATCGTTGAGATCTGGAAATCCAATGATTGTTGAGACCTGAACTTGATCTGGACACTGGAATCCTGTGTTAACATCTACTACACGCTACTGACCAAATCTTCTGCTCCATGTGTTGTAAAACACTATCTGAGGGTCCGTAATACTGATCCAAAGTTGCGGAGTACTCATCCAATTGTTGAATGCTGAATTACAAGCCAAATAATGCTATTTATAGGCTCTCAATTTATCCAATCAGCCAGCACTTTTGCAAGCCCAAAAACAATAACCTAAAATTCCTTAAACGTGCTCACATTGGATTAAAAACATGTCCGATGTTTGGGCACGTGTGTTGCATGATTAGCAGCGTCAAAACTTGCCCATAACACAATAGCATGTCTATGTGGTACCAAATTAGGGTGTGTACGTGACACTACATGAGAGAAAGAGAGTTGTGTGCGTGTGCGTGTGTGTTCAGCCAGACAAATCCAAAGATAAAAGAAGTGTCCCATGATTTTTGAAGCCAGTTAACTCCTGATTGTGCTGCAAAAATTGCATCATAGTCTCCTGATACTACTCATGACTACATCTTGAGCCTCGTCTCGTGTTTCCAACAGAAATTTAAACAAAAACAAGACTTTGTTGGGCTGCATAAGCTCTTACAAACTACATCATAGTCACCTAATACTACTCATGACTACATCTTGAGCCTCGTCTCGTGTTTCCAACAGAAATTTAAACAAAAACAAGGCTTTGTGGATAATATTTTCATTTATTTATCTTGAATAGGTAATCCAACCTACATATATGCATGTCACATTCGAGGACATGGTGGACATAGGGTTCTGGTGTTCACACTTAGCATTCAAAAGAACCCTCAAAAATCTTTAATCATGGCAAAACTTCTACCATCATGAGTTTGGTGACCAAGTCTTTTGACCTCAGTAACAGGTTCTGAGGACAGAACCTACATCAGGTAGGGAGGGATGTTAATCCCATTTTGGATTAACAGGTATGCTCCTCCAATTGAGGACATTAATAAGTGCTATGAAAAGGCACTATAAAAGCTGTACATTATGAGATATTGGCCACCCAAGTCCTTAGTTAAGTAAGTTTTGGGCGCCCAAGTGTGAATAAGGACCAAATCTATATAAGGCGTTTTCTCATAATGAAAAGACACAATCCCCCTTTATGCTATTGAGAGCTCTTCCTTGTGTCTTGAGAGAGATTGAGAGAGAGTATTCTAGCATTTGTGCCTCTTTCATGCTTGTATGACAGTCACACAGAGTAGGGTTTGTCCATGAACAATCACATGGCCACAATAGGGTTTTTCAGCTAGTTTGTAAGAGCTTATGTAGCCCAAGAAGGCTTGGACAAACCCTACTCTGTGTGACTGCTTTGTTGGATTACCTATTCAAGACAAATAAATGGAAATATTATCCACAAAAGCACAAATTCCAAAAAAAATTTGATTGAATCCAAACTTCTCCAACATCCATGCCGATGATGTGTGCTTTCATCATATCGTCGTACATAAGCTTGTGCCACAATGATGCTGCAAGATGGTAAAAAATGATGTGCCAACTGTAATTCGACTTAGTCTCTGATCCTGGGGTTGTGCTACTCGGTACAGAATGATGTGGAAAACCATAGCGTATGTGATCCCAGTGCATTACAACCACGGTTTAACATAATGTATGCAAATCCCTAATATTCAACCATAGCTTCACATAGCTTATGCGATCCCAGTCCATTCCAGGGTGGTAAAGAATAGAGACAGTGAGCCACGCCTTCAACCTGATGCATGATTTCGAATAAATCCGTCTCAATCGTCTCGTTCTGCCACAAAAAATCCATTTGCAGCGTTTTCCTGAGCTTCAATTTTTCATTTAGTTTTGCGAGTTTGCTCCTGGTAGTAGACTCTGCGGGACCCAAAAAAACAGATCCACGAGACATAGTTTCAAGTTAGGGTTATAGAGCCATGCCTTTACAGCACACTTTACTCTTTAAATCTTTAGATAAACTGTGAAAATGGCCGGAATATATTAAGGTTTCGAGGATCTCGCAAAAGCGTGCCTAAAGTGCAGCTTCCCTTTGTGCCTTAATTTTCAAGATTTCACCAGATCGGAGACGAGAGGAGGCGGAGGAGGAGAAGGAGGGCGTGCATACCGAACTGCAGGATGAACTCGAAGAGACGCTTGACGTGCAGGAACAGGGCGTTAGAGAATTGCTTGTTGTCCCAATCGGCCTGGACTGCGAGCTTCATACGGATGCTTTCGCTGTTGCCCGCTGCTTTTGACATAGCGTGCTGATCTGCTCAGGGGAGAAAGACAGAGGGGGATTGTCAGATGCAGATGCAGGAGAATAGAAGAGCGCGGTCACAATGGTTGCTGTTTCTGTGAATGCAAGAAATTCTCATCTTTCATCCATAAGACTGATCCCACGAGATCTGATACCCTAACAATAAGCAATCCTCCATCACGGCCTCAGTAGTGCAGTCCTGAGGGGACTGTTTTTCTAACATACTCCCATGCTTTGACCAAACCTTGACAATAAGTCTAGTGCCAACCGGGTTCTCAATAAAAACAACAAATGTGTGATCCATATGTTTTTCCTTGCGGTACCATCTGTGAGTTTTAGGACCAAATCTTGGTCCTAAAAACAGTTGTCTTTAACAGCCTAGCTACAAGGGTGGTATAATACAAACATATATAGTTGTGTGTGGGAATACCTATAGACACCTATGTAGGATGTGCTCCTTAGCCTCTATTGTAAGATTCTCTAGCTCTAGAGCATTCCGAAACCTCCATATATAGTTGTGTGTAAGAATACCTATAAATATATATAAACCATCTCCTCCTCAACCTCTATTGTAAGCTCTCATGATTTTGGCTTTATATATAGCTTTGTGTATGTGTCTTTTGTGCACAACAACCCTTCGATTTTGAGGACAAAATCATGGTAGGAGGGGATAGTTTGTAACAAACTGATTTTAGGATACACATACACATGGGGGATGGGCCTAGGCTTATGGGGCTTAGGGACATTTACACACATGGTGTTAGGGCCTGTGGACCCTAGGACTATAAAAGGCACCAGCCCTCTAAGACTATTGTACCCTTTATGACCCTTTATGATCTTTTGACTATTATGTATATTCTTGGAGCTTATACTTCTATGGCTGATTCAGGCCAGTCTTCCCATGTTTAGGTGGCTACTCTCTATGATAAGCAGCACATGTGTGGACTCCATACTAATGCGTGCAACCCTGGATTCCCTTTATTGCAATCATGGAATATTTTCCTTCATAATCAAGGAGTCTGGACATCTTGTTGAGCCTTAGGAAGCCACTCAATGATGTGGCCCTCTTGTGAGAATTAGGGAGTGTGGGCGAGTGTGGGCGTGGAGGAATTTCCTTACGCAAGGATTATTCCAGTAAGACTAAGGAGACCTAACAAAATAGCCAAGTGTGAGGACATTATGGTTCAAGGCCTCGAGTTAGGGAGTCGTTCTACCCTTCGTGAGACTTCCACTACCATATTATTGTATAGATAGAAGGTTATGGGTCTCAAAGCTCTTATCCTAGGTGAGCCAGGTTGAGATTTGGGCATTGTTATTAGGATGTGTTTTTTGATGTATGATTTGTGACCTGAAACTGAAACTTACAATATTTAATAGGTTTCTCTTTCAGATGGAGCTGCAGATGATGAGTCCCTAAACTTTTGATAGAGAATAATATAATAACCTTCACCTTTGAGCACCTTCTTTCCTCAGCTCGCTCTTCAAACCAAGTTATCTTGGTGAGACACTTCAAGCTCTTCTATTTTTGACTATTACATAGCAGTGATATAGATGGTTTTCATGGAAGGGGATCATGACACCTTATAGCCCGGATGAGAGATTATCAAAAAATATTACCCTTGCATTGATACTTATTTAGTTGGACATCATAAGAGGAATGGAGCTCTCCGGACCTCTATGACATGAGCTTCGAGTTTTTCACCACATGTATAAGACTCTATTCTTTATCATAGGATTTTGACTACCATAAGCATGTCTCTGAGCATATTTGTGTTTGCGTGAGAGAAGACTTGATCATCAATGGTAACCTAATGGCGACCTGATGGCATCCTTAATTGTACTTAAATAAAATCTTTTGAAATAAAGCAATGTTGCTTTGTTTCTTGTAATCACAAATATTATATTTTAAGTATTAATGTGTAACTTAAAAATGCAGTATGGCTCAAAACTTGTCTTTCACTCTAGAACCACATGCCATTTAGGTTTTGCATTTGGATATATGCCCAATGATAGATGGGGGATTTTTTTGGTGAGCATTTTTTGGCAAGCACTTTTTTGGAATCGCGCGAGAGGATTCCAAAAAGATTCCCTTCCTCCATCAAGAGAGAGAGGGAGGAAAGAGTGAGACACAGAGAGGGAGAGAGAGACATGTCAATATTAAGTGAGAGGGAGAGAGAGAGAGTGAGAGGGAGTGAGAGAGAGAAAAACATGTTAACATTACATCCTCTAAACTGAGATTATTGCTACCAAGTGAAAATAAAAACAAGTTCATTCACATACAACTTCCAAATACAACTCTTCAATCAGAATTGTTGTTTAGTCTTGGTATGCAAGGCACTAATAAGAAATACACAATCCTATTTACTTCCATGGGTGCCTCTTGTCCTCCGAGGTGAATGCACAAAGTAAGAAAATGACGTTTGTTACCATCTACACTTCCTAAAGCAATAGACGCTCGAATGTATCATCAATAAAACCATATCGCAATTAATCCCACCACTTTGGTCTTCACTTGAGAAATATCATCATCACTACCAGGAAGCGGTAAGGATGTGAGACCTTTCTACGCTTGTGAACCATCTACAGTCTTTTGCTTGACCTCTACATTGGTGGCCTCCCGCATGATACGCCTAGCAATAACTTCAATGCTAACATTTAATGAGGCCATGATACACAATATGTAGGAGGGTTGTGGGAGGTGTACTCTACTACCAACTCTTAGATAAATGGTAATTGACAAAGTGCTATGGAGCTTATCTCTGTATTTATAGGAGTGGGAGAGGTGCATAAAGAGATATTCCTTGTAATTTTGCCAACAAAAAAAACACCTTTCTGCTTTTTTAATGACAATAATAAAGGCATCTTTCCTCACTCTCTAGATCACAATAATGAAGGCATGTTTCCATATTTTTTGGGGGAAGAGCGAGTATGTATCTTTTCTTTTTCCTTCGTGCTTCTTACCTAGCCTCCAACACTTCTTTCTCATCGTCATACACCCGCGGCTTGCCTTAGTCATAGCTGAGCATCACCACGTCATTGCCACCTTAAAAGGCTATCTATTGCCCAATTGAGGACACACGTCGTGTGCCATCTCCACCAGAGTGTAAGGGTTAACAATGCATTAGCCTTATTTTTTTATTTTTTTGGGTATAAAAGGTCCCCAATAAGAGTGTGTTCATATGCGATTCTTCAAGCATTTTCTTTTGCAATAATTAAGCTTGTTTTTTCTCTCTCGTTTTGTGACATCCGATTGTAAAGAAGCTAGACACAGATCTTGCCATTCTATAAGGTAAGTAGTAAGATCTCTACTACTTTCCCATCATCATCATGTTGAAAGATACATATGTTATTGGCAAGTTCGATGTGGAGAAGGGTTTCACACTTGGCCAGTCTAAGTGAGGTATGCTCTCATGGGAAAAGGTGTGTGACCCTTGGTGAAAGGCACGACGGTGTGGTGGATTTTGATGATTCTGAAGTTGTGGAAGATGATGAACGAGAAAAGTCCATTATAGCTCTAAATATGGACAAAAATCTAATCCATCATGTGTCCAACATGAAGATCGCTAAGGAAATGTGGGATGAGATGGCCAAGCTATATGGAGCAAAGGGCAAGCACTCCCATATCTCTCTCAAGGTGAAATTTTTGGGGCTTGAAATGAAGGCACTAGAAACGGCTCTTGCCATTCTATAACGTAAGTGATTGGAAGCTACCGGCATGCCCGCCTAGGTAGCTACCGACATGCATTGGAAGCACCTGACATGACTAGGTAGCTACCGGCATGCATTGGTAGCACTCGGCATGCATTGGAAGCTACAGACATGCCTAGGTAGCTACCTTCATGCATTGGTAGCACCCAACATGCAAGCTACCAACATGCATTGAAAGTTACCGCCATGCATTGGCTTATTCACAAGTCTCATGCATGTGGCTTATTCATAAGCCTCATGCATAAAGCTTATGCATATGGCCATATGCATATGGCTAATGCATGTCTCATGCATGAGGCTAAGGCATATGGCCATCTCTTGAGAGAAGCATAGCTCTCAAAAGGCTATTCATAGAGCACGGAAAAAATAACAAACCCTAATCGTAAAATCCCTAAAACCTACAAACCCTATAAACATGTAAAAGCCTCGAGGGGTGCACTACTTGAAAACCCTAGGTATCACGTGTGTTCAAGAATTATTGAAAAAACCCCTTAACTAAAATTTTCCCCCAATAAAACAACCCCTCTTTAATTATGAACTAACAAATTTTTTTCTAAAGTTGAATTAAAAAACCCCTCTTATTAATGTAATCCTATTAATTTTTCTCAATGTATCTAATTAAAAAACCCCTCCTGTTGAACTCACATGGTAAACTAACATTTTTTTAGGTGAACCCCCCGAGGTAAAAGCATAAAAGAAGAAACATACAAGAAAGAGATATCTTACCTTGTGAGGCTTGTATGTGTTGAATACCTACAAAATCAAACTAAATTAAGAAAACAAAATATTACTAACAAACCCTAGACTTAAAATTCCTAAAACTTACAAACCCTATAAACATTTAAAAGCATAAAAGAAGAAAAATACAAGAAAGATATCTCTTACCTTGTGAGGCTTGTATGTGTTGAAAACCTACAAAATCAAACCAAGTTAAGAAAAAAAAGTATTAAGAAAAATCAAGATGTCTTACCATAGGAGGCTTTAATGGAGAGCTCTTAATTAAGGAAAAAGAACAAGGGAAAATACTCTTAATGGTTAAGCTTCAATAAGAAATAAAAAAAGAAGAAAAGAAAAACTTAAAATAGAGGAAAGAGAAAGAAAAACTTAAAAGAGAGGAAAGAGAAATAAAATACTCACAAGAAAGCTTGTTTGCATAGGAGATGAAGGGAATGGGTAGACATACCTTGCTTGAGCTTGAGTAGGATAGGGTAGGAGAGGTAGAACTGATAGATTAGACATAAATCTACAAAAAAACTGGGAGTACCAAGTTTAGTGCATTCAAAAGATAAAAACTACGCAGCGGCAAAAAACAAGATTTTTTTACAGTAACAGGAGCGTTTTTTCGCTGCTAAGGAAGTTGTTGAGGAGCGTTTTTCCCTGCTGAGAGAACTGTTTTTTGCTTGGAAAAACCAATGCTAAGCAGCAAAAAAGCGTTGTTGTGCAGCATTAAAACCCCCGATATTTTCCTTCTGAAAATGCTGTTGTACTCCCGATGTGTTGGTGGATTGACTACTCCCAAGCTAGCAGAGATTACTCATGCGCATATTCCAAATACTCAGTAGCATCACACATTTTCTCTCAACGCATTAAGCTTTTATGATATGTAGCAAAAAACATAAAGTTGGTTCACAATGTAAGAAATGTAGGCTCGGGGCATATTGGCGGGGTGGCGAGTTTCCAATGAGAGACGCCCAGATTCGTTCTTCAGATATAGCATTCTTCATATGGATACATCACCATGTGTATTGGCTCCAATTGACTAAGTACACACTATAGCTCTATTTGAAGTTGGAGGAGGACTCACCCGGCATAGCTGACATGCATGCGAGTGTCATACACGACTCTAGGGTGGGTATTGTGGATGCCTTGAAAGCTTTTAGGAAGACACATTTTGAAAAGACATTCCTAATGTGGAAAGGCAAATGCATGCCGGTCATGTACCTTGACTAGCAACCACACTTGTTGTGCATGGCACGATGCCTATTGTATAGGTATGTAGTAGCATAATCGGTATTGTAAGTCTCTTTGTATTGTTAGTCTATCGTATTAAAATGATTTTGTATTAGGTGGTGGAGAAATTGTATGTGTAATCGGGTATGTATTCCCGAGAACCCTTCATATGCATGGGTGTAGTCCAAGAGTGAGGAGACATGATTGTGTCCTGGGGACTGGATTGACGGGCTACAGGACACAAGGAGACATGGACATCTTGCCCATGGTGGATAGACTACCCCAAGGGAGAGTTTCCTTTTAGAGAGTCTGAGGAGATTTAGAGTAAGTATCATTGTGTATGGAAGCATTTTTGTATGAACTTTGAAGTTCATATAGGGAGTTTATAGTTGCTATATGGGTTGGATGCAGGATAAAAGAAGGGCAAGAAGCCGACCACTCAGCATCAACCAAAGGAAAAGGGCAAGAAGGTGACCGTAGATAAGTCTCCGTCATCCCGCAACCATGACAGGACCACCCAAAAAGAGGACATGGCTAGAGTGGGAAGGGGACTCACGATGATGATGATGCTGAGGATGAAGGAGTCCCATGTAGGGGGTAATGAACAGATGATCCCAAGTGGTTAGAGAGAAGAGCATGTGACGGAGAGTCCAAAGGAAGACGACATAGACCTATTGGGATTCAGTAAATAAGTGTACCCAACATCTTTGTGTTTTAGCATAAGTTTATTATTTGAACATTGGGAATAACGTGATTTTTCTTGTTAAAATGAAGACTTTGATTCAGAAGTGGTAGACCCTCTACACTTGGGTCTCAGCTCCAACATTGATCACCTTCGTCTCACTTTTGGGAAATCAAAAACATAGGTATGCTCTGTCACTGATGCCAGTCACTCTCTCCATTCGTTGTGGTTATATAGTGTGAGATCCCACTGCCCCCTCTGCGCACCGGATTCTCGGATGGTAGCAGCGGAAGTAGCTTCCTCTTGCACGGGGCAGGGTTTCTCACTCGGAGCCTCGCCCTCGAATGTCCGGGCACGAGACTAAGCTGGTGGTCATTCTGAAAACCAAAACTGGGAAAATTTCCCTTGCCCAAAAAACGGGAATGATTCCACCATTTTTATATTCTTAAGCCACCGCCCAACCACTGGAATTGGTAGAACCAGACAAGTACTCAACCACCCATAATTGAATGCCTTTCTTAACTTTTGCTTTAGAATACAGATACGCACACACTCCTCTTTTAACTTTAACTCTTAAAACAATCCATTGACAAATAATTATTGGTATTAGATCTCATAACTCAAAATTTCCATTCAATCTTTGTTTCTCACAAAACAGTATCACTCTGGACTCTCCGTTGAGACCAGCAAGTCAGCAACGAGATCCAGTAATAGATTACAATAATTTTCTCGTCATTATACATATATATATCTTCCACGACACACGTATGGGTGTCCTAGGCACCGCGAGCCCGTGCATCACCTGGTAAGAACCCTCCAAGATCCTCCTTAAGTGTCCTGGTACTTCATTGAGGGACCACTTCGTCGGCCCTCGCCCATCGTACGGGAAGCATACCATTTGTCACCATACCCAGGCTGGTCATGATCTGGGCAGGTTTTTGTTGCGTGAGCCGTCCTTTGAACACTCCCCGCCAGTTGTTGCAACCGAGCTTCCCTTAGAAAAACACACATAGCAAATGCTCCCTCCAGCATTCTGGCGTAAGGCAGTCCTTTAAAGAAAACACGGTTCAAGTTTTCAGTTTTGATTTTCTTTCGAATACAATGAGTATATCTTAATCTCGTATCCCAGAACTTTTAGATCACAGGTCTGGATTCCCAAGCAGAATTCCTTGAATTCTGTAATCTTGATCCTCATATCAAAATCAAAGGTCTCAATTTAATTTCACATTCGGTGGGTGATTTGATTGAATTTTTCGGAACTGGTCACATCGTCTTTTCTTGAAACTGACGAAGGAGATTAAGTCGTGGTCATAGTCCGATTCAGGGTTTGAGTCTGGAAGGTTCTCCGGAGCTGAACTATCTTTCTCGAAGGGTAATATTTCAATTACTACTTTACTGAATTTCATTCATTGAGTATTTTGCTTAAGTGAATTCAAAACTAAACATGTATTCCTATGAGGAATAAATTAATCATTTATCTAAAATTCTGACTTCGATAGATCTTCTGAATTTTTTCATTACCATCCTAGAGAATATGAAACAGTAGAACATAGAGTATTTACTTATTCATTTACCAATATTCATGGGATTTAAACAATGATTAAAGAGAACTCTAAAAAAAAAATCTATATGCATCTATTTATGCATAAAATCCAACTTCTATGGAAATAACACTTTTATATAAAAGAAAATCCTTTTATGCATCTATTTATGCATAAAAATCAATTTTGATGAAACTAACACTTTTATAATAAAAAAATTCTTTTATGCATCTATTTATGCATAAAAATCTATTTTGATGAAAGTAACACTTTTATAATAAAAAAATTTCTTTTATGCATCTATTTATGCATAAAAATCAAAATTGATGAAAGTAACACTTTTATAAAAAAAATCATTTATGCATCTATTTATGCATAAAAATCAATATTGATGAAAGTAACACTTTTATAATTAAAAAAATCATTTATGCATCTATTTATGCATAAAAATCAATATTGATGAAAGTAACACTTCTATAATTAAAAAAAATCTTTTATGCATAAAAATCAATATTGATGAAAAGTATCACTTTTATAATAATAAAAAATCTTTTATGCATAAAAATCAATATTGATGAAAGTAATACTATTATAATTAAAAAAATTATTTTATGCATCTATTTATGCATAAAAATCAATATTGATGAAAGTAACACTTTTATAATAAAAAAATTCTTTTATGCATCTATTTATGCATAAAAATCAATATTGATGAAAGTAACACTTTTATAATAAAAAAATTCTTTTATGCATCGATTTATGCATAAAAATCAATATTGGTGAAAGTAACACTTTTATAGTTTAATTGTTTTTTTTTTGTGATGGTTGGCAGAGGGGTGTGAGGATGGGGGTTCATAGAGAGGTGTGAGGATTGGTGAAAATAACACTTTTATAGTTTAAAAAAATCCAATATGCATCTTTCTATGCATAGAATTCAAATTTAATGAAAATCACTCTTTTATAATAAAAATAACCAATATGCATCTTTCTACGCATAGAATTTAATTATAATGGAAATAACACTTTTATAATAAAAATATTTCTACTATGCATTTTTCTATGCTTAGAATGAAAATAACACTTTTAGAATACACAAACCGTGAGGATTACTCTTTTTGACTAATAAAAGATAAAACTTATTTCACAAAATTTTGCCATAACCTCCTTTGTATGGCTGACCATTTTTCAAATTTTCCTATCCTTAAGTCACTTAAAAATTATCCTCAAATGGTTTAAAGCATTCTAAACTAATCAAATTTCACTTTTAAAAAAGAAATAATATGAAAAGTTTAATTTCAACAATTAGATTACTTATCTAGGATAAAGAAAGGCTGAATTTAAGAATGAGAGAGGGGGAAAGCCTTTCCAACAAGGCATAGCATCATTTTACATTTCAAGAAAACAAAAATTAGAAAACCATAAAAAAAGAATAAAGAAAAAGTAGGATTTCTAGCTTACATGAATTTCAGAGAGCTTTCCTTTGGCTTGATGGCTGTTTGAGGGATCTACTCTTGTTTGCAATAAGAGTCGCCACCAATTCTTTAGAAGAGGGAATGGTCAAAGACTAATGAATTATTAAAAAATTCACAGTTTTTGGCTCTAGGGAGGAGGAGTAGAGTAACAGTGCATAAAACACTATTAAGCTTCAACAAGGGGGAGGCTTCTATTAATAGGAAAAAGTGAGCTTCTATGACAAACGGCTCATTACTGTCCACTATACTCAAGATAGGTGCAGCTACAACCTTGAGTTTCTCAAAACTACTTTGTTGTGTGGATTCTCCCAGCAGTACATAGTTTTGCCTTTAGTTCTCAAGTGATCTATCAACGGGACTGCCATCTTCGTGTAGTGCTTTACATACTATCAGTAAAACCCTAACAAATGTAAAAAAATTGTAGTTCTTTTAAGTTTTTTGGCTCACACAATTTGAGAATATAACATCCACTTTCTTAGGATCCATCTACGTTCCCTTAGTAGATATAATATGGCCTAGATAATGAATTTCCTTAGCAAAAAATTCACATTTTCTTTCCTTTGCAAATAACTTATTAGTTTGAGGTATGTTGGGTGAATGAATTGCCATGCATAGAGAATTTGTACCACTCACACTAAGACCTCTAAAGCTCATTAATTGGTAAAAACCGTTTGTGGAATGTTGTCTCAAACTCTATCCAAGTACGACGGCACTTGGCACTATCAGCCAAGCTCATCCACCATTTATATGCTTTGCCCATGTGAAGGATAAACTAGCCTCGATAGGCCTCACATCCTCTGGTGTAAGCCTGAGGTTGTGTAAGTTTGACCACTTCTGTAAGTCCCCCAAACGTGGGCACTTTGAGATCCTTAAAGATCCCAGAGCAGACGTTAGCAGACTACGGACTACCGCCCTATGGAAGTCCTAGCCTCCTGTGCGAGAGGAAGTAAATTGTACTCTTTTCTACACGGGCATGGGAGACACAACACTTGCAAATAGGAGTAGTCATACGTGAGTCTAAATGGTGGTGCAAACTCCTACGGACCCTCGCTCGAAGCCATTTTTTTAATAAATTAAAATTGCCTAGAACTATGCAAAATTAAATACAAAAATTTATACAGAGTGCACAACTTGAACCAACTACCCAACATGTCCCGGAGTGTGCTGGTCGATGGAAACTCAAAGCAGATGGCATGCTTCGTCGCTGTCGATGGATCCTCAAAGCCAATGGTGCTCCGAAATACGCCAGAATTACCTCGAGCTCGCTCGTATCCCCCCGGATACCCATAGGCACGCACACGAAGGGTACAAGAGCGTATGCAGTTGTCGCACAAGAGAGAGACTGCCCCTGTCTGCACAAGAGACGATGAAGTCGCGTGTTTACTTCCCTGGTTGTTCACATGCTTTGACTTGGGTTCGAATTCCCTGAGGGTGTAGCATCCTTGTGCTCTTTGCTTTTTTTTTTCTTCTTCTTTATATATATATATATATATATATAGCTCGCTACTGGGCGTTGCTGCCTGCCGGTCGGCGGGCGGTGGTTGTGGCTGCTTTGTGTCGGCCCACGTTGGAGACTTCGTCTCCTTGGAGCTCCCTTAGTGAGAGGGACGCTCGTGGCACAGCGTTGGCAGTTAGCGCCTTCCGCTTCCCGTCAGTTGTGGTCTAGCCCGACTGTAAGAGAGGCGTGCTCTCCCTTCTCGTCATGTGTGTGCACCTTGCGAGCTGCCGGGTGTGGACATCGTTTTTGACCCTGTGGCGTCTTGCCGTGCCGGGCCTGGTCTGGGGGCTTGCAAGCTTTCGTATGGAGCGTCGATTGAAAGAGAGTAGCTCCAAAATGAGCCGTTTTGTCACATGCGCGCTGTAGTGAGCAGCTGTGGGTCTACTGTTGCCGTTTCTTCTCGTGCTCGTGACATGCCATCCTTGACGGTGGCAGCCGGCTATTGTCGTACGTTGTTGGACCTGTGTTGCCTATCAACCACCTTTGTTGGGGAAAACGGAGGCAACGTGTGCCAGGGGTGGCTGTTGTTGACGTTGCACTGGGCCTGTCTGCTATGTGTGGTTGGCGGCGACTTTGTCGATGTTGCCCGGCTACAACCCTCGACCTTTGAACATTAGAGAAGTGCTCAAGCAACGCGGCTCCAACAAACACCAAAGTGGCTCCGGCCTTGCTGTTTTGCTCGCTCGATTGCTCCCAGCTTCTCACCCACACACACGCTTATACACACACACACACACTCTTAGAGGTGCAAAGAAAAATGCCTTCCTTTTGCTTCTCTTCACACACCCTCCGTTGGAGAGACACCCAAAAAAAACGAGAGAGAAATTGCGAAAAGAGGAGCGAAGATTTTTTTCAACCATTCAAAAATGAGAGAAACCTTATCTTCTCCAAGAAGGGGTTCATGTGCGCAGAGTGCAAGCAAGGCCCATCACCCTAGCTATGATACCAACGTTGCATTGCCCGCCAGAAAGACACCATAGCCTCTCAAATGAGGAAGGAGAGGAGGGCTCTTGTTCACCACCTAGCCACATAGAGGAATTATGGATAAGCATCCACCATGCCCGGCTTAAGTAGTGGCCTGCCTACCCATACTTGCCGGACTGCCTACGATCCTCCAACCCTAGTGCCTCACCCCTGAACCCCAGACACTTTTGACGATCACTCTCTGATGATCTCCAGTCCAGCCCTATGTAGCTGACTACAAACAAATGAGGAAGGAGAGGAGGGCTCTTGTTCACCACCCAACCACATAGAGGAATTATGGATAAGCATTCACCATGCTGGGCTTATGTAGTGGCCTGCCTACCCACACTTGCCCGACCGCCTATGGTCCTCAAACCCGGGTGCCTCACCCCTGAACCCTGGACACTTTTGCCAATCGCTCTCCGACGATCGAGCTCCATGTCCGCTCGAGCCTTACCTAGCCGATTACAAACTACATGATAGAGAGTAGTAGTAGAGAACACAAATGTTTGACCGCATTCATGATTAGTAAGCTATTTTACACTTCAAATCTCGGATTCTTTGCTCTCTGCTTGTTTCTTCTCTTTTCTCACTATTTTGTCATATTTTTATTATTTACCTCTCCTTTGCTCCTTAACTTAGGCTGGCCACTATGCATGTTTTTTGGCCCACTCAATGCATTTATCATAAGATATGCAATCTCATCATGTGTATTAATGTAGATTACATCAAATTCTTTTGCCAATACTTTCTCCTGTACATAATGATAACGTACTTCCATATGTTTAGTTCTTGCATAAAATGTCAGATTGTTAGCCAATTGAATTGAGCTAACATTATCACAAAATACATGTATTGGCTTCTCCACTTTAGAACCCAAACTATCAAGTAAAGACAATATCCATGAATCCTTACACAAAGCTTGAGCCAATGCCTTGTACTCAACTTTTGTACTACTTAAAGCCACTGTTGGTTGTTTCTTAGAAAGACAAGAAACAAATCTCTTTCTAGTGAACATGCTATACTTGTCACACTTCTTCTCGTATTTGGATCTCCTCCCAATCCGAATCACTCTATACATGTAGTCTCAATTGCTTTCGTCTCTTTCATAAAACAAATCATGATTTACCGTATACTTTGCATACCTCATGATTCTTTTTATTGCATCATAATGAGGTTTTCTAGGTTCCTGCATAAATTGACTAGCTACACCAAAACGATATGCAATATCGGGTTTGGTGATTATTAGATAAATAAGCTTGCCCATTATCATGTGATACAAGTTAACATCTTTGAACAAATCTTTAGATTTAGCTCTTAGCTTTTTATTCACATCCATTGGCAATATGGTTATTAGCTTGGAATCTTGTATACCAAAATCTTCAAGCAAATATAACACATAATTCCTCAAGCTTTAAGACATACCATCTTCTATCTAGATAATCTATATTCCCGAAATGAACTTCAACTCACCAAGATCTTTCATTTCAAATCCATCATGCAACTATCTCTTCACTGTTTCTATTTCTCTTGTAATATTCCCATCATTATAAGATTATCCACATAGATGAGTACTTTGAGTATAAGACTCCCATTCACTTCTTTTATAAACATAGAGTGACCAATGGGGATGATATGAAACCTAAATTGCTAAAAATACATAGCAATTAAGATCTTGGAGCTTGTTGTAATCTGTATAGTGCTTTCCTCAACTTGCATACATGCATCTTCTTTTAACTATCCATAAAACCCTCTCTTTGAACCATATACACTTCTTGCAAGTATCCATTTAAGAAAGCATGATTGACATCCAATTAGTGAAGAGTCCATCTTTGACTCGATGCTATGGGGCACCCACATTGCATATTGTAGCCATCTTGTTTTGATCAAACATCTCATCATAGACTATGCCATATATTTATGCATAGCCCTTAACAACCATCTTTGCAACAACTTATGCTTCCATTTGCATCCTATGACTGACTTGTATGTAGGAAGCGGGATACGCTCCCATCAATTTTCGTAAAATGCATACATTTCTTACTTTATCTGTATTTACAACTCCTTAATCTTGCTCCCATCGATTTTCGTAAAATGCATACATTTCTTACTTTATGGGTATTTACAACTCCTTAATCTTGTATTCATCTTCAAAACATCTTGTTCTAATGCATTCATTCACCTTTTCCATATACATGTAGTGATGATTGACATAATGCCCATATACAAGTCCCTCTAGATACTTGATCTGTTTAGTACTCCTCCCTATAGATGGTGACTCCCTTGTGGTAAACTCACATTCTTAGGCATCTCTACACTTTCCACATCTTCTATATGTGTTTTCATCCCATTCTTACCACTTTTCAATGGGGAAGACTCCTCAATTCTATGTACATATGCATCATTATCTCTTGAGGGTGATGTCGATAATAACCATCTCATTCGCCCATATGCCCCATTCAAAATCGATGATGACTATGCATAAATGGATCTATTAGCTATGTTTTAAACCTCATTTGGATCCCCAAATACATGTACAACATCATCTTGATGTGCCCCAACAAGTGGTGTATGCATATCACTACAACATGTCGGGGACATAGGAGCATTTATTTTATTGAGATGTCAGGGATTCCGCTCACTACCCCGCAATGAAATAGCACTTATAGCAGCAAATTTTTGCTAATATGCAGTGCTTATAGCATCAAATTTTTGCTGTTCCTCCCGAGTGCTTATAGTAGTGAAATTTCGCTACTATACTATGATTTCGTTGTTATGCAGCGGAATTAGCAGCGATATTTCGCTACTATTTTCGTTGCATGAAATTCCATAGAGTTGTTGGATGATGAATTTAAAAATACATGTCATATACACACAGAAAATGATTTATAGTTTTAAAAAAAACATCCATTAGAACCGTTGGAGCCATGTTTTGATGAGCAAAAAAAAATATAGTTAAAAACTTTTGAGAAGCGAAACAATGTCAAGATCATGAATCTATCCCATCTTGTAATAAATCCATATGTGTTGCTTCATCAATGTCTATATCTAATGGAAGATCAATGAAAAGATGGGGTTCCATATCAATATCAATATCACTATCAATGTCAATATCATTATCATGATCCAATGAAGCATTGTCATGATTGATAGGTGACTCATCATCTTCCTCGGATTGATGTTCCTTATGCTCTTAATTGGCCCCCTCCAAAATGCTCTTAATTGGCCCCCTCCAAAATGTTTTCTTCATCGTCTTCTTCCAATGAGCTGATTTGAGGTAGTACTTGCACCTCATCCAGAGATTTGGCCTTCACATCTTGATCTTGAAAGATATATTTTGAACAAGGAAAACGTGTATAGCATACCACCACTTTGGATCAATTCGATTGGCGTGAAACATAACCTAATATCACAAAGCAAAGGGGTTACTTTTTTATTATACTACATCAAGATTTAATTTGGGATTGGTTGGGTTACTAACCTGTTTGACAGTGTTGAGGTAGTACGAAAGTATCTTTCTCATCATTCCAAAACTTTGTGGAATCAATTTGAAAGAACCCATTAGGATGTTTCTTCACGGTAGCTTGAGCACCTCTATATATAACTTTGAACCATTTGACATCAAAGATGAATAGACTAAATTCTCTAAACCCAACCTCAAGAATATCTTGAATAGTTCCACAATACTCAAGATTGTCCTCTATGACATTGGTATCATGTCTACTAGCTCGACTTTCTTGCTCAAAAGTTACCATCACACCACAATAAAATGTGTTTCTTTTAGAATCCACACGCTCCATATGCGAAAGAGCCTTCCCTCTCTGACCATATTGTATATTATATAGTTTGTAATAACATTAAACAAAAGCATGACATTTAGTATAGTACATTAAACAAGGTGTATACATGAGACGGAGATGAAGAATGTACTTACTTGAGGGTCACATCCTCTTGCATACTCATACTCTTGTCTTGTGATCATCTCTCCATTTTGTGATGCCATTAATATTGTCGGGTTGTTGCAAGATCAGGGTGTCCAGTTTTATCCAGTTTATGCTGAACTGGGACAATGCTTGGAGAGTAAATTTTGGGGGGCAAGGTACTTAAAATGAGATCAAGCAAATAATAGAAAATATGCTTGCCCTTAAATTAACCCAATATAACTTAAATTAATATAAATTAGTCTAATTAATCAAAATTAATCAAAAATATGATGAAATGATAAACAAATGATCTTTCCATACTTAGAGTGATCCAATTTATTTTTCCATAGATGCACCATTACAAGTACACTAGTCCCTATAGGTTTTAGATGATTCACATCAAAAATGTAATTTTACTAATTAGATTATTAATATTTGCAGGCCTTCTGATAGTCTGGAAGAATTTTGAAAAAGAGATTATTAAAAATCCAACCATTGGATTTGCAATTTTTACTAACCACCACATTCTACTAATGTCTCAGTATCTACCCACTCTTTTGATCTACAAGATTGAGGATTTTAAGTGGTAGCTATTGTGGGTACAAAAAGTGGTGTATATTATAACATTTTAAAGACCTTGAAATATTTAAAGAAAATAGACAAATATCTTAAAATTTTCTCAAAAAATCAAGTTAAGCTCCATATTATGTGAAGATCTAAGGTACAAAGTGGGAATCTCATATGAGTTTATATGTAAAAGATATTAGCATTTTATGGAATCAGTTCAAATTTGGGACAGGGTGTATACATTGACTTTGTACCTAAGAAAATGAGGACTTTTGACTATCTAATGCTTAATCAAATTATGTAACTATATTTCTAACTTTGAATATGATGCTCCAACAAAAGAACTTGAAATGAAATTCCTTCATTTACTAGGAGAGATTAGCCACTAAAGGTAAACAAATGCCTGTTTTTTTACTGTTATCAGGGTGCCTGAGTGGACAAAACTGGGCACCCTGATCTTGCAACAACCCTGTCATATAAAGCCATTCTATATTAATCACATTTGGTAGAGGTTCTAAGCTGGGTGGGAATGGCAAGCTTCTATTTGCTCTTCTCTCATCCTTTCGTCTATTGATTGCATCCTCATATCTCCCAATCCACTTCTCCATGATGGGACTATTTAGAATGCAGAATGTATTCACCTTGTGGCATAATGCTTCATTCACTATTCGTTGCCTTCCTTTTCCCTAAAGCACATTAGTGATTAGTCGTGTTGAGATATCGAGCCCATCTAGTGAGGCGGTGGACACTGATGACCCGCCTACTAGGGGGGGGGATAGACCCCACTTACACCACTAGCATGGTTGGTGAGATCATGGGTGATATGCAGCCAGTGGGATGACTGTAAGATTCCTCCCCAACCTCTCAAGATGTCCAGCATCTTCCCCTGTAATCAATTCCCTCTTCAGAAATATAAAAGATCTTGTTTCTACCTATTTTGGCCTAGAGAGAGAAAATATTCTAGAGAGAGAATATTCAGATTTTGAATATTTTTGGATGGAAAAATATCTCTTCTTATTAAAATAAGTTCCCTCGAAACAAAAGTTCAAAAGGATTTTCAGAAGGTACATTAGAAATCAAGTATAATCTATTCAAGAGGCCTTATCCTAGGGGTCAAGATTTTTTTGAAATTTTAAATTAAGGTTCCTATGGACCAATAAGATTCATCCAAATGTAGGGAGGAGATAAATGGAATAATAAAAAGAAAATCTCCCAAAAACGAGTAAATACTCACATAAGATGAAGAGTTGACTAAGGACAAGGTTAATAGTTAAAAAATAGAGATATTTAGAAGAAATGATGCATTTTTGACACTCAGTATGGGGGAATTCCCCTCATGAAGGAGGCGCCTATTTCATATGTGTGGGAGAGTTTTAAACTCCCAAATAATGAGATATTTTTATCTCTCCTCTCTCCTGTTTCAACTAGATCCAAAAAGTGGACTAAACTGACCCACAAATGGTCAAAAATTGACCAAACTGATGTGGAAAATTCTAGAATCAGTTGGCTTGGTTAGAAGCTCACTTTTTCCTATAAATAGAAGCCTTCCCCTTTGTTGAAGCTCAATAGTGTTTTTGCACTATTACCCTACTTCTCCCAAGAGCCAAAAACTGTGAATTTACTCATAATTCATTAGTTTTTTACCTTCCCTCTTCTAAAGATTGGTGGCCACTCTTGTTTCAAACAAGAGTAGATCCCTCAAACCATCAAGCCAAAGGAAAGCTCTCAAATTCTCCATGTAAGTTGGAGATTCTTCTCTTTTCTATTTCATTTTATGGTTTTTTATTATTATTGTCTTCTCTAATATGAATATGATGTTATGCCTCATTGTTGAAAAAAGGCATTCCCCTTCTTCTTTAGTAAATCCAACCATTCTTTATCCTAGATGAATGATTAATGGATAAAATCAAGTTTTTCATAATGTTTACATTAGAATGATTTAAATACTCTTGGTGAACTTCTAATTAATTTTAGAGAGTTAAAAATTGAAAAATGGTCAGCCATACAAAGGAGGTTATGGTGAAATTTTCTAAAATTGTGTAAAATAAGTTTTACTTTTTTTTAATTCAAAAAGAGTAATCCCCATCGTATATGTATTCTTAAAGTGTTATTTTTCATCCTAGGTATAGAAAAATGCATACTAAAAATATTTTATTAAAAAAGTGTTACCTTCTTTAGAATTAAATTCTATGCATAGAAGGAAGCATATTTAAATTTTTATTTTGATTATAAAAGTGTTATTTTCATCATAAATGATTTGTATGCATAAAAGATATTTTTTATATTAAAAGTGTGATTTTTATCATAAATAATTTTATGCAGCATAAACATGCATAAAAGTATTTTTTTTATATTAAAAGTGTGATTTTTATCATAAATGATTTTTATGCATAAATGGATGCATCAAAGAAATTCTTTTATATTAAAAGAGTGATTTTCATCATAAATGATTTGTATGCATAAACATATGCATAAAATATATATTTTTATATTAAAAGTGTGATTTTCATCATAAATGCTTTTTATGCATAAACATGCATAAAAGATATTTTCTTTTATATTAAAAGAGTGATTTTCATCATAAATGATTTGTATGCATAAACATATGCATAAAAGATATTTTTTAATATTAAAAGTGTGATTTTTATCATAATAAATGATTTTTATGCATAAACATGCATAAAAGATAAAAATTTTATATTAAAAGTGTGATTCATCATAAATGATTTTTATGCATAAACATGCATAAAAGATAATGTTTTTATATTAAAAGTGTGATTTTCATCATAAATGATTTTTATGCATAAATGGATGCATAAAAGAAATTCTTTTATATTAAAAGAGTGATTTTCATCATAAATGATTATATGTATAAACATATGCATAAAAGATAATTTTTTAATATTAAAAGTGTGATTTTTATCATAAATGATTTTTATGCATAAATGGATGCATAAAAGATATTTTTTATATATTAAAAGTGTGATTTTCATCATAAATGATTTCTATGCATAAATGGATGCATAAAAGATATATTTTTTATATTAAAAGTGTGATTTTTATCATAAATGATTTTTATGCATAAATGGATGCATTAAAGAAATTCTTTTATATTAAAAGAGTGATTTTTATCATAAATGATTGTATGCATAAATATATGCATAAAAGATAATTTTATATATATTAAAAGTGTGATTTTCATCATAAATGATTTTTATGCATGAATGGATGCATAAAAGATATTTTTTAAATATTAAAAGTGTGATTTTCATCATTAATGATTTTTATGCATAAATGGATGCATAAAAGATTTTTTTTAATATTAAAAGTGTGATTTTCATCATAAAATTTTTTTACGCATAAATGGATGCATAAAAGAAATTCTTTTATATTAAAAGAGTGATTTTTATCATAACCGATTTTTATGCATAAATGGATGCATAAAAGAAATTCTTTTATATTAAAAGTGTGATTTTCATCATAAATGATTTTTATGCATAAATGGATGCATAAAAGAAATTCTTTTATATTAAAAGAGTGATTTTTATCATAAATGATTTTTAGGCATAAATGGATGCATAAAAGAAATTCTTTCATAGTAAAAGAGTGATTTTTCATCATAAATGATTTTTATGATTATAAAAGTGTGACTTTATCAGCAGAAGTGGATTTTATGCATAATTAGATGCATATAGAATTTTTATAATTAAATAAGGGTTCTCTTAAATCCTCTGTTAATTTCCACAAAAATTGGAAAAATGAATAAGTAGATAATATGTGAGGAAATTCTACCGTTTCATATTCACTAAGATGGGAATGAGAAAATTCAAATAAACTATCGAAGTCGGAGATCGAGATAAATGATTATTTTATTCCTCCTAGGAATTCATGTTTAGTTTAGAATTCTATAAGTAAATATTCAATGAACGAAATTTAGAAAAAAAGAGAAATTGAAATATTACCTTACGAGAAAGATAGTTTAGGAAGAACATTTCCAGACTCAAACTCTAATTTAGACTTTTGGCCAAGACCTAATTCCTTCGTCAGTTTCGATCAATGACGATGTGCCCAGTTCAAGAAAAATATACATCACCCACCGAATCTAAAACTAAGTTGAGACCTTTGATTTTGATCTGAGAATCAAGATTACAGAATTCGAGGAATTCTCTTGGGAATCCAAACTTGTGATCTAGAAGTATTGGGATACGGAATTAAGATATAACCATTGTATTCAAAAACAAAATCAAAACTGAAAACTTGCATAGAAACCTTGTTTTCTTAAGGGACTGTCTTACGCCAGAATGCTGGAGGGACCATTGGCATATGTGTTTATCTAAGGGAAGTTTGGTTGCAACAGCTGGCGGGGAGTGTTCAAGGGACAGCTCACGCGGCAAAAACATCAGGTCTTGAGCAGCCTGGGTATGGTGAAAAATGGTGTGCTTCGGTACGATGGGCGAGGGCTGACAAAGCGGTCCCTGAGTGAAGTACCAGGACACCTAAGGAGGATCCTGGAGGGTTCTGACCAGGCGATGCACGGGCTCACGGTGCTTAGGACACCCATGCGTATGTCGTGGAAGATATATATGAATGTTGACGAAATGATTATTGTAATCTGTTACTGGATCTCGTTGTTGACCAGTTGGTCCCAATGGAGAGTCCAGAGTGGTACTCTTTTTGTGAATCAAGGAATTGAATGGAAATTTTGAGTTATGAAATCTGTGACCACATCTGTTTTATCAATGGATTATTTTTATATTAAAGTTTTAAAGAGGAGTGTGTGTGTACCTATTTTTTAAAGCTAAAGTTAAGAAAGGCATTCAATTATGGGTGGGTGAGTACTTGTTTGGTTCTACTGATTCCAGTGGTAGGGTGGTGGCTAACCCATGGGCCGGATGGGGTTAGGCTAAAACAATGGAGTTTTAATAATCAAATTGAAAAATCTTAGGATTATGCTAGGATTCGATTAGTTAGTGAATTCCCTGATAAATTTCTCAATTGAGTGGATCAACGGTTGTGCCTTATCTTGATTAGGAAAAAAGCGTTGAATTACTCAGATGATCAAATTATATCAGTGATAGTTTCCTTCTATTGGGTTTATTCAGGTGAAGGATAGTTTAGATTGATCTCGTCAGAAAAATTCGTTAAGAAATTTCAAAAAGGTGGAATCATCCCCGCTTTTCGGGCATGGGAAATTTTCCTGATTTCGATTTCGGAGTGACCACCAGCCTAGTCTCGTGCGCGGATATTCGTGGGCGAGGCCCCAAGTGAGAAACCTTGCCCCGCGCATGAGGGGGCTACTTTCGCCTGCTGTCAGCTACCGAGAGTCCGGTGCGCGGAGGGGGGCAGAGGGATCTCATAGTTGGTATCAGAGCTTTGTTGAAAGCTAATAAAGATAAACAAATTCTTATCAGAAATTGATAATAAAAACTCAGAAAAAGTAATTTTCATAATGTATTTTCATTCCGTAAGCTTCTTTAATGAAGAATTTTTAATCAAAGAAATTGTTTTTATAGATGGAAGTTCCCTATTTATCTGGTATTCCCGACCTCACCCAGTCTCAAGATATGACTGCGTTCGCCTTCGAGCATCTCATTTCTTCCGCTTCAACTCGAACAAGCCGAGCAAGACCCACATGCCATTCCGAGGATTTATATTTTCCTAACCCAGCGGAGAGACAACAGCATAAGTGGTTTGCAGGGTAGTATGTCCACGCCTCTTGCAACTGCCGTGCAATGCTATGGCAAAACCTCTCATTGGAAGTGATTCTGTTAAAGCTGAAAATGGTGCGTGGCGTCATTCTATATCATTCGATGCCTCAGAATTTCAGACTTTCATGCCACCAAGTCTACAGACTCCTTAGTTGTTTTATTCCTAAGGAGAAAATAATAGCACCCTTGTCAGTAAGTGAACGTTTGTATCAGGGCATGGCTATGGCCCAGTACCGTCGTCTTATGCGACTCCCGAGGAGATTTTGAATTCTGGAGCCGAGTTGCTCTATGTACATATTGCAATTTTTAATAAATAAAGAAATGTTTTTCGGAGAAAAATTCCATGTTGTATAAGTGATTGTTTATGACGATCTGATAAAGAAAAATCTGTTATCCGACATATGTCATAGATCTCCAATAAGATCATTGTCTTGTTTAAGAAATTGTTTTCCGAACCTCATAAGTCTTAGGATCTCGTGGAGGATATCAAAATAAAAATTCAATAATATATAATTTTTTGGCAGAATCATGAGACGAGGAAACCATGGCCGTCAGCCAGACCCTCTCTTTGAAGATGACGAGCTTGACCCTGATGTTCGCAAGGCTCTTCATAGGACTCAGTCAGGACTCTTCAACCAGGACCCTTCAAAGGAGAAGGAGAGAACCTAGGCGAGGCTGTGGAGAAATGGGTGGAAGCCATGGAAGAATATTTTGACGTCACAGGCTACAATGAGCGGAGCAAAATAGCTCTTGCCAAGCTGAAAATAGTGGAAACAGCCAGGGTAGCATGGAGGAACCACTGTGACACCAACCGTCTGGACAGAAATACTCAGTCTTGGAACGACCTAAAAACCTATTTTGAGAAAGAGATTTTGTCCCCCTGGATTTTTGGAAATCAAAATGAACGAATTCTTAGAGCTAAAATAGGGGAGCAAAACCATCGAGGAATATCACCAGGCCTTTGCTCTTCTACTCAAATATTCACCACCTCTAGATGAAGAACAACTCATGGCCAAGTTTATTCGGGGAATGAACGAACCCTTGGACACACTGGTCAAAAATGCCAAGCCAATGTCCATGGCTGAAGCTGTAAGAATGGCAAAGGACTTTGCCAAAGCCTTTGTAGTAAAGGTCCCGCTGAAGCCTGCACCCTCTAACTTTAAAAGATTCCAAACCCAAGGAAGTACTTCAAACTTTCCACCCCCGAAGAGGCAGCAAGGCCCGAATCAGAATCAAGATGCAGGAAGATTCCGAAGTGAAGGAAGATCCTTCCCCCAGAATACTTTCTCAGGAGCCCCACCTCTTTCAAGAAATCAGAGGGATGAGCTCATAAGTGAAAACCGATGTTTTGGATGCCAAGGTTTTGGTCACCAACGGAAAGACTGCCTGACTCCTTCCATGTCAAGGGGACAGGGAAGTCAAGGACCCCGAGTTCAAAGACAAACTCCTTCATACCAATCTAATTAGGGTCTGTCTCACGCAAGCCAGAGAAACCCCAGAAGAAATCCAGCTCAGCCATCTGCCTTTCTCAAGATTAACCTTAGAACTCCTTCCCAGAACTGGGGTAACCAAAGAGAAAGAGTTATGCCTTAGACTGCAACAGCCAGAGCAGTCACAATTTCAGATGTAGTAGAAGAGGAAAGAGGGCAGATTTATGCTGAAATTGAAAACCAAGGGCCTAACCGTCAGTTCTCAGTCATCCATACTCCGGCAGAGTATCAAGGTAAACCTTTTAAGCTTTTGATTGATTCAGGCAATTCTCATTCATTTATTTCCCCTGGATGCTTGCGTAAGCTAGTCTTAGATCAGAAATCAAGGAAACCTATGCAGGTTGAATTGGCAAGTGGGAAGATTCTTTTCACTCACCTTGAAACAGAATGTATTCAGTTCAACCTAGATGGGAGTTTAACTGACTGTCAATTCATAGTTATACCTTTGGGAGTTTTCGACGGGATCCTTGGAATGGATTGGCTCCACAAAAATCAAGCTGACATTCACTGTCATAATGGAACCATTTCTTTCCGTGACCTTCACGGAAGCAAGGTTCAAGGAACCGGAATTTCAAGATCCCCAAGTCTGCAGTTAGTAAAGGCTTCTAAGTTACTAAAAGGACTTAGAAAGAAGCAGCGCATTTAAATATCTTGTCAAAACGAATCCGGTAGACTCAAAGTTAAAAGCTAAAGAACCTGAATGGTTAAGTGATTATGATGATTTATTCCCAACAGAATTAACAAAGATGCCTCCAATTTGAGAAGTAGATTATGTGATAGAATTGACCCCAAGAGCTCAGCCACTAGCCCTACGCACGTACAAAATGCCAATTCCTGAAGTCATCGAACTCAAGGAATAGCTTAGACAGCTGTTAGAACAAGGGTTTGTAAGACCCAGTGTTTCACCTTGGGGTGTGCCAGTTCTCTTTCAGATAAAGAAAGATGGAACGCTTAGACTCTGTGTGGACTACAGAGGTCTAAATCAATTGATAGTTAAGAATAAGTATCCTATTCCTAGAATTGATGAGCTTCTGGATAGGCTAAGTGGAGCCCAGATCTTCACTAAGATAGATCTCAAATCAGGGTATTACCAGATCAGGATTAATGAGCAAGATATCCCGAAGACAGCCATCAATACTCGGTATGGGCATTATGAATTCACTGTCATGCCGTTTGGATTGACAAATGCCCCAGCTATATTCAATCGCTTAATGCAAGCCATTCTCAGAGAATACTTGGATGATTTTGTTCTTGTTTTCTTTGATGATATTCTGATTTACTCAAAGAATGCAGCTGACCATGAAGCTTATGTTAGAAAAGTTCTTGAGATTCTAAGGAAGCACCAACTCTTTGTAAAAAAGAGCAAATGCACTTTCAGATGGAATTTCTCCAGATTCTGCAAAAGTCCAAGCAGTCATAGATTGGCCTGAACCAAAGAAAGTGAAAGAAGTCTAAGGATTCTTGGAATTGACTAGTTGATATAGAATTTTTATACTAAAGTGTGCTCTCATAGCTTCCCCCCTGACTAATCTTCTCAAGAAGAATATTCCGTTTCAATGGTCTGCCAGGTGCCAGAGTGCTTTTGATAAGCTGAAGACCGCCTTGGTAACCAATCTCGTTCTGAAGCTACCAGATTTCTCTCTACCCTTTGAGGTAGTAACTGATGCAAGTAGTTTTGCCCTTGGAGGTGCACTCATGCAAGAAGGTCATGCAGTGGCCTATGAATCCCGAAAACTCAGAACGCATGAGAGGAATTATGCTGTCCACGCCCTGGAACTACTTTCAGTAGTATATGCCCTGAAGTTATGGAGACATTACCTACTGGGACAAAGATTCACTTTGATGACAGATCATGAGAGCTTAAAGTGGATCTTCACTCAGAAGGATCTCAACATGCGCCAAAGAAGGTGGATGCAAACTCTGCAGGAATTTGATTTTGAAATCAAGTACCGCCTAGGCAAAGAAAATGTGGTAGCAGATGCCCTCAATAGAAAAAGTCTCCTTGCTTGCAATTACTGTAGTATCAAATCCTTTGATTTTATTGAAGCAAGAGAGAAGATCATGCAAGATAGATTCTTTGGCCCTATTGCTACCCTACTTACGCAGGAAAGCAAAACTCCACACGAGTTGAACAGAGTTCAAGGGTGCAGCCTGGATGATGGCATTACGTATTATAATCTAGATGGAACTCCAACCTGAAGAAATTCTTGATGTTCGAGAAAAGATTCTCAGGAACAGAATTCTCAGAGAATTATTGGTAAAATGGAAGTTCTATCCTCTTGAAGATGCCACCTGGGAGAATGAAGCCGATCTGTTGTTGCGAGATTACCCCCAGTTTGTGAGATGAGAACATCTCGCATTTTTCAAGTGGGAGAGAATGTAAGATTCCTCCCCAACCTCTCAAGATGTCCAACATCTTCCCCTGTAATCAATTCCCTCTTCAAAAATATAAAAGATCTTGTGTCTACCTGTTTTGGCCTAGAGAGAGAAAATATTCTAGAGAGAGAATATTTAGATTTTGAATATTTTTGGATGGAAAAATATCTCTTCTTATTAAAATAAGTTCCCCCGAAATAGAAGTTCAAAAAGATTTTCAGAAGGTGCATTAGCAATCAAGTATAATCTGTTCAAGAGGCCTTATCCTAGGGGTCAAGATTTTTTTGAAATTTTAAATTAAGGTTCCTATGGACCAATAAGATTCATCCAAATGTAGGGAGGAGATAAATAGAAGAATAAAAGGAAAATCCTCCCAAAAATGAGTAAATACTCACATAAGATGAAGAGTTGACTAAGGACAAGGTTAATAGTTAAAAAAGAGAGATATTTAGAAGAAATGATGCATTTTTGAAACCTCAGTATGGGGGAATTTTCCTCATGAAGGAGGCTCCTATTTCACATGTGTGGGAGAGTTTTAAACTCCCAAATAATGAGATATTTTTATCTCTCCTCTCTCCTGTTTCAACTAGATCCAAAAAGTGGACTAAACTGACCCAAAAATGGTCAAAATTTGACCAAACTGATCTAGAAAATTCTAGAATCAATCGGCTTGGTTAGAAGCTCACTTTTTCCTTTAAATAGAAGCCTTCCCCTTTGTTGAAGCTCAATAGTATTTTTGCACTGTTACCCTACTTCTCCCAAGAGCCAAAAATTGTGAATTTACTCATAATTCATTAGTTTTTGACCTTCCCTCTTCTAAAGATTGGTGGCCACTCTTGTTGCAAACAAGAGTAGATCCCTTAAACCATCAAGCCAAAGGAAAGCTCTCAAATTCTCCATGTAACTTGGAGATTCTTCTCTTTTCTATTTTATTTTATGGTTTTTTATGATTTTTGTCTTCTCTAATATGAATATGATGTTATGCCTCATTGAAAAAAGGCATTCCCCTCTCTTCTTTAGTAAATTCAACCATTCTTTATCCTAGATGAATGATTAATGGATAAAATCAAGTTTTTCATAATGTTTCTCTTAAATAAGTAGAAATTGTTTACATTAGAATGATTTAAATACTCTTCGTGAACTTCTAATTAATTTTAGAGAGTTAAAAATTGAAAAATGGTCAGCCATACAAAGGAGGTTATGGTGAAATTTTCTAAAATTGTGTAAAATAAGTTTTACTTTTTTTTAAATTCAAAAAGAGTAATCCCCATCGTATATGTATTCTTAAAGTGTTATTTTTCATCCTAGGTATAGAAAAATGCATACTAAAAATATTTTATTAAAGTGTTACTTTCTTTAGAATTAAATTCTATGCATAGAAGGAAGCATATTGAAATTTTTATTTTGATTATAAAAGTGTTATTTTCATCATAAATAATTTGTATGCATAAACATATGAATAAAAGATATTTTTTTATATTAAAAGTGTGATTTTCATCATAAATGATTTTTATGCATAAACATGCATAAAAGATAAATTTTTTATATTAAAAGTGTGATTTTCATCATAAATGATTTTTTATGCATAAATGGATGCATAAAAAATTTATTTTAGACTAAAAGAGTGATTTTCATCATAAATGATTTGTATGCATAAACATATGCATAAAAGATATTTTTTTATATTAAAAGTGTGACTTTCATCATAAATAATTTTTATGCATAAACATGCATAAAAGATAATTTCTTTTATATTAAAAGAGTGATTTTTATCATAAATGATTTGTATGCATAAACATATGCATAAAAGATATTTTTTCAATATTAAAAGTGTGATTTTTATCATAAATGATTTTTATGCATAAATGGATGCATAAAAGAAATTCTTTTATATTAAAAGAGTGATTTTCATCATAAATGATTGTATGCATAAACATATGCATAAAAGATAAATTTTTTTATATTAAAAGTGTGATTTTCATCATAAATGATTTTTATGCATAAAATATATTTTTCTTATTAAAAGTGTGATTTTCATCATAAATGATTTTTATGCATATGCTATATGATTGGTTGGAGCAATTATGAATTATGGAGCTGGAAATGAGCTGATTAAACAGGCTGTCTACTGTGATTAGTGAAACAGAGTGTGATTAATCGGCTAATCACTCTCTCATCTTAAACAATTGGTCTAATTCCTTTTACAGGGAGTTAGTGGACATCATTGCTAAGCTAATGAATGCCTGGTCTCCCAATTTGGACAAGCATTGAAGAAATTAGAGCAATTCTACTACTGGTTTTTAATGGTTTTTCTGGTTTTTCTCAAAACAGAGAAGGGGGTTTGAAAAATTTGGTATGTACGCAGCTTGTTTGGTGTTGATATGCAACATTGAGCTTGTTTAGGTGTCAATGCAAGTTATCCACACTTGATTGAACCACTACATTACAATTTGAAGCCTTGGAAAGCGCGCCAAAACAGGGTATCTTAGACTATGTATGCCAGTTCATTTTCGATGCAATCAGTTTGATTTTCTACATCAAAAGTGAAGTTTGTTGAGTACTTTGGAGTACCTGGAACACTTATTAGATTGTGGTTGAGCTGAGGAAGGCTCATTTACAGATTTGGACGTGTGCGGAAGGTGCATTTGCATTGAGCAAATATGTCAGACAACCCAGTACAAATTGTGGGTGAAAAGCTGGATAGGAAGAACTTCCAGGCATGGAAGTACAGGATCAAAAACTTTCTGAAGGGAAAAGGTTTTTGGAACCTTATTACAGGTGCGGAGCCAGAGCCGACGGAACTACCCCGACAACCTACATAGCAACAGGTTGTAGCTCACAAGCAATGGTCAGAAAGAGCATACAAAGTTTTGCATTATCTTTCTATATGTATCTCGGATGCTATACTCATACATATACATGATGCTGAGAATCCCAAGGATGCATGGGATACATTGGTAAAGCTGTTTGATATAGACACTAGTGCTCGCAAGTCTCAGTTGAGACAACAGAATCATAATGTGAAACGGAAAGGAAGGAGCATCTATGATTATGTACAAGAGATAAAGAAGTATGCAGATGCATTGGCAACAATCAATGCTCCCATGCCTAATGCTGATTTGGTAGACATTACCTTATGTGGTCTTGGCAAGGAGTATAAGTCTTTTGATATATCCATCTCGGTTCGGAGTACAGGTTTACCAAACTTTGATGAGTTGGTTTCACTCTTGCTTGTTGAGGAAATCAAACTCAGTGACTCTTTTCACATGATGCATCTACTAGCCATGATGATAATGGCAAAAATCAGGCTTTCTATTCACAAAGGGGATCTAGAGGTAGGGGGAGATTTGCATCACGTGCCGTGGTAATGGTCATGGATGGCAAGACAGGTCACCACAATAGAATTTTTAGCCTACATATGGTGCAAGAGGTGGTCGTGGATATACACCTCAGAGAGGCAGAGGTAATCCTCGTGGTAGAGGACGTTGGCAAGGCCAACAAACATCTATGCAAAATGTGGAATGCCATTACTATGGGAAATTTGGTCATATGGCACGTGATTGTTTCCGCAAACAAAATGATTTGAGAGGGGGTAGAGCGCAACATGGTGGACATTATGCACAACATGGTGGAAATTATACAAGTGGTGGAAATTATGCATCAAAGCAGTAATGATGGCAGTGCAAATCACTTGTTTGCCATGAAACATGTTGTGGGATCTATGATGTCGAATGGTGAAAGTGATGACACTTGGTGTATGGACTCTGGAGCATCAAATCATATGACTTGTCATGGTGAATGGTTTGAGCATATGAAGCCTATGGATGTGAAAGGCTATGTGGAAACAGGAGATGATACCCAACATGCTATCACACATGTTGGAAGTGTACCATTGGTTATGCACAATGGTGAAACAAAGTCTATGGCAGATGTCTTGTATGTGCCTTCTATTACAAAAAGTTTGGCCTCAGTTGGTCAAATGGTGGAATAGGATTTACAGGTTCGTTTCACAACGAGCATGGTTGCTTTGTTGAGGATTTCAAAAATGGATGTAGAGTCATTACCGAAGGAAAGAAAGAAGGCAGGTTATTTAAGTTGGATGCTGGGATTCCTGAGTTGAAATCAGCCATGTTCTCTAAAAGCCAAATGTGGTACAGGACATTGACATGTCGCATAACAGGATTGGACATGTGAACATACAAAGGTTAAAGAACATGCAGGCAAGAGGCATTGTTAGTGGGCTGCCTAGATTCAAGTATGATGGGAATATGCATGTTTGTGATGCTTGTCAGTTTGGAAAGTAGGCAAGGTTGCCGTTTCCTAAAGAAGGCAACATGAGTAGCAGGCCACTTGAGATAGTTCATAGTAGCGATGTATGGGGCCCTGCACAAAACCCATCCATTAAAGGCAGCTTATATTATGTGACATTCATTGATGATTTCAGTAGAATGACTTGGATTTACTTTCTTAGAGAGAAAAGTGAAGTGTTGGGAAAGTTTATGAAATTTAAAGCTTTTGCACAGAAGTAATATGGCTCTTGGATAAAATGTTTGAGGACAGATGGAGGTGGTGAATACATCTCACATGCTTTTGAGCATTTCTTGAGAAAGCATGGCATAAGAAGGCAGTTAACTTTTGCAGGTACACACCTCAGCAAAATGGTGTTGCTGAGGAAGAATAGAGTCATTTGTGATGTGGCCAGGGCGATGCTCAATGAAAAGAGCATGCCAGACTATTATTGGGCAGAAGCGTGTGCCACTGTGGTTTATGTACTTAATAAGACACCCACAACAGCCATACATGGAAGTACGCCAGAGATGCGGCTTACAGGTTTTAGGCCAGACATTCGACACCTTAAAGTGTTTGATTGCATAGCTTATGTACATGTGCCTGACGAGAGAAGGAGGAAGTTGGATCCTAAGGCATAAAAGTGTGTGTTTGTTGGTTATGCACAGGATCGAAAGGCATATAAATGTTACAATCCACAAACTAGGCAAGTGGTTATCTCACGAGATGTGGTGTGTTTGATGAACTTGCTAGTTGGTACAAAGCAAAGGATGAGGGTGTCATTGATTCCCTTGATGCTGATGTGCATTTGAACTTGCCACAAGCAAGTTCTATTTCTATGTCTGGGCCAGTAGAGTCTGAGAGTAGCACTATACGCCCATGGTCAGGACGCTTGAGGCATGAGAGTGTGAGCACTGGGAGTAGTGCTGTGGATAAAGGGAAAAAGAAGGTTGAAGAAATTGGCATTACAGGTTATGAGTCGTCAAGTTCAGAAAGTTTGGATGAGGAACTTGGCATACCAGTTTTACGCACACCTGGTGCAAGGCAGGATAGATATGTACCTCCACATGCTAGAGTGACAGGTGTTCAGAGTGATCCGCATGCATTGCGGAGATCCCAAAGGGTCAGGTATCCAATTGGCAGGTTGACATATCGAGATTTTGCTATGCATTACGCATATATAACCTCTTTGGTGAAGCATGTGGAACCTACATGCTATATAGAAGCTATTGGGAGGCATGTATGGGAGAAGGCAATGGATGTTGAGATGGACGCTTTGGTTCATAATGAAACATGGGATTTGGTTACCTTACCACAAGGCAAAAATGTCATTGGTTGCAAATGGGTTTACAAGGTGACATGCAAGTCAGATGGTTCCATTGAATGTCATAAAGCACGATTGGTAGCTAAGGGTTATGCACAAACCCAAGGCTTGGACTATGATGAAACATTTAGTCCAGTTGCAAAGATGGGAAAAGTGAGAGCAGTCATTGCTATGGCTACAGCAAATGGTTGGGAAATGCATCAAATGGATGTGAAAAATGCATTTCTAAATGGTGATCTACAAGAGGAAGTTTATATGGCACAGCCAGAAGGATATGTACACCCGAGGTATCCCACTCATGTATGCAGATTAAAGAAAGTATTATATGGTTTGAAGCAAGCACCTCATGCTTGGAGTGATAAGATAAGCCGATATCTTATCTCCCTTGGATTTCAGGTTTCTTCAGCAAATTCTTCACTCTATGTGAAGAAAACAGATCATGGGATTGTCTTACTTGTCATCTATGTAGATGACTTGATTGTCACAGGAGATCATGCTACAAATGTTATGCATGTCACTTGGGTGAATTGAGATACTTTCTTGGGATTGAAGTGATCAAAGACCATGCAGGTACATGGTTAGTGCAACGCCAATATGCATTGGATATGTTGGCAAAATATGGAATGACAGGGTGTAAGCCAATGAGTACATAATGTAAAGCTGCAGGCTGATTTTGGTGAAGAGTTGGATGATCCATCTATGTATAGAAAGATGGTTGGCAGCCTTATTTATATGACTATCACATGCTCGGATCTCAGTTATGCTGTGGGACTAGTATGCAGAGCCCCAGAAAACCTCATTTGGATGCAGTGAGACGCATTATGCGATATGTAAAGACCACTGCACGTTATGGTCTTCTTTATGAGCATGGTAAAGGCTTGGATATACATGGCTAGACAGATGCAGATTGGGCAAGTAGCTCGTATGATGACAGGAGGTCTACTAGTGGTTATGCCTTTACATTTGGAAGTGCAGTGGTGAGTTGGAGTAGCAAGAAGCAACCTACTGTTGCTTTATCTAGTACAGAGGCTGAATACAGGGGTGTAGCCATTGCTACATGTGAAGGAGTATGGTTAAAGAGTCTCTTAGCTGATTTGGGTGAGCCTATTGATGGCAAGGTTGTCACTCATTGTGACAACATGAGCAGCATACAGTTGGCCAAGAATCCAGTTTTTCATGCGTGGACCAAACACATAGAGGTCCACTATCATTTTGTCAGAGAGAAAGTGCTGGATGGTATAGTGGATTTGCAGTATGTCAAGACTGAAGAGCAGGTGGCCGCCGACATCTTTACAAAGCCACTTAGCAGGGAGAAGTTTGAGTACTTCCGTACTATGTTGGGAGTACGTGGGATGAGCTTGAGGGGGAGTGTTGAGAGCTTTGATAGCCCAAGCTCATCTACATCTTCATCTATGGCAGTACATCATGAGCTTGAGAGGGGCTGTTGAGATTCAAGCTCGATGTCAGCTTGTGCCAGCTGTGCTATGTGTTGGCATGTTAGGTAGCAACATGTGTGAGACATAAATGACCGCGTCCAGCTGGTCATAGTGTGTGGACATTAGCTAGGGTTAGCTGTGTGTGGACACAACACGGAGTGTGTGTTGTGTATATTGGATTATGGCTTTATGCATTGTGTGAGAAGGGAGATGGCTTCTCTCTATGGTTAGGATTTGTAATATACATTAGGGTTTGCTCTTGTGTGTGTGTCTCCTCTCCCTCTACCTGTTTTTCATCATGGATGAGATGTGATGTGATGTAAATGGATGTGGATGTGGATGTGAATGTGATGAGATGTGATGATATGTGAATGGGAGTGATGTGATGTAAATGGATGAGAACGAGATGTGAATTTTTAGATGTGCATGTGAATGAATGGATGGATGTGGATAGATGTGAATGTCAATGAATGGATGGATGTGGATAGATGTGCATGTGAATGACTGCATGGATGGATGTGGATAGATGTGCATGTGAATGACTGGATGGATGTGGATAGATGTGAATGTGCATGTGAATGATTGGATGGATGTGGATAGATGTGAATGTGAATGTGAATGAATGGATGGATGTGGATGAATGTGATGAGATGTGAATGGATGTGATGAGATATGGATAGATGTGGATATGATGTAATGTAGATGGAATAAATGAGATGTGATGTGAATGGATGAGATGTGATGTGAATGGATGAATGTGATGAGATGTGAATGGATGTGATGAGATATGGATAGATGTGGATATGATGTAATGTAGATGGAATAAATGAGATGTGATGTAAATGAATGAGATGTGATGAAAATGAATGAGAATGAGATGTGAATTTATAGATGTGCATGTGAATGAATGGATGGATGTGGATAGATGTGAATGTGAATGAATGGATGGATGTGGATAGATGTGCATGTGAATGATTGGATGGATGTGGATAGATGTGAATGTGAATAAATGGATGGATGTGGATGAATGTGATGAGATGTGAATGGATGTGATGAGATATGGATAGATGTGGATATGATGTAATGTAGATGGAATAAATGAGATGTGATGTGAATAGAGATGGACGTGATGTAATGTGGATGGAATGAATGTGATGTGATATGGATGGAATGAATGTGATGTGATAAGGATACATGTGGATGGAATGTATGTGATGTGATGAGGATGCAATGAATGTGATGGATGTGAATGGGTGTGATGGGTGTGATGGATGTGAATGGGTGTGATGAGATTTCAATGGATGCGATGAGATGTGAATGGATGTGAATGTGATATGATGATATCTGAATGGATGTGATGTAATGTGAATGGATGGATGAGATGTAAGGCGGATGAATGTGGATCTAGGTAGATGTGAATGGATGAGATGTGATGTGGATAGATGTGATGTGATGTGATGTGGATCTAGATAGATGTGAATGGATGAGATGTGAGGTGACTGGATGTGATGTGGATCGGGGTAGATTTGAATGGATGAGATGTGATGTGGATAGATGTGATGTGATGTATTGTGGATTTAGATAGATGTGAATGGCTGAGATGTGAGGTGATGTAATGCGATGTCATGTGGATCGGGATAGATGTGAATGGATGAGGGGTGATGTGAATGGATGGGATGTGATGTGATGTGGATATGGGTAGATGTGAATGGATGAGATGTGATGAGGATCTGAATAGATGTAATTGGATGTGATGAGATGTGATGTGATGACATGTAATATGATATGATTGGATGAGAATGGATGAAGACATGTAATATGATATGATTGGATGAGAATGGATGAAGACTATGGGAATACATATGACTGGATGTGGAATAAACAATGTGAATTGATGTAGAAGAATGTGGAATAACAAGAAATGTTGTGGAACAATGTGGAAAGATGAGAGTTCATTAGAAACTGTATCTATGATCTGTTTTTAAATGACTGTTTTATGTCAAGAATGCTGGGGAAGCATTTTGACCATCTTGTGAATGAGGTCGTTGAGACCTAAGAGATAAAGTTGCAATAGCTAACGGAGAGTCAACAGAGGACGTCTCGCTTAGCAAGGTCGGCCGAGGTCTTGACCAACCTCGGTTTGATTTAAATGGTAGGCTTCCGGTGGTACGGTGGATGAGGGACCAAGGATGCGGCCTATGAGTGAAATGCTAGGTGACCTGTGAAGGAACCTAGAGGGTGCTGACCATACACTGCTTGGGCTTTGGGTCGCCGAAGATACCCACGCGTGCATTGACGAGGAAGAAATGGAACAAGGTGTTAGAGTTGTTTTCTGGACTCTCCGTTGAAGATCAGCAAGATCAACCAATAGATCCATGTAAAGAGCCATGGACTCATCCGTTGAGGACCAGCAAGTCTTTTCCTTGATCTGACCATGTGTTACGGGTTCGATTGGATCAGTCTGGTTATTTAAGGCTCTTGACTATGTTAGAATAAAATTATCCTGGAGGAATCGCCTACGTCTGCTGGGCAAGTTTTTTGGAGTTTGGTTTTGGAAGAACCGAGGGATAAGTCTCTTGTCCAGATATCCATGGGCAAGGCCCCGAGTGAGAGACTCTGCCCCTGCGTAGCAAGAAGTGCTACTTCCGCTGCTAGCACCCCTGAATTCATTGCGCGGAGGGGGCAGGGATCTTTCAGCTGGTATCAGAGAGAATTGGCTAAAGTGGAACAACCGAGAAGCCAGAAATGTTAAAAATTTATGAAGTACCAGTAAAAGATTATAGTTGTGTGATGAAGTTCATACAAATTGATATTCAGAATGAAGATTCATAAATTGGAAATTGGGTCTTCAGATGGAAGTATCGCAATTTTATGGAATCCCTGACTTGCTTGAGGCCTAGATATGATGGTATTTACCTTATAGCTCCAAGGACCATGACTACCCGTATATACCGTGGATATATCTATAGCTCTTTACTGACAATATACAAGTAAATCTAAGACCTTGAAGTTATAAGCAAAAATGCTATCCAGAGGATGAATTCGAATGCTGGTTGATATGATTTTAGAATTTTGGTTGAGAATTGATGAGTTGATTTGGATTCTGATTGAAAGATGATGATTCCTAAATTTTGGTTGAAGGAAGATAAGTTGAACAAAGCCACAATGAGGATGAATGGGACGAATCCCAGTGATGATGTTAGTAACTGGAATGATGATTATGACTTCAGTAAATCACTATGAGATTAGTGGATTGTGCTGATAGATTGCTATTGTTAACCGTTGACCCAGTGGATCTAATTAAGGAATGACAAATTCAGAACTTGCATAATTGAAATTTCCATGGGGAATGTTCAGATAGAATTTCCGGTCTGATGGACCATTATTGTGTTAAGGGTATGAATGATATGTTCTGAATGAATTGTTCTTTGATAATGACACTAATCTCTTTCCTTTATCCAACGCACCACTGCACCAATTTTGTAAATTGTTGCTCTAATGTCATCATTGAGGCAATCCTTGATGGCTATAGGAAGCATGAATTGCAAGAATTTGTGCCAATCATGACTCTTCAAGCTACTAAGCTCTTCATCCTTTGTAAATGCTCTCTTCAAGCAATGCATACATCCTGTAGGGGTATGAGACTCAGTAATGCACTTCTTTACACGTCGTTGCTCATCCTTTGTCATGACCCAAGGTTCTTTTGGTAGCTTCACCTTTCCATCTTCTCTATTTATGGCCCAAAGTGGTGCATGCGTTGAACCTCTTGTAAATCATCTCATTGTGCCTTGCTCTCCTTTGATCCTATGATGGTTTTCCAAAGCACCTCAGCTATATTCTTGAAAGTGTGCATTGGGTCAAGAAGATGATTTACTAGAAGGTCATTCCAGTATGGAAGTTGATGGAAAATGGATAGACGCTTCATTCCTGGAGGTGTACAGGTTAGATCCATCTCCCATAAGGTCCTCCAATCACTGCTCTATGCGAGGAGACCTCCCTAGAAATCCCTCATGCAAAGGATGGTCCAATGGGAGATACTTCTTTCTCCACAAAATTTGGGATAACATATGACTTCGACAAGTTTGAAGCAAGGACCATAAGTATTACTCTTCACATATTGTTTATTGGCTTATCTTAATTTCAAATTTTTGTAATTTTATTTTTCTCTCTATTCCTCAGCATGTCAAACCCATAATCTCCTTCTATTTTTGTGCAAATTCTATCTCTTCAAGCTCAATTAAATGAAGAATGAGCTAAGAGTATAAAATTGGAAGAACTACTCTATAACAGGAAAAGGTCAAGAAGTGTTGAATCTAACTTTGACATTAGATGCACCATCAAAGGAACTTTTCTTGAATAAGAGAAACAAAAAGGAAAGAAAATTAGTCATAAAGTTTTCATATTTCAAAATTTTGATGGTCAAAAGGATGCAAAAATAGTGTTTTCATGGATTAGTTAACTTGATGATTTTTTTTAGAAAAGGATTTTCTGAAAAAGATAAAATCAAGTGTGCTGCTAATCATTTGGTTGAAACTAAGTCATTACGGTGGAATGCAATCAAGCAAGGACGTGAAAGACCTAGGAATTTGAAAGAATTTAAAAAGCTCATCAAAAAGAATTTCTGGCCACCTCAATATAAAGCAAGAGCATGTCAACAATGGGATACGCTTTGTCAACTTGACAATGAAACTGTACAACTTTATGTGGGAAAATTTTGGCAAGCTCTCATCCAACTCCAAGCGATTGAATGGGTGAGAACAAAGGAGCAAAAACAAAAATTTACTGTTGGATTAAAGCCTCCTCTTGGAGTGGAGATCAATATGTTTCAACCTCATTCTCTCTACATAGCAATCTTTTCAGTTTACAATTGTGACCAAAAAATTAGAGTACCAAAGGAAAACAAACAACAATAGGAATCTCATGCTAGTAAATTTAGAAAGCTTGTTCCGTTTCGTAAGTTTGACAAGTACACTACTGATACCAAGGTGTTGCTTCAAACAACAATAACGATCCTGGTGTTAACAACAACACCAAGAAGAAGAACGATGATGCAAAGAAGAAACAAGATTTTGTACCTCTAGTGGTGACATGTTATGGTTGTCGACAAAAAGGACACATTACATCCAATTCCTCAGAGAAGAAGAAGAAGTCAACAACCGCACAATATGTCAACATGATTGATGGTGAAGAAGATGTAGAGGACGACGACTTCTCTCCCAAGCAAGAGGGTGATTTCAAAAATATAGATCTCTCAGATGATCTAGGTATGCCTAAACCTTTTGAAAAGCAAGTTTCACCTCATATGCTTTTAAAAACAAGAAGATAAATTAAGGGCAAGGAAGTAAATATATTGCATGATGATGGTAGTACGCATGATTTTATTTCCAAAAAGCTTATGCATGCTATTAAATTGAGTGCTACTCCTTCAAAGTATAAAATCAAAAGTGATTTTCAAGGAACAAAGTATAATTGCACAAAGGAAGTGAAAGATATTGTTTTATCCATTGCACCATATTCTCAACCCTGCACTTTTCTAGATGCACCTTTGCATTCATATGATCATTAGGGACAAAAACGTTAAAAAAGGGTCCTTTCTTAATATTTTAATTAAGTAACTAGCAAATAGGGAGCTGCCAAATGCACACAAATATGACATTGTTGTCTCCTCTATCTTGGGGATTTCGGGCTAATTTTTAAATCAAAACAGTTGGTTTTCCTCTAACTTGGCCAAAATGCACTAAAAACAAGGAGAATATGTCAGTTTGAATGGTGTACTGAACATCTTATTTTGTGTGGTCCAAAGAACAAGATGCATTTATTCTTCTCATTTTGGCTCTAAGATATTTTAACTCCAATACTTTCCCTCTCTTTCCTTGTCGAAGTCATCCCCATGTTACACTCACCTCACCTCCTTTTAGCACTCCTTTTGCTATTCCTTCTTCCTATTGAAGCTTCAATGTCCTCTTCCAGGTGCCCTCCTCATGCCATTACTTCCTGTACATGTTTTAACACCAGAGAAGATGTCCTTTGGAAGCCACTCACCTTTCATGTCAATGACTGGGTAACAATGCTACCAGCTTGCAAGGGCTCTCACAGAGTGAAGCAAGCCAAACGAGACGACATCAAGAACCATTGGAAAGTTCGCATTACAACATTCAAAGTGACAAAAGAGGTTTTGTTTGCAAAAGTCCAGCATTTTTACATGTCCAAGGACTTGTTCTTGAGCCCTACAATGCAACCACCTGCACAAGAACACTGTAAGTGTTGTGCACGTATATTGAGCTTTTAAAAAATATTTTTTATGAGTAGCATTTAGTTTACATGCAAAGTTATCATTTACAAATGTGTTGTGACTTGTTTAAGGTCCTTGGACTTGCAAAAGATAAAGACTATGTGGCAGAAAAGAAGACAGGCTGAGCATGACATGGACACTATCTTTGGAGAATGCTAGGAATCGAGGGAAAGGTTTCACCTAGATGACACTATAAGGTGCAAAGCTAGTCCCGATTAATTGTCCCTTTCCTTCCATGTTTCTCATCAATCAATGGTTTTAGGTCTTGACTATAGGAGGTGGAGGAAGTGTCTAGGCAACTGGGTGCTCCTAGACTCTAAATAAAATTATTCAGAGTTTGAGCTTGAGATAAAGGTTTCACCATTCTCAGACCCTAGGAAGCTTGTTGTAAATGTCAACTGGACATTAAAAGATATAAGAGACTCACTTGAGTTTCTTGACTATACAAACTCTGTTCAAGCTTAATGGCATAACTGTTTATAGGAGGGTTGAACAAACCATATCTTGTATAAAATGCCTGCCCCCAACCACTGTTCTTTTTGAACCACTATCATCAAGAGTAAACCAAGAGATTTCATTGTAATATTCTTGTTAAAATGCTCAAATGAAATAAAACATTTCAAATTTTCACTCAATTTGTTATCTCTATAAAATGAGTAAGTCAATACAAGTGAAGGATGGGAAGAAGGTGATCATTTCAAAAAGATTGTTCCAGAAACAAAGCACAAACTCGCTTTTGAGTTTATGAGAGTGCAAGATCTACCGAAATATAGCAAGCATTAATATAAGTTTTTGGACCTAGCAAAAGTATTAAATACTATTTGGTATGTACAAAGGTATGCAAGATCTACAAAAATATAGCAAGCATTAATATAAGTTTTTGGACCTAGCAAAAGTATTAAATACTATTTGGTATGTACAAAGGTATGAGGCATTGGCCTTACAAAAAAAAGATGTGTAAATATAAAACCATAAAAGGTGCTTTCAAAATATCTCGTAGTGGTCCAACATGTTCCACCCACAATTAACACATAATATGCCACTCATTCTTTTCCTACATCTAAAATAATATTAGTTAGTGCACATAACTTGATTAAACACATTAATCTTGACCATATTGTACCAATGCTGCACATAGCTTGATTAAACACATTAATCCTGGTAAATGATATAAATAAAATTGCATCCAAATAAAATATCCCAAAATAAATTAATGGACATCTCCATCGAGGTTACGACTAACTTTCAAGTTTGGCATCTAGAAGGTAGTAAGATTGTGATCATCCTTCTTTTCATAGAATAGACCCTTCACTACATTAGAATTTCCTGCAATGGTGTTTCTTCATTTGTCCTGCACGGCCCCATCCATGAGCTCCTTTTTAGCCTGGCACCCTTTTTAGGATGTATAATATACACCCTCATTATTGTCTACCTCGACGTTTACTACAAAATTATCTCCGCTGTAAAGAGCATCACTAAGAGTGTCGTGATTCCCTTCGTATGATGTAGACTCATCAAAAATTTAATCTTCATGTGTAGGCACATCACAAATCTGATCTTTAAGTTCTGTGCCCTTTGTTGGAATGTGTATATGTGTTACTCCCATCCTACCACATATAACTTATTCATGCACCACTTCCACAAACTACAAATGTAAGCATTACAGTAGCATGGCAATCTTCATGATGTGAGTGCTATGCTATTATGAGCTAAGACTCTAGAAACACAATGGAGAAATTGAGAGTTGGGAAAATGGTTTTTATAGTTTCATAAGAGAGATCTATCCACTTCTCCAACTTCACCTCCAAGAACACTATATCAGTAGCACATTGGCACCTCACAGATCTACCTTTAGTTACTCATGCATCAATGCTCTATTCACAGCATCCCCAGCTCCATCGTGCTCCCCCTTGCCATGCCCAAATCAAAAGAAATTCCACATCATCTTTAAGATGGTGAGCTTGTTATACCATGCAACAAAGTAGAAAGGCCGCTTGCTTTGAATTAGCTAGTAGAGCAGCAAAGCATCTGGCCAGACCCAATGTGCGACTGAAATTGTACTCTTTGTTCTAATATCCACTTATGATATAGCACGAAACATTGTTAACAAAGTGTCATGAACCTTGTCATAAAAAATGTAAAAATTGTAAGTTTTATGTACCTCACCTTGTTCATTCGAGATGTGAAGAAGAATAGTGACCTGGTTTGAATGCTAATACATAGACTATATCTCATTCTTCTTCTTGAATGGGTAGCTCTCTATAAAATGCACCACAAACATGAGAACATCTTCAGGAAAAGTATGCACACATGATTTATATTGTTGAGCTTACCACATGTATATATGAAGTTATGGTGGGTCAATGCTTTTTTAAGGTGACTACTAAACAACTTTAATAGGACACTGTAACTCAATTTCTTGATTATAAGTACTCTCCTTATCTTCCTTTTTTCCCTTGACATCAGCATCTTGTATTTCTTTTTCCCTAGATATCAACATCGATAGGTCACATCTTCGAACATCTTTACGAAAATATGATGATTAAGTCACCTTTCACTTGTGAGAAAGTTTTCATTTTCTTTGGCCTAGAACTACCACACCCCCCCATGAGGCATTTAAAGTGATGAAAGGCACCATCTATTGGTGGCTCACATAACAAACCCATCCACATACATGTAACGGTGGTGTATGCATGATCAAAAGCTTTATAAATAGATGTGGCATGGTCAAGCTCATATATTTCACAGTTGTGGGCAGTGGATAACTCGGGGCACTTTTTCCCTCTTTAGGAGGTTTTTTTCCCCGGCTTGTATATACGCCCATCATTCTAGGGCTAACTTATCTAGTGTACATTGACACAATCTAATACACTGTGTTGTGTGCATTCTTGCTTCTTCTTCTCCAAGCTTGGTGTGCTTTCCTGCAACCCTAATTCCAACATTAAGAAGCTCAAATGAGTGGTGTTGCTGGATTTTGATATTGGGATAGACCTTCGTGAACTCAAGAAAATGCTCAACCTACACATTGTACAATTAAAAGGTTAGCATTTTAAATAAACATGGAAAAAATTTCGAGGCTACGAAAGAGCATTTGAAATTATAGGACTGTCAATAATTACCTAGTAGTCAACCCATACATTTTTAGCACTACCTAAATAAATTAAGGATAGTGATTTGCATTGCTAATAGAGGATTTGAACCCTAGACCTCCCGTAGAAAGTCCAAAGTCTTATCCACTAGGCTACCACCTTGGGGACCTATCCGTTTGTACTATATATCTTTTTTTTGGGTGACGCGTGTTTGCATAAACCAAAAAGAGAAAAACAGGTCCTTATTAACCTCTTATGTTGTGCTACTACTCCATTTCTTCTGCATACGGATAAGGGGAGGTTTCCATCATCCTAAAGAATAATCTTGGATTTGGTTGCATAGAAATTTCTTTTATGGATATTTAAAACCCTGGAGGTTGTTGAAATGTTTAGCTTGGATGACCAATCTGTCATCGTCATCATTAAACTTGATCTTCTAAAAAATAATGGCATTGGCTACTTCACCACATTGAGTGTGTTACAAACTCAGCTGAGTAGAACTGTGTGAACATTAACTATATCTGATTTTTACTGAAGGTTTTTCATTATGGGATGATCAATCATTCTCGTGAATATGTCTCTTTTACTAGCAATGCCCATTCATGAGAAAAAACCTTATAATATCATGAGACAAGTTCTTTGTCTCACTGATCCTCCTATACTTTTTCTTTACTTTGTTACATTAATCCCATTTATTTTGTGGCATCCACTGTTTCCTTATCAGAATTCTTTGTTCCCAAGTGCAGTCAAGGTAGGTTAAGCATAGAGAAATGGCATAATTATAGATTTATTGTTGACTTGAGCAAGATGTTTGGCTATTGTTTTGCATTATACCCTCCATGTTGTTTGTTTTTTGGCATCATGCATGTGTGTGTGTGTGTGTGTGTGTGTGTGTGTGTGTGAGAGAGAGAGAGAGAGAGAGAGAGAGAGAGAGAGAGAGAGAGAGAGAGGAGTGGACATTGTGTGTCTTGGGAGGTTACAAAAAGGAGTTTAAAAAAAGTAAATAAGCCTTCTCTTTGAACTGATTTTTCCATCATTAAAAATCCATGCTCAAAAAATTAAAAAACTTCTGAAAGGGAAATTATAAACAACCCCACAAGTTATCTCTTGGAGATAGCACTTTTTGTAGCACTTTATCATACATACACCCCTTGTTACCATTGGATTTTATATATCCAATGCATATTTTTCACTTTATGTGAAAAAGACACATAGAGCGATTATAATGTTAGTTATCTATGTTGATGCCTTGATTAACATTGGCAATAGTGTGATGCTAAAATACATGATGTTAGGATGCTTTTAAAGTAGAAGTTTAAAATGAAAGATTTGGGTGAGCTATGGTATTTTCAAAATGAAAGATTTTGGTGAGCTATGGTATTTTCTTGGTATATAGAGGTGGTGAGATCACGTGATGGCATGACCCGCCTAGATGATAGCTTCTGCACTTATGCCTTGGTGAGATCATGGTTGATATACTGCTAGTGGGATGAGGCGTTGTGTGACAACCATATTTGGATTACCAGATTATGGAAAAGTTATAATGCCACCTCACATAGCTAAGTTCACACTATACTCTTATCTCTTTAGTCTATGGTTGTAGAGAAGAGAAGATGATAGTAGAAACTTCAGTCATCTCTCTCTTGTGTCTTGCTCTCTCTTGTGTGTGTATGCTTGCTTGCAAGGAACTCAAGCTCTCCCTCTCCCCCGCATTCTCTTTATAGTATGTGAGCTCCAGTTTGTGTGAGAGCTAAGGAGGCAAGCAAGAAAGCAGTGTACGAGTAAGGGTATTTCTATCTCTTTTCCTCTTTGATTTTAGAGCAACACCTTTAATGAGAGCTACAAGCAAGGAAGCCACTATCCCAGATTGAGGCATCCTCCTCCTAAGTGAAGAAAGTAGACCATACTGTGTGAAGTTAACTTTGTTAATTAAAATTTTACGTATTTTGGTGCAATTCGGGTGTGTTTTGGACCCCGTTTTGGCTAAGCACTCTCTGTGAAGTATCGATTTTGATTGTGTATACCCAATTTCTAGTTCGAGGCAATTACAATAGAAATTTGGCAAACTATGTAGGGAATCTAAGTGTTACAAGTGTTGGTGGATGTATGTTTTAATTATGTGATTGGTTCACATACAATGGCATTATAATAGGTTTATAGTAGTATGGATAATGAAGATTACGGATTTGCTGCTATTGCTGCAAGTGCAAAAGATGTTTTACAAGCACTATTTGGTAAGTTGTTGCTAAGTAAAGATGTATGATAGCTTGTCATATTGGGAACGAGAAGCTAGAAAAGAATAACTTCCAAGCGTGGAAGCTCAACATGACTAATTTGTTGAGAATGCAAGCTCATTGGGAACTGGTGGATAGCATTAGTGTGTGGACACTAGTCTAGTAGTGTGCTGTGTTTTGTGGAAGACAAATGAAGGAAGGCTATGGAGCTTATCTACTTGTTGTGTGTTGATGGAATGAGAGAAATGAATCATTATGTGTGTCTCAAATGTACCCCTCTAATCTCTTTTCATGGTATGAGAGCTTAGGTTTCACTCATTAGAATTTGTGAGAAAGAGGGAATAAGAAGCTACAAAGAAGCAAGAAGCTGGAAGTTGTGGACCACATCGAATTAAACAGATTTGAGTGATACTATCTCTCTTTCGGAGATTGGAGGTGATTTGAAGATGATTGGAGCTAAGAGATGGTTGTAGCATGCAAGGAAAAATAAAAAAATTGGAGCTTTCCATTAAAGCTTGAAGTGCTACATTGGTGGATGTGTGACATTATTGTGAGCTTTGTACAAGCATTTGTTTATGTACATGAGTTGTATACAAGAAAAGAATTGATGTGTTGCTTCATTGAACCCTAGTGTGGAACGTAGAAGCTCAAGAGCTAGTGTGGGCTATCATTTTGTAAACCTTGAAGTGCTTGATGCATTGGGAGCAAGATGGATGCTCAAACTAGCAAGTGTACACACAAATTAGAGTGGTTGAAACTTGGATTGGATCATCGAAGGAATGTATGATGCACAGTAGCTGGGAAAAATATATTCTACAGAGAAACACACTTCTCTACAAGTTAGCGCAAATAGCCTGTAAGCTTAGTAAGCAGCATTCAGCTCAAAAATAGACCCTTGTATGGTGTTAAACATCAAGGATAGAAGCTTTCCAACATATTAGAATCTTAGTATGCAGCATTCAGCTCAAAATGGACCCTTGTATGGTGTTAAACATCAAGGTTAGAAGCTTTTCAAAATATTAGAAGATTCAATCAAGACCTTGGAAGCTAGAGCAAACTGTAATAGTAGTAAAGGTGCAGGCCGGTAGTTCAGAAATCAGCGCTAAATTTCCCTAAAGCTACTGTCATATTGTAGTGAGGTTGGACCTAGCTTTAGCACTTAAACATTGAATTGTGATGCTATAAAGTGTGGGCAAGCCAACCATTACATAAATTTGAGCTTAAGGGAAACACAATAAGCAAATTGACTCTCCAGCCACTTGCAAACTTGTAAATACAAAAATAGAGGAGGATTTTGACTATCTTGTGAAGATTATAAGTTATGTAAGCTTACATATGGACACATGTATGGAAATAATTGAGCTTGTGTGAAGTATGGTTGAGAGCCTGAAGGATTTGTAGAGTGAATCCTTGGAGTGTGATAGCAAACAAAGTGCTGTTTTGGACATATTCAAGCAATAGGATGAATGTGAAGCAATGTGAAGAGAAGCATATGATATGCACAAGTGATGTATGCATGTATCTACATGTTCATGAGCTCATTGTAAGCATGGAGGACTATTTTTAATGTATTTCTTAAAATTTGTGAGCGGCGCCAAGTGTGTTTCAGCTTGCACAAATAGTGGTTTTCAGTCTCAGATTTAGTTGCCATAAAACTGTGGGATGTGTGGATAACATTGGTGCTTAAGCACGTGTATGTATGAGTGTTTGAGTTGATTGGTTGGTGTACTCAGTGAACATTATGCATAGCAAAAGATGAGTGATAGTCCATATAATATTGTTTGGGAAAACAACTCCATATTTGGAAGTATCGCATGCGAACTTCCTAAAAGGCAAAGGGCTTTGGAATTTGGTGATAGGTGAGGATACATAGCAAAGGGTTCTAGCTGTTAATGCAACGCCATCTCAACTTACAGAACATAGGAACTATAGGGAAAGAGCATTAAAAGTGCTACATTACTTCTCACTTTGTGTGACAGATGGAATGTTATAACATATCCAAGATACGGATAATCCAAAGGCTACATGAGATCTTCACAAGTCCATATTCCCATTGGCACCTTACTTCAAGGTAGCCTGAGTCTATGGAAGGACTTGAAGGATTGGATGGAAGGAAGGCTTGGAGCTAGAATGGAGAAGAAGGAGGAACCATGAAGTCCCAAGTCTGACGAACAAGGATCCATAGAACTAGATGGAATCATCACAAGCATACCTACAGTACCGGTGAGCAAGTTAGGGTAGTACTTAGAAGGAGATGAACTCAATGTCACACTTCCCCTAGCTTTCAATGAGCTTCAAGTCACCGCCATCTTAGATGGTGGTGCAGGAATGAGCATTGTTACCAAGCAATGCTGGGAAAAACGGAAACCCCCTATAGATAACACTGTACTGACTAGCTGATGGAGCCACTACAAAGCCCATAGTTCTTCTGTGGGATTTGAAGATTAAGATTCTTAGAACCAATTTTTGACACACCTTTGAGGTGATGAACTTTAGCCACAGTCAGCTTCCTACGATTGCATCCTAGGGTGGCCTTTTATGAGAGAAACTAGGATGATCCATGATTGGAATATGCAACGAATGCTAAAGGTGAACCTACGCACTTCGAAGATCCATCCAATGAGTAGGGGACCCTTTTTGGCGAAATATTTAGTGACTACTTCTAGGTCCATAGTAGCACACTTATGCTAAACATGCCACAAAACATTGGAAGATAAAAGTGATAGCGTGGAATTTGCACCTCCCCCAGAGAGACGAAAGACTCTGAGAACTAGATGCACATTCTTTCTACCATGGATATACTTCCAAAACGCACAGGTACAATATTTTCCATGGCTGATGGGAAAGAAATTACATCTCTCTACATGTTGAGCACCATATGCAGGCCCAATGTTACGAACCATGATCCCATGAGCGCCAAAGAAGTAAGGACATTATTGGGAAAATCCACCTGTAAGACTCTTAGAACAAGAGGTTTCAAGGGAAAGGAAGCTTACGTCTTCCCAAATATAGAATCAAAAGAACATTAGGTGAGGTATACAGAGGCTAATAATGCACATTCTGACTTCTGCCAGGTCTGGCAAAAGGAGCTCGATGAGTTCTAAATTTCGGTTAATACGATAAGCACTAAAAGGAAAGAGTCACCTTTAACTCACAATCATAACCCCACAAACTCTATCACTCTGCTAAAAAAACACAAAACAAAAAGTTGGTGCAAGCCGAGCGAGAGGCCAAAAAAAGAATGGACAAGGAAAACACTAAAGCAGAGGAGACCAAACAAGTCCCTGAACACTTTAGAGCCTACAAGGTGGGAGACCGCTTTGTACAGTAAAGAAGGCCCAAAGAATCCGTCATGGAAAGCCTAGAATGTCTTATGATGGTCCACCCAAGGTTAAGAGATCAACTTGGCAGGTCGAGGTAAAGATTCAAAACCTATCTATATCGGGGAAGACCACAGAAGAAGAGAGGGAACTTACTGACCTCCTCACTAAATTACAAGATTACTTCACTTGGAAATACAATGATATGAAAGGTGTACCTCCTAAAGTGGTCTTGAACACAACATGCCATGGTGGAGGAGGCACGGCTATAGTAAAGCAAAGAGCGTAACTTATGAACCCTAAGTACTCTAAGATGGTACGTGAAGAAATCAATCGACTCATAGATGCTAGATTTATCTATGAAATAGAGCACACCAAATGGGTCTCGCCCATCGTTATAGTACCTAAGAAGAAAGAAAAAGTGAGTGAGTGTGTGCATGGTCTCTTGATTATTTTCGAATGGATAGAGGAGTGCCAGCAAGCATATGATACCCTTAAGAAAGCGTTAGCAAGTGCTCCCATTTTGAGGTCCCCCAATTGGGAAATCATATTTCATGTCCACATAGATGCTTCTTCTTTTGCAACAATTGGTTATATACTGGCTCAACCCAGAGAAGAGAACAGGGACTTCTCTGTTAGATTTTCCAGTAAACGAAGTAGAACAAAATTACACCACCATAGAAAGAGAAGGGTTGGTCATGGTCTATACAATTAAAAATTTTTGTCATTACCTTTTGGTGGTGACCAAAAGGTAATGGTCACCACCATAGAAAGAGAAGGGTTGGTCATGGTCTATACAATTAAAAAATTTTGTCATTACCTTTTGGTGGTGACCAAATTCATTTTCTTTGTAGAACATTAAGCTCTTCTTTATCTAGTGAATAAACCTTGCACCACAGGAAGGATCACTAAATGGCTCCTAATTCTACTAGAGTTTGATTTTACTGTCATGGTATGTAAAGGTTCCCAACATGTAATGGCCGACCACATGTTGCGCATTCCTAACGGAGAACCGCTGGTGGGAGTTGATGATGACTTGCCAGATGCTCCCCTATTAGTATGCTTGATTCCTAAATGGGGAGAGGAAGTTGCATATTTCCTAGCTAATGGCCTACCCACCGAGGCACCGATCAACAAGGATCGAGCAAGACACCTTATCAAGAAGGCACCCCCTATCAATTGATCATAGGGAAATTCTACAAACAAGGAAAAGATGAAATAATGAGACGAGACATTCGTGAGGATGAATACATCTCTATTTTGGAACAAGCCCACTCTGGGGTTGTAGGTGGACACCTCCCAACAGATACCACTACTGGAAAGATTCTCTTAGCAGGCTTGGGTGGCCAACCTTGTTTGGAGATGTGGTCGAATATGTCAAATGATGTGATGAATGTCAACGGACCATAATTCTGCACGATAAGGATAGGATGCCCCTCTATCCCATGATGTCCTTGCAACCATTTAAAAAATGGGGAATCGATTTTGTTAGTCCCATTAGCCCTGACTGCCAGACACACCCAAGCCCGGTATATCATAGTAGCATAACGGACTACTGCACAAAATGTGTCGAAGCTTGAGCCGCAAGGAAATCCGATGCAAGGTCCACGGCTAAATTCCTTTATGAGTGTGTAATCACCCAATTTGGGTGTCCTCTTGAGCTTGTCAATGACAATGGCATCCATTTTGTAAATGAGGCAATACAATTATTGCTACAAGATTTCTTGTTCATGCACCATAACTCTTCACCCTATTACCCCCAAGCTAATGGCCGATAGTTAAAGCACTAAGAAGACTATATGCGCTATCTTAACCAAGACCATAGAATAAGTTGAAAATATGGTTGGGATGGGCGCTATGCTTTTTATCACTTCAAATATTCGTGCATGGGCACATAAGAGGGTGCAGCTTTCGCTTGTTTTGTTGGGTTTTTTTGGTGCTTCCCAAGAGAGAGTTTAAAGTATAATGAAGAAATATACACTTTTCAAATAATTGATGTCTAGCATAATTGACTTACAAATAAGGATGTATATTGATGTATGTATGCTAATAGGAGATTATAATTGTATATGCTTTTATAAAGACTAAGTTAGAGAAGTTCTTTATTTACCCTTTTTACATACATGAATCATGTATGGAAGGCTTTCTAGGAAAAAGGGCCTCGAGAGCACACCCTTTGCTAGGCATGGTACATTGTCAGTACATGATTGATGGTAGAGAATTGTTTCTATTTAAAAATGCAAGCCTTTAAATAGTAAAGGAAAGCATCATTTAGATGCAATATGTACCCAAAATCTTTTTTTGGACGCATGGAATTAATTTCTCAACGTGTCACTTGATTTTCTTTTGTAAGGCCACCTAACACGTGGTGATTCACGTGCTCGCACATGTCAGCACACGCAGAGTTAATTTTTGCATGGAGTGTTCTCCTCTCATTGCTCGTCTCTTCGTTTGCCATGCTCGCCGTCTGCTCGTAATATATACACCCTCGCTCGTCTGTTCGGCTTGTCCTAAACTTGCTGAGACTGGTGGACTTTGTTCCATCTCATCTTGCCAAGTTTAGCATGGAGTGTGCTCCTCTCATTGCTCGTCTCTTTGTTTGTCATGCTCCCTGTATGCTCGTAATATGCTCGTCTCTTCGTTTGTCATGCTCCCTGTATGCTCGTCTGTTCGTGTGCCATCATGCCTCGTGCTGACTACTGGGACTTTATTCCATCTCATCTTGCCAGCAGCGAAAGACGGCTCCTCTGATTGGAATGGTGGTAACTTGCTCTTGCCGTGCGTTCGTCTCGTTTGCCATGCTCGTCTCTTCGTTTGCCATGGTCATCGTCTGCCCGTTTGCTATCCTCGCTCATCTGTTTGTGTGGCACTGTCCTGAACGATCCCTCTGTTTGACCAATGCTGTTGACTGCTGGATTTTTGTTGTTCCATCTCATGCAGCCAAGTCTGAACGTATCTCTCGTGGAATGGTTGTAACTTGCTCTGACATGGAATGGTGGTAACTCGCTGTGTTGTTTTTTATTATTTAAAAAAGCTAATTTCCCTATCAATTGAACTGTCGCAATTTCTGTATGATGGCCTGCTCTGGGTAAGTTTCTCTGTCGTGGAATGGTGGTAACTCGCTTTGTTTTTTTTTAAATTTAACTATGGTGAATTATTAAATTTATTTTATTTGCCTTTCTGGATATGTAGTAAATTATGGTGTTGAGCCTACATCATAAGCATGCAAGCATCAAAACAGCAAATGCTATTTCTTACTGTACTGCCTCATAACTGTTCCGCCTTCTGGATTCTATGCACATTCTAACATGCAACGGACACAAAGTTTTTCCACGTGCATACGACACATGCTATTTCTTACTGCTGCTAATTGTAGTGCCTTCTAACTGTTCCACCTTTTGGATTCTATTTCTTTGTACATGCAATGGACACGTGTCTATAGATACCTAAAAACTTCGACAACTGCATGTAGTTCTCTCTGCACGATGTTTCTTCTTTTGTTCGTCTTTTTTCTGGAAGTATAGATTTCTTTATTTGGTATGTTGTACGAATCATTCAGCCTATACTGTCCTGTGGGTTTCTTATTCTAGACATAGCATTGCTTATTTAAGAACTTTGAACATAATAATTTCTTTATTTTACTGATTTTTGCCTTGCTTCTATTCTGTAAACGGAGATGCCTCCCAGAAGAAATCCCTTCGATAACATTACTAATATAATGAAGATAGATCGAGGCCCTTGTTCTTTGTTATGTCAACGCATGGACCCTGGTCCATCTTGTACGCCGTTACTCTGTGATGAGGCTCAACCGTCTGCATCAACTGTTCCAAGAGCCGAGTGCATTCCTGCAACGTCCAGAATCATGACGCCACCAGAAGGATCCTTCGTTGTTCGCAATCTGCGTGCGGTGAAGCAAAAAGCCCAGTCCTCAGGTGTGCAAGTAACCCATGAAGTATTGTACTGCTATCTTTTCTTTATGTCACTTGATTGTTTATTACTACATTTCAATCCTGTTTGTGTGGCAAGTTCATCTAAAGCTCCAAAAAAGGGGAAAAAGCTAATCACACCTTCTGTTGCCCCTCTACCCCCCCAATGATAAGAATACAGAGTCTAAACCTTCTGTTCAAAAAATCCCTAAATATCCATCTGAGAAAAAAACTAAATTGTTTGAAGTCTATGTGATAGTCGCTATAGGAAATAGAGATATTGATGTTCGCTCATGGGAACCACTAGAAGAATTTGTTAGGATGGAATGCCTCAAGGGTTTGTTTGCCCTTGAAAAAGGAGGTACTCTAAATCACCTCCATTTCCAGATGGTGATAACTATCATGGCTCCTTCACTCATTAGTATTGGTAAAACCATCAAACGATACCTAGGATGGGAATTCTCTAAACCAGAAGGAGCCATAGTCATGTGCAGAGGGCTATGACAGATTCGAATGCACACATTCAAAGGCATTGTCGGTTATTGCATGAAAGATCTTCTCAAGGCACACTTCAAATTCTTCTCGCACAATGTATCAGTAGAAGAAATAACTAGAGGCAGACAACTTTATGCACTGTACGGATAGGCTGATCTAAAAAACAAAGTTTGTTTGTCTCCTGTTAATCTTTTTGAGAGAGCCTATGTTTTTATGGACAACTATGTATTTAACAAGCTAGGTGCATCACTTGAAAGCACACTTTTGAAAATGATACGCATAGGCAAGTACTACCCTATTGCGTCCTAGATAATTCCAAAGACAGGAAATGGGATGAGCAGGAGGAGGCAGCAGCGATTTGGAAAGTAATGAAATTGCCTCACCTAACACAATGTATGAAAATAGATGAGATTTTTTTTGCAGAGAACCCAGGTGGTAGAGCGAGATATTTTGAACCATTGTACCAACATCCACATAGTGATGAAGATGAAAATCCCACGAATGAACGAACAGATGCTGACATGCAGCCCGCGAGTCAAAATAACCCTATTATTGTAGATGATAATGATGGAGGTTCTGAAGCAGCAGAGCCAAATTACAGTCAATCTTATCTCTCTATTTATGAGAAAACATATAACTTCAAAAAAGCTATCGTGGATGGTGAAGAGTTTGTCTCACTATCACCTTCGGTTTGTAAATATGTTGGGCTTACAAAGCAAGAGGGTTGTTTTCTCTAGTCATTTTTATCTTTGGTTTGTAACACTCTGGTTTTGCTTTGGAGTTCGTTTGTAACTTACTATGCTTTTCACAACGAAGATAACTTTGATGCTGTCCTCTTGAATATGATCAGCAGTTTCGAACTATGTATTTCTCTGAATTTTCTTATATTTTGGCTCGTCGATATAATATAATATGCAATTCTTCGTTTTTGACTTTCGTCTCGTTGGTTTTAGAACCTTTTGTTTTCGATGAATGTTTAGTAAATTTGTTTTTTACTTTAGTATTAATTTGAAACCTTTCTTTATCAAAGTCACAATAAATTAATTAATTAATTATATGCACCCACAATGATTTTTTTCTCCACTTGAATTAAATAGATGGGAATATGCTAAAAAACGCAAGCCATGCCTAAGGTGTTAACTTTTTTTTAAATGAAGTTTCTTTTCCTAGCATCGATGAATCCAGAGTTTGTTTGAACATGTACGTGTCTTCGTGCATGAGTCGATGATATTCAACAAGCTGGGGTAATTTCGATTAGGAGAGCAGGTCTGAAGAGGGCCAGCCATTACTGTGCAGGACAATCTCTCTCTCTCTCTCTCTCTCTCTCTCTCTCTCTCTCTCTCTCTCCAATAGGTCCAAGAGGAGAGCACAATCTCCCTCTCTCTTTTTTGCACGTCTCTCTCCAGTCCTACCTACAGCGGTGAAGTGTGCACATTCTCTATCTGTCTCTTTAAGTCGTTAGAGGTTTGCATATTGATTGCAAGACAAAGAGAGGTTTGTGTGCACGTTCTCAATCAATTTCTCTCTGTCATGAAGGGGCGGGACATCGAGATGCTTGGGGAGCCTAAGGTCACACATCAAATAATTAATGCCCACAAAAGTGGACATTAATTATTTAATGCACCCACGATAAAAAGTAGTATGTGATGTGTACTAATAATTATCTCCAATGGAAAAAGGTGGTCCTAGTGGTGAGATAAAGACACATATGCAATTCTTTACAAGGTAATCATAATTTCTTTTTTACTGCCGCAATCTGTCATGCATAAGAATAAATATTTGAAATAAGTGCATTTGGGTGGGTAGGACTTGCTTTCTTGGAGCCTCACGAGCTCACTTTCAAAAGTAAAATAAAGTAAAATAAATATTTGAAATAAGTGCATTTGGGTGGGTAGGACTTGCTTTCTGCGCGCACGGGCACGGAAGAAGCAGCCCATGGCATCGACAACCCCGCCGACCGGCACGAGCTCTCGGTGCTGTGTGACGTCCAGCTTCTTCTCCCATTCGACGTTTATTTTTGAAGAACACTAAAAGCGCTCTCATGGCGCTTTTAGTGTTAATCAATGAAAACTTTGTGTCAATTAATTTAGCTAAGCCCTTGGGTGGCTAACATGCTCTTTTATACATTTATTAAAACTAATTATTAAATTGATGGCCTCTTTATTCAATTCCAACCCCAATGGACTCCCCATTTCCTAATCATGCATCAAAATGAGATATTGCACAAACATTTAAAAAAAGAGTTTGTACTCATAAATGAATAATAACTCTCATTGCACTCCTCTAGCCTTCAAGCTCTATAACATTATATTTTTCAATCAATACATATTCGTGTCGTTCAATCACATTGTCTCTTGCGTAAAGCTTACTTGGGTTTGAAGGGTCTCTTTAAAACCTTTCATCGTTTATCTCAAGCTTAAGTGCACTCAACATCAAATCTTGAGATCTCATAAATGATATAAGCCTAAGTGGAGTTACTAGTTAGCATGGTACTTTTCATCCATTCCACTAATTGCAACAAACCTTTTCTCCATTTGATTTACTAATTTTGCAAAGTGCATGCCTTTTATCACCAATAGGGCTTGGGAGAAGATTAGCCTCCATAAACACAGAAAGCTCTTTTAGCATTAGTATCCAAGATGATGCTTGTTGTCAACACATGATGCGAGTATGAGGAATCTTGACTTAATTATGAGATTTAATATCCATTCTCCCTAACCCACCAATCTACTTAGGTCTGCCTAGCTTGGTCCAAGCTAGCATAGCACAAGGTCTTCTCCCTTACACCCCTTGCCATATAAAGGTCTTCATTAACTTAAGAATTTAACTCTAGTGTTCAAGGTCAGAGTATAGAGGTGGACATAATCCATCAAGAAGGTATTCATTAACTTAAGAATTTAACTCTAGTGTTCAAGGTCAGAGTATAGAGGTGGACATAATCCATCAAGAAGGTATTCAATGTTATAATTCTAGAATGAAAAGGCAAATGCACATTGTTTCATTTTTGGAACTAATTATCTGTCTACCTCTATTAGCTAGTCAACCAAGTCTAATATATATCTCATGCTTTCTTGTTTTTGTTTCTTTTAGTACATGTGAAATCTTGAAAGGATATCAGGAATCAATTGGAAGGACACAAACAAATGGAAACATGATCCATAATCGAGAGGTGAGGTCATATTGTTCAAATTATTGTCCACATTACTAAGCTTAGGTTGTGTGATAAAATGCTATAAGTTTTGTGTGTATGTTTGTGTGGAGCACTTGGGTAGTGGTTTTATGTATTGGCCTTCTAATCAAGTGCCATGCTTTCACTTTGTGTGTGTGTGTGTGGAGTGCTTGGGTAGTAGTGGTAATATGTATTGGCCTTATAATCAAGTGCCATGCTCTGACTTTGCTGCCATTATATACATTTGATGTAATATTAAAACTATTATTCATTCTCCTTCTCTCTCTCTCTCTCTCTCTCTCTCTCTCTCTCTCTCTCTCTCTCTCTCTCTCTCTCTCTCTATGTATGTATGTATGTATGTGTGTGTGTGTGTGTGTGTGTGTATCTCTCTCTCTCTCTCTCTCTCTCTCTCTCTCTCCATATATGTACATATACATGTGTGTGTGTGTGTGTGTGTGTGTGTGTGTCTTTGTATATATGTATATGTACATGTACATGTATGTATGTATACATATGTGTGTGTGTCTTTGTATATATGTATATGTACATGTACATGTATGTATGTATACATATGTGTGTGTGTGTGTGTGTCTTCCTATCGCCCACGCGTGATGTGCCCTCACACGCCGGTGCCGTGCTCTCACGCCCCCCGGCCCACACCCCCCAAGCTTGAGGCCACCTTTACCATGAACACAATCTCATATGTGATGAATACTTCTAATATTTGTAAGAAGCACCTCGTCTAAAATTTGAACTAGTTGCTCTTTGGTATATTTTTTGCTAGTACTTTACTTTCTTCAAACTTGTTCATTATGACAAGCTTAGTTTGTATGATAAGATGTTAGAAGATGATAGATATATACATATATACATACATATGTATACATATATATGTACATATGTGTGTGTGTGTGTGTGTGTTTATTCACTTGCATTCTTTCCAGTGTTTATTCACTTGCATTTTTTACAGTTTTAATGTCTTTTTCAAGTTTTACTGTCTGTATCGAAAAAAAAGAGTTGGGGCAGACTGGGGAGTCCTATGATAACTCCCGAGTCTACCCTAGCTTTTTTTTTCATGCAATGGGATTGCTGCTTAGTAACGAAAATAGCAACGAAAAAACGTTGCTATAGGCAGCGAAATATCGGTTGAGTAGCAAAAATTTTGTTGTTATTTTCGTTGTTGGGCAGTGATCCCATTGCAGTGAAAATAGCAGCATTCTTAGCAGCGAAATAGGCCTGACATCTTTGTGCCTTGTTGTTATAAAAGCGCGCTACTATTTTCACTACTAGACCCTCATTCTGTTGTAGTGAAGCACGAGGGAAAGGTTGGAGGGTGGACGAAGTCTCTAATCCATGCCTCCAGCAAAACAGTTCATTATCCTCTTTGATACGGGCAACTCGGAGAATGCCATCTCTCTGCAGTTGGCTACTAATAAGATGGGTTGTACCTTGGTATTACACTATCTAGGTTTGGATGGGTTTACACACCTGGTATATCCACACACACATTACTCACAAAGCTCCATATTGTGAGTTTCATGTTCAAAAGCCCACATTTCACTAAGATTTCATTGTTTCATCGCTTTTGGGGTGGCATGATTCTTGACATCCAATGGTTAAATTTGTGCCCATCCTAGGACACCTTGACCGTTCTTGATGGTTTACTTGAGTCCATCATAATTCACCGAGGATGGGAGCATTGTTTGAATTTCAATCATTTCACATGTCATAGGCCCATGTCACAGGTACCACTGACCAGTCAGAAAATGAGCCGAGTGTGTGTTGATTATTGAGCACACTCAACAATCTACTGTTTAACCAGAAACACCTTTAGAGAGATGGTTGGCACATATCCTTCCACTTTTCTAAGACATTATGTTTAGAGATGAACTCCCCCCCTAAGCTCCCACTCATTTATATTGAGGATCATCACATTGATTTAGCCCCTGAGATATTCCCCTATTTCCTATCCAAGAAGGGATTGGAGGGTGAACTGTAACAATAGATTTTCCTATTTTTCTAGGCTCGATTTATCCACCCATCATTCTCATCATTTGTTGCACCCATCTTATTCGTGCAGAAGAAAGATAACATTGCAAGTTTATGTGTGGGATATAGGGCAATGAAAAAACTCACCACCATCAAGAATAAGTTCCCAATGCCTAGGATTAAGTACAATCTGGAGCATCTCAATGGTGCTAAGTATTTTTCTAAAATATATCTCGTGTAGCTACCATCAAGTCTAGATTTCTTAGGCTAATATTCCAAAGATGACTTTTCAAACCGAGTGTGGCCATTATGAGTTCGTGGTGGTGATGCCGTTCGGTCTTACCAATGCACTAGTGACATTCAATAAAATGATGTCTTGAGTGTCCATGGATCTCATTGGAAAGTGTTTATTCATCTTTTTAGATGATACACAAGTATCTTTTCTACCATTGCACAATAGCATGGGTCGGACGTGAAGGAGGTCTTGCAACTTTTTCAAGACAATGAGCTCTATATCAATGAAAAAAATAGCATATTTGATCTCTTTGATTAACTTCAAGCAAGGAGATTGATCCATAGACATAACTCTAATAATTGGCTATAACAACCGATGCAACTCCAATCAACCCCCAGTCATGTGCAAGCTTCCAAATACCTACTGTTAGCTCAAGCAAGGAGAGTGATAATTGGTTATAACAACCCCTTTAATACACTTTCTAGTGCATCCTAAATGCCAAGCTGCTTAGAGGTACCGCACTTGTACAAGCAGGGAAAGGGCGAGTTTTTCTAGTGGATACCCTACCTTCACCATTAGCTTTTCCTTACCTCTAAACACATGGTGTGTAGAGCGTGCAACTTTCCTTGCCTTTAAACACATGGTGTGGAGAGAGTGCAAATTTCCTTGCTTCTAAACATACGGTGTGGTGGAAAGAGTGTGGACTTCCTTACCTCTAAACACATGGCATGGAGAGAGTGTGGATTTCCTCCCCTATAAACACATGTTGTGGAGAGAGTGCGGATTTCCTTGCCTCTCTAAACACATGTTGTGGAGAGAGTGTGGCTTTCCTTCCCTCTAAACACATGGTGTGGAGAGAGTGCATATTTTCCTCCCCTCTAAACACATTGTGGAGAGAGTGTGGCTTTCCTTCCCTCTAAACACATGGTATGGAGAGAGTGCATATTTTCCTCCCCTCTAAACACATTGTGTGGAGAGAGGGTGGCTTTACTTTCATATAAGATTCCTCATAGAACTCTAATAACCCTAAACAAGGGTGAAAAATGTAATCTCTAACCTAAGAGAGGGTTTCAAGTTCATGTTTAGTATACTTGTAGAATAAACATTTTTCAAAGTGATTGACTTATATAAGGATGTATATTGATGTATGTATGCTAATGGGAGTTTATAAATATACGCTTTTAAAAATACTAAGCTAGAGTAAATTTTTATTACCCTTTTCTCATACATGGATATTGTACGCAAGTTTTTCTACGTGAAATGGCCTTGAGAACACCTTTTGCTAGGCATAAATTATTACTACATGACTTTAAATAGTAAAAGGAAATGCAAGACTTTAAATATTAAAAGGAAAGCATCTTAGAGATGCATCATGTGATGTGTACTATCATCTCAAATGGTGAAAGCACAAAATGTAGTGGTTCCTCATGTGGAGATAAAGATAAATGTGCAGTTAAGATCAATGAAATCCCTACATGTGGAGATGTACATGTGCATTTCTTTATTGAGATCAAGGAAATCATACTTTATTTAAAGCCACGCTCTATCGTGCATAAGAATAAACCTTTGAAATAAGTGTGCTTGGTGGTTTGATAGGACTTTCCCCCTTTATTTGAGCATTACTTATATATTTCACTTTAAAAAATCAAAGAAAATCATATGAAATAACATTGTGGAAACAACCTCAGAAAGTTCAAAAAATTTTGAGTGATGATTGGTTCTTTTTTCATTCATAATGCCAAGTTTGTGCTTTATATCTCAAATCGTGTCAAAGTTTATGATTTCCAAGAATATGTTGTTTTTAATTAAGAGTCGTGTAACATAACTAGTGAGACATAGTTCAATAAATCAAACATAGCCTTATTTTTAAGCAATAAATTTTAAAAGGATACGAGTGATTGAGATTTCATGTGGTTGTGCTTGTGTTAATGATAATGTAATAAACTATTAATTTGATAGGTAAATTTTTTGAAGAACTGAAAATATTGGATTTTTATAAATAAATTGATGGCTTTTACTTTAGATTTGGTAGTTTATTGAATGTTAAATTTTAGGTGTGATTTACAAAAGGAACCAAACATTCTTTTCCCCCCTTAAAAGGTTAAAAAATCAAGCTAAAGAATAACATACTTTATATTAGGGCTTGATGGGGAGCATTGGAAACTACGGTGTTGCTTAATAAATATTTAGGAGTTGCGACCATGCGGTGTTAGCATTGACGTATAGTTAGGCTCTAGATGAGGTGTTAGCATTGACATATAGTTAGGTTTTCCATGTCCTTAGTGTTAGAGTGTGTGATGAAGGACATATTTGGAGCAATGCGACGAGGGAATGTCTTTAGAAAAATGCCAAATGGTTGGGTAATATTACATGGTAAGGTGAAATATTTGGCATCTTCAAAAGATTCCCTCAAAGTAAAGGTGATTTTTAAGAAAATTTGAAAAACACTTTACTCACATGAGTCAAGGAGTTAATAATAATATAAAAAGTGGCTCAAATTTTGGGTACAAGTACTCATACAAGGAAATTAAAAATGCATCCAGGTTTCATAATTCTCACAATAATTCGATGAGTCAAATTTTTAGTTGAATTATCATTTTTAAATAATTCTTCACTAGAGAAAAAGTTCTATACATATTTATCATGGCTAAAAAATACATTATCACAATTGAGCTAACATACTCTCTGTTCACCATTGTCTACACCGTGACTTTCCTAAAAATTATTACTTGAATCCCTAGATAGCATAGATGAAGCATCTTCCTCTAAGCTACATATAACATCATTGTCTTCATCAAAGTGACAACCTAAACTTAATAAAACTTCAAGTATAATCACCTAGTATAGAATTTGATTACATAAATTAAAGCTTTTTTAAAAACTTTTCAAAAATCTTCTCCTTTATCTTTAGTTGACTTTGATCTTGTTAGAGATCTTGTCAGAGTGAAATTATGAACAAGTAAACCAATCATTTTTATATTTTTGGTCCTAGATCTATTTTTCTTTAGCAAAAAATATATATAAGTCCTTCTTTAAGGTCATTAACCTTATGTTGAACATACGTCTTAGTAAACACAACCAATATATATATTTATCCTTTTATATTGTTGATCCTACCTAGGTCTATACTTCTTTAGCTATATATATATATACATACATATGTCCTTTTCTAGGGTCATTAACCTTATGTTGAACATAAGGTCATTGACCTTATGTTGGTCATTAACCTTATGTTGAACATACCTCTTAGTAATCACATTCAATATATATTTTCTTATATTGAACATATGCCTTAGTTCACTCATTCAATATACATTTTTTCAACAATTTCATGATCAAGAAATTCAAAGGCTGAAAGAATATTAAAGACTAAAATTTAGTGTACAAGTGTGCATTTCCAGACATTGCTACATTGTAACATGGTTAAGGGGGGTTCCAACTATTCTTGTAGACCTCAAGATTGGGGAATGCAAATTCTATACAAAAATGGGCATGCATAGCTATCGCCAGGGGAAGGGGGAAAGGAGGGGGGACATGGGATTTGTTAGTCATGTACCCATCATTCTTCTTTGTAGAGGTCATATTGTTATATTTCAAGAAGCTAAAGTATATTCATAATTAATATTTGAGTCGAAAGGCATGATGTGATACAATGAGTATTTAAGGTTAGCCCATAAGTCATCCAAAGGAGATAGTGCATCGAGAACTAATTTGTGATCCTTAAAGTCTAGCATCAATCTATTCTCATCTTTTCTATCCTTCCAATTTATCAAACACATCAAGCGAGCTTCTATATATCAATTTCTCATCAAAACCAATTGTTGATAGTTCTATTTCCTTTTGCAGAGACCTCAATAAAGAGAGTGTATGTCTTATATTCTTACTCCTAGATATTGGAGTGGTAAAGCAATACCACATACCTACTGTACATAAAGATTCCTCCTATTTGAAGAATTCTTGCAAATATATGAGAGAACATTAGAGTATATGGTCTTGTATTCACTGCTCCCTTGGGAGTTTTGGTCAGAAGAAGAAAACCCCGATTCAGAATCCGTTTCTTCCCCCAAATCCTCTTCAAAGGTTTAACACAATCTAGTTTACGCATTTCACTAAAACCTTCTTCCAATCCATGGGCAACCACATCATCCAATGTAGCTACTAAGGAAGTGTAACTTTCAAAAAGATTTTCTTGGATACTCTCAAGGTTCTCATATGTTCATACTTTAGTTGGGGTCTTGACAGATTTCTCAAAATGGCGATACCTTATATGTTCTTATTATGTAAAATTGACTAGTAGTTCCTTCTAACATGCCGTTTCCTTCTAACATGTCGTTTCATGATAAAATTATTGTCATGGAAGCATCTTATAAAAGAAAAGAGTAACCTTTTGAGTGATGGATCTACTTAAGGCCACGACAAACCTTGCATAAGAATGCTTGATCAAAATGACTCAAAGAGACATAGATGGTGTGTACGTGCCTAATGTGGTGGAGTTATTTATCTCAATTTTCATGATATGTTGATATAGAACTCACATTTTCATAATTAAGAGTCCAAACCTTTCTTTCTTACTTATGACAACCATTTCTAGGGGATATAGGATGTGGCATCTAAATCTCCTTTTTCAGCTATGTGATCTAATCATTTACCTAATCCTAGATGTATGGTTGATCATATATATGTGATCATGCATTCTTGTTTTGAATATATGGGTCTAGCTTGGGAGGTGATTTAGAGTCCGTGGCTTTCGCTTTAGGCTCTAGCAAGAATTTTTTGAATATATGGGTCTAGCTTGGGAGGTGATTTAGAGTCCGTGGCTTTCGCTTTAGGCTCTAGCAAGAATTTTTTGGATTATGTTTCTTAATCAATCGATTGTAAAAATAAGAATATTTTATTATTTTATTAAATTTGTACCTTTAATAATTAGAGTATAATGATTAGTAAGTTTACATAGTCAATATATGTAAGAGTGGAAGGGACACAAAGTTTATAACTTGGCTTATTTAATGATATTATAAAGGGAATCTTTAAGGAGAAATGTTCGAAATTCCCATCCAATCCATAGTAGGTCCAATTTACGTCTAAAATGTTTGTGTAATGTAATTACACGAACAATGTAATCCCATTCAATCCATAGTAGGTCCATTTTACCCCTAAAATGTTTGTGTATTGTAATTACAATGGTCTCTAGCCATAAAAGTCTTTACTCAATGAGGAAAGAGTAGGACATGGAAGAGGGTAGTGTAGGCGTGACATAATTCCAAGAAAAGATTATAGTTCAACCAACAATGTGAGTCTCGAGCTATTTCCATTGTTTAAATTATCTATGAATACAGGGTCTATGAGTCGAGTCACCCATTGCCCATGCCTCCAAAGAAGAGGTATTGGGTTCAAGTAGAAATGGCAGCTAGTTTCTATACCCATACTACTTAGTACTAATAAAAAAACGTCAATTCAGAAGGTTAGAGAATATTCCTTGGTGATTGGACACCACATCTTCTCTTAGAGGGAGGAGTTCTATGCCTCAATCGGACCGAATGTAAAGGCCTAACAGCAGGGGCAGCGGCGCGGGCATCGAACGGGCACATGTGAAGAGCTCCGGTCCTTTAACGCAGACGTGGAAGAGAATTAGCGACAAGAAGCCACCAGCTTTGTCCTGTTGAGAATATAAGGGGCAGGAAGGGCTTTTATATTCTGCGCGCACCAGAAGCGCACAAGAGGGGCGTGCAGCTTCCGCTTGTTTTGCTTGTTTTCTTTCTATACTTTTGCTGAGTGATGGAGAGCCAACCACATCAAGCAGCAGCAGCAGCAGCAGCAGCTCAGTCCAGCTGCCATGGTGCAGGCGGCGGCGGCGGGAGCAAGCTGCCCATGGCCATCCGGCGCATCGAGAACCCCTCGGACCGGCAGGTAACCTTCTCCAGGCGTCGCGTCGGCCTCCTCAAGAAGGCTTACGAGCTCTCGGTGGTGTGTGACGTCCCGCTAGCGGTCATCGTCTTCTCCCCTACAGGCCGGCTCTCGGAATTCGGCAGCCCCAGGTAGGCTCTATTTTGCCGCTTAACTCTGTGTGTGTCTGTGTTTTTTTTATAAATAAAATAAATATAATAATGGTGTGTTTTTTTAAATATAATAATGCTACAACTTTGTGCCACTTTTTAACTGTGTGCCTATTTTTGTTTGGGGGACCTGTGTGTTTGATTGTTGTGGTTTGTTCGGTGGCTCGACCATATTATTTATGGAGTATCTTCAACCACGTTGCTTTTGCCAATTAAAATTGACATTGCTAAGGTTTGGGTTCCTTCTATTTTAGCTCTAAATCTTTTATAATATCTTCCATTTGTAGCATGTTAAAAAACACATGTTTCACTGAGCAGTCCCTCTCCGGCCTCTCCATCTCCCCTTTCCCTCATTTCTAGTTCTTGTTTTTCATGCACATTCTCTCTCTCTCTCTCTCTCTCTCTCTCGCGTTCATTTCCCCGCATCTGGTTCATTTTCCTGTTACTCGTTTACCTCAAGCGCATGCTCTCTCTCTCTCTCTCTCTCTCTCTCTCTCTCTCTCTCTCTCTCTGCCAGCCACATCTCAAAAGCAAAGATTATACTCCCTCATGTAGTACGCATTCACTGGCTTCTTCAGCTTTTGTGTAGCAACACAGACATCGTCGAAGCCCTTTCTCTCTCCGAGACCCTAACAGAGAGGTCCCCACAGGAACAAACGCCCCCAGCCTCGATCTCTCTTGATGGTCTCCTAAAGGGAAATTGAGTATGATTTCTTCGTAAAAATGACCTATTGTAGCCATAAATTTTGGCTAATCTCCACTTAATTTAAGCTAAGTCTTGTCAATGCGCACACGATTGTTAACCTTACGAGTGCACAAGTAAAAAGTCAAAACGTCTATAGTTATGAATGTCTAAGGTTGCAAAAAAATCTAAGCCATTAATTAATGGTACATCTATGTAAATAAGTTTGGGCTACATAGTCAGCGAAGTGCATGGATAGTCAGCAAAGAGTTAAGATTTTTGACTTTAAGTGTGCTTTATTGCTTTGTGGATTGACTGTTTTGCTTATTTATAAGATCTTTTCGTGGGATTTCTCTCTTTCCTCTTTTCTCTCATAAGTTGTAATACACTAAGATACTTTACTAATCATTATGTTATAATTATTCTAGGTAAATTTATTAAAATAATCAGATTTTCTTATTTTTACAATCGATTGATTGAGAAACATAATCCAAAAAATTCTTACTAGAGCCTAAAGCTAAAGCCATGGACTCTAAATCACCTCCCAACCTAGACCCATACATTCCAAAAAAGAATGCATGATCACATATATATGATCAACCATACATCTAGGATTAGGTAAATGATTAGATCACGCAGTTAGGAGCAAAAAAGGAAATTTAGATGCCACATCCTATATCCCCTTGGAAATGATTGTGCTCAAAAATATGTACACTCGTATAAGCAGCAGTAAGACAGAAAGGTTTGGACTCTTGATTATGAAAATGTGGGTTCTATATCAACATATCATGAAAATTGAGATAAGTAACTCCACCACATTAGGCACTTACACACCATCTATGTTCTTATGCAAGGTTTTTCATGGCTTTAAGTAGACCCATCACTCAAAAGGTTACTCTTTTCTTTTATAAGATGCTTCCATGACAATAATTTTATCATGAAAAGGCATGTTAGAAGGAACTACTAGTCAATTTTACATAATAAGAACATATAAGGTATCACCATTTTGACAAGTCTATCAAGACCCCAACTAAAGTATGAACATATATGAGAACCTTGAGAGTATCCAAGAAAATCTATTTAAAAAATACACTTCCTTAGTAGCTACATTGGATGATGTGGTTGCCCATGGATTGGAAGAAGGTTTCAGTGAAATGCCTAAACTAGATTGTGTTAAAATTTTGAAGAGGATTTGGGGGAAGAAACTAATTCTGAATCGAGGTTTTCTTCTTCTTACCAAAACACCCAAGGGAGCATTGAATACAAGACCATATGCTCTAATGTTCTCTCATATATTTGCAATAATTCTTCAAATAGGAGGAATCTTTATGTACAGCAGGTATGTGGTATGTTTTACCACTCCAATATCTAGGAGTAGGAATATAAGACATAGAGTCTCTTTATTGAGGTCTCTGCAAAAGGAAATAGAACTATCAACAATTGGTTTTGATGAGAAATTGATATATAGAAGGTCGCTCACACTGTGTTTGATAAACTGGAAGGATAGAAGAGATGAGAAATAGATTAATGTTAGACTTTAAGGATCACAAATCAGTTTTGGATGCACTATCTCCTTTGGATGACTCATGGTCTAACCTTGAATACTCATTGTATCACATCATGCCTTTTGACTCAAATATTAATTAATGAATATACTTTAGCTTCTTGAAATATAACAATATGACCTCTATAAAGAAGAATGATGGGTATATGACTAGTAAATCCCATGTCCCCTTCCTTTCCCCCTTCCCCTTGCCAAACCTACGCATGCCCATTTTTATATAGAATTGCATTCCCCAATCTTGAGGTCTACAAGAATAGGTGGAACCCCTCTTAACCATGTTACAATGTAGCAATTTCTGGAAATGCACACTTGTACACTAAATTTTGAGTCTTCATATTCTTTCAGTCTTTGAATTTCTTGATCATCAAATTGTTGAAAAAGTGTATATTGAATGAGTTAACTAAGGCAAATGTTCAATATAAGAAAATATATATTGAATGTGTTTACTAAGATGTATGTGCAACATAAGGTTAATGACCTTATGTTCATCAATGCCATTATGTTCAACATAAGGTTAATGACCTTAGAAAAAGACATATATATGTATATATATACATATATATATATATATATATATATATATATATATATATATATATATATATATATAGCTAAAGAAGCATAGACCTAGGACCAACAATATAAAAGGACAAATATATATATTGGTTATGTTTACTAAGATGTATGTTTAACATAAGGTTAATGACCTTAAAGAAGAACATATATATATATTTTTTGCTAAAGAAGCATAGATCTAGGACCATAAATATAAGAATGATTGATATACACTACAACACAGTGAGGGTATAGCAACGAAAATAGTAGCGCTTTTATAACTAGATGTCGGGCCTATTTAATTACTAGAAACGCTGCTATTTTTGTTGTGGGATCACTGCTCAGCAACAAAAGAATGCTGCTAATAGTGTTGTTGAGCAGCAAAAATAAACTTACAAAATTGGCAAACTAGGGAGTTCTCACAGAACTCCCCAATCTATCCCAGCTTTTAAAAAAATTTATCTAGCCTTCATGAGCTTTAGGAAGTTATTGGCATGCCTAGGTAGCACTTGTCATCATGCATTAGCCTGTGCTCTCGGTGCATGATGTCGGTAGCTATCGGCATGCATTGGAAGCTACCAGCATGCCTAGGTAGCACCCGATGCATTGGGTGCTCCTGGTGCATGTCGATAGTTACCGGCAAAGCATGCATTAGAGGCTACTAGCATTCCTAGGTAGCACACGACATACATTGGATGCTCTTGGTGCATGTTGGTAGCTCCCGGTGAATGTTAGTAGTTATCAGCATGCATTGGAAGCTACAAGCATGCCTAGATAGCACCCGATATGCATTAGGTGGTCCCGGTGCATGTTGGTAACTACCAGCATGCATTGGAAGCTATTGGCATGCGTAGGTATAGCACCCGACATGCATTGGGTGCTCTCAGTGCATGTCGGTAGTTATCGACATGCATTATAAGCTATTGGAATGCCTCAATAGCACCAAGCATGCATATTGGCTGCTCGCAATGCATGTCAGTAGTTATTGGCATTATGTATTAGAAGCTATCATATGCCTAGGTAGCCAGGCATGCATTGGGTGCTCCTCGTGCATGCAGGTAGTTCCCAGTGTATGTTGGTACTTATCGGCATGCATTGGAAGCTAGTGGCATGTCTAGGTAGCACCCAACATGTATTGGGAGCTCTCGGTGCATGCCGGTTTGGCCACCGGCATGATTAGGTAGCACCTAGCATACATTGCAAGCTACCAGCATGCCTAGGTAGTACCCGCTATGCATTGGAAGCTACCGACATACTTAGGTAGCACCCTGGGTGCTCCTGGTGTATGCCAGTAGTCGCTACCAGCATTCTTAGGTAGCACTCGATATGCATTGGGAGCTCCCGGTGTATGTCGATAGTTATTGGCATGCATTAGAAGCACCCGACATGCATTGGATGCTCCCGGTGCATGTCGGTAGCTACCGACATGTCTAGGTAGCACTCGACATGTGTTGCGTGCTTTGGGTGCTCCTAGTGCATGTCGATAGTTACCGGCATGCATTGGGAGCTATCGAAATGCCTATGTAGCACTCAACATGTGTTGCGTGCTTTCGGCGCATGTCGGTTGTTACCAGCATGTATTAGAAGCACCCGACATGCCTAGGTAGCACCCGCATGCATTGGGTGCTCCTCCTCGATGCATGTCGATAGCTGCTGGGATGCATTGGAAGCTACTGGCATGCCTAGGTAACACACCTAACATGCATTGGGGGTGCTCTCGGTGCATGTCGGTAGTAGTTACCACTGTTGAAATATACAAGTGAATGGGTGTGTGCAGGAACAAGCCCTTAGCTAGAGATTGTAAAAGGGAGTCCATAATTGAGTGGGTAGCAGTGAAAAGGTGAGAAGAATCTATTGAATGAGAGAATCAAGGGTAGCATGAGTGAATATAGGGGTGTGGAAAGATTCTAAGAAAAGGTGCTCCTAGATGTAGGGGAGGTGGCACAAATCAAGGAGAAATCAGTGGAGTGGGTGCTTGGTACCTTGTCGATGTAAAAGTTATAAATTGAGGCATTGGCCTAATGAAAATTTGTTAGTTTTTGACTCATCCATGCCTACATTATACTATTAGATTAATTGTGCACTAACCTTGCTTTAATCACTCTAATTGCTTGCTAATCACGTTGATTCTTGCATTTGATCCACCATAGCCTATCACATTATTGCAAATTCAACTTGGTATCAGAGCCTAGCTTAGCATTGAGCTATTGTTTTAAGCCTAATCACCTTCTTAATTACTAATTCGGTGCTAATAGCTTTACAAGCCATTTTTTCCACCTTCTATAGTAGTACCCACACTCAATGGAGCTTAGATCTCTCCCTCCACACATGTCCATTTCCTACAAAACTCACACACCTTCTTGCCAACACACTAGCACCTAAGCGTGGCACTTGAGAAGGTCAAACCGCCGTTGGATGTAGCCGAGAATCACTGATTTGTTGGCACCTTGTTAAAAAAAAAAACTGCAAAATCGTCATCACACCTTGGAATTGGAAACATTGGAGCTAGCCCAAGGGGGTTTTAGGTGTTCTGAACACGCTGGCGGCCTCAGAATCTTGAAATACATCAAGGAGAAGCTACATCAAGCTCTAGATCAAATCTGCAGTGACTTTGGTAAAGCAAAGATTAAGCATTCATTATTTGGTCAAATATTATGTTTTTAGGCTTGATCCTTTATTAGACTAACTGCTATTGATGCCCTTAAAAGGGTTTGAGCTCATTTGAACTCTAAGGCATCAGATCTGGCCTTCCCGTACACTCTATTTTCTGTACACAACAAGACAGGAGATTAATCTCACTAATTAGTGATTAACTAGCATTAATCACTAAGTTTTAGTGCAATTGATGGTTCAAACTTACCATTGGGTATTTGATATAGAACTCTATCACTTTAGATTGCAATTTGAAGTTGGTTTGATGTCCCAACCATTCAATACAAAACCAACTATCCTTGGCTTTATGCAATTTTTGGTATATTCATGCTTGTAAACTTGTTGTAATCATCATTAAACACCAAATTGGAGTTGTAAAAGGGTAGACACTACCCTTGAATCTTGAATTGGATGAAGAGTGTGCGCCTCACACTATCCAAATGTGCCTTCCAAGGAACCTTCATAAACTCACTCTCCAACCCAATTGTGTAGTTCATGTCTAGCATGGTGATCATCATGTAGATCAAGCTGCCCACTATCTTTCTATACATAGTGGTATTCTCCAAAATCTCGCTTACGTTTGCACTCAGCTTGCCATTTTGATCCACTGGTATAGAAATGGGATTACAACCATCCATACCATATTTCTCGCGGGGGAGGTTAGTCATAAATATGTAAGTGTAGCACATGGGTTCAACAGAAGGGATTTTTTAAAATCCTTGTTTTACTTATTTGTTACATATAGAAGGGTACCAATTCAAGGGGGTATTCACAGGTTGAATAGAAAAAGGGTATGTTAAATTCACAGATACGGGGTTTTTAAAATAGGCCTTGAACACACGTCATATAGGGGGTTTACATATAGTGAGCTCCCCGAGCCATATTTATACAATATGTCCAATGCATACTATCTCTATGGACAGCCATATGCCCTGAGACACTCTTCACTATCACCGCCAACAATCAAGTCATCCACGTAGATGGTGATGTGACCACAATCCCATTATCACTCTTTCGCACATTGAGTGAATGATCAACATCTTCCATATGAAAGCCAATGGTGATAAGATACTGTGCAAGCTTATCATGCTATGCTCTCGCTGCCTCCTTGAAGCCATAAAAGGCTTTACGTAGCCTTCACATATACTTCTTCTTGCAACTCACTATGCAAGAATGCATTCTTTACAACCATCTGATGTAAAACCTAGCCTTTTAATGTAGTCACTAATAATAGCTCTCATGGTGGCCATCTTGGCAATGGGGTTGAATGTCTCCCCATAATCAATGCCATAGGTTTGAGCATAACCTTTCGCAACAACAACCAATATCGCCTTGTACCTACAAATACTTCCATCTGAGTTATGCTTCACTTTGTTGACCCACTTACATCCAATATCCTTTTCTACCCTCATGAGAAGGCACTAATTCCCATGCCTTATTTGAGTCCAATTCATCCATGGTGTTTTCCCAATGTACATGCCCAACATCCTCAAAACATGTGGGTTCAACTTCTTGCATAACTTTTTCCATGTATGCATAATGGTGAGCTACATAGCCATCATACATCAATCTATGAACAAGGTTTTTGACCTACGTGGTCTTGGATCTATCCTTGGTATCCTTATGACTACCTTAGCCTTCCTTACACTAGGTTTCTTGATAGATGGAGTCCCAAACCCCTCATCAAGGCTCTGATCTGAGCCACTAGACTCTCCATTAACATACTAATCCTCTACAAGAGGACTCTCTTGATCCACTCAATGACTGTATTACTGACCTGTATTCTATGTAACCACTTACTCCTGTGCATCATCCCCAGTTGAGTCTTTTACAACATCGTACCAACTACTCTCATCTCATCAAGGAAAACATCCCTACTCACTCTCATCTCAAGTGTGACATGGTTGTAACCTCTATACCATTTTGCTCTAGGGAGTAACCAATGAACACATATTTTTAAACCTTAGCGACCTCCACTATCATCAATGATTTTCCTAGTGGTCAATGCTCGGTTGCACTCTTCCAAGGCTCTAGTTTTCCTGGCTCGAAGGCAAAGTTTCTACTTATACTTGAAGGGAATGATCTTGCCGAGATTGTTTTGAGTAACTATTGGAGCCCTCCCTCAAACAATTGATGTGGACAACCTATTGCTCTTATTACTATTGGAGTAACTATTGGAGCCCTCCTCAAACAATTGATGTGGACAACCTATAGGAGCCCTCCTCAAACGATTGATGTGGACAACCTATTGCTCTTATTACTATTGGTCCCCTATTTGCAACTTGGCAAGCTAAGATTATAGATTGGACACAACAAGATAAAGCTACTCAAAGATATATTCTTTCATATCTTCATGATTCGCTTATGCTAAGTGTGTTCCATATTTCACACTCATATGACTAATGGTAGTATCTAGTTTCCAATTATGAGAAGAAGTCTCCCACCTTAAACCACATGCTTCACATTCTTTGTTTGCTTTCCAAACTGACATGCTTCACATAATTTATGCATTCCATCTACCTTACACTTTGGCAAACCTGTAACAATTTTTGAATTCTACATAGACTTCAATCATTGCTCATTCACATGACTAATATGTTTGTGCCAAATATCTACATCAGCCACCACAACATCTGCACCTTGTGCAAATGTAACAGCTTTCACCTCATCCATGCTTACATCCAAAGTAAACATTATGTCCACTCTTTTTCCCTTTGTTGTAACCAAACAAAATTTGTTTTTGAAGTCCTCAACGTAAAATTTCTCAGGGTTAAAGTGTACCTACAAACCCTTCTCAACCACCAAACAGAAACCAAATTCTTTGTTATGCTAGGCACATGAAGTACATCAACCAAGTACCTCATCTTGCCATCCTGCGTAGCCAATGGCACATTCTAAATATGAGCCGTGTTATCCCCCATCTCCACATAGCCTGTTTTTTCTAAATTTTTGACATCTCTAAAAACCACTCACCACCATGATTAAGTCATGTGGTTAGAGGCTTCCAAATCCACACATCATCATCGTTTGTGGATACATCTGAAGTCCCTGAATTTAACATGTGTTACATAACAAACAATTGCTCACATCTATCTTCAGCCCGTTTGCTTGAAGATGCAGTCTTCACCCAAAGACTTCTCTTCTTTGATTAACATAGACACACCAACTCTCAAAAATTGGGAACATTCTCTCTTCCAAAAATAGAGGGCTTTAATGGATTTTATTCTTTGCCAAGCACATTCAAGCAGATGCTCACCAAGTCATCATCTTTAATAGATCTAAGGGATTCAACAATACCGTTGATCTTCAATTCATACTCATTGATAGACATGTTCTTCTTCTCCATTGTATGCAGTTCATGCTTTAGCTACAACTTCCTTGCCTTTGTGTTTGTCTAGAGCATCTTCACCAAGTTTTGCCATGCAACTGCTGGAGTGTTGACATCCTATATATGCCCTATCATAGTGTCTATCATACTAACTAAAAGCCAATACATGACTTTTCTTGCACCCTAGTTCCAGTCTTTGAACACCTTTATCTTTGCTAGAGTTCTCTTTAGGTAATTCCATAGGCTCCTCATTGTCACCCTCAACATAGTCCCAAAATCCTTTTCCCATCAGAAAATTGGTCATTTTGAACTTCCACGCATGGAATTTATTCTTGTTAAGCTTCTCAACCACTAACAATTTGGTTGATGTTGTTAGACATCTTTCCTTACAACAACCAAAACAAAAACGATCCTTTGCACCACTAAAAGTATCAAACTTTACTGCAACACCACCCTCTTTATAATCTTTTGGCTTATCGCTCAGAACCAGATTATCATAGGGATGTGGTTTGAGAAAACAATTGCCCATAGCATTAGATCCCATGCCCATCATACCACCTCCCATACCAGGCATACCAAAAGCACTTCTGCCACCACCACCATAAGTTCCATACATACCTCTTGGCATACCTCCATACATACCTGGCTACATACCATAGCTCCTAGTCATACCCATGTTGGGTACACCCATCATGGAATGAAAGACAGAGTCTTCGCCAAAGTAACTAGGATGAGAAGTATTAGCGAGGTTTCCATAGGTAGGTGGGGGAAAAGAACAAGAAAAATCAGGGTATGGCTGAAAATTTGGGTGGATGGGAGCCGAATGTTGAGGCTTAGCTTTCTTCTGAGACCCTTGCTTCCGTGGTTTAGAATCAGCTTTGAAGTTTTGTGGAAAACTTGAGTCTTTTGCGAGTTCCATTAATCCCTCCATCAAGCTCTGCATCTTTGCTTCATAGGTGGCATCATTATCTTCAAACTCAGGCATATTATCTAATTTAAAAACCCCTCCTCCTGAACTCACGTGGTACACTAACATTTTTTGAGGTGAAGCCCCCGAGATTCTGGAGTACTACCTATTACTCAAGAGGGGGGGTGACTCCGCTCCCTTGTCATAGAGTTCACTTGGATGAGATCTAGAGGTTGCTTGGTGTTCTTATCAGCACACCCGAGATACTGAACTGACAGTATATCTGCCTATGGGACTTCTATGATGATATATGAGTACTACTCACATGGTTTGATTCATGGATATACAGATCTATTGAGAGAATGGGGATGCCTATTCTAGACTTTCATTTGATATGCATGTATATAGATACTTGCCTTGATGCATCAGTGTTTACTCATGTTCATGATGTACTGCTGATCGTGGGTCCTGTGGGATGGCCATGAGCGGATCAGGTAAAGCATCCAGGGGGACATGACTATTCACAAGGTGGATGCTCTTGATTTATGTTATTCAGATGTTTTGTTTCAGTTGGCAGGATATAGCTTTCTCATTGGTCTCTTAGGTTCTCTTTTAGTTTGGCAAATCCTTTGACTAAACAATCGAGGACGATTGCTTTGTTTTAAGAGGGGGTATGTTACAGGACTGAGTATTTTACCTCTTTTTTTAAGCACTGTGATTACATTTAAGCATGTTTAACATTCACTGATTATGTTTTACTCTGTATGTGCATGTGTAAGTTTGTACACGTGTGTGTGGGTGCAAATACATGCGTGGTGTGTGTGTGTGTGTGTATGTGGATGCAAATACATGCTTGGTGTGTGTGTGTGTGTATACTCATATGTTTGTACATGTGCATGTATGTGTTTTTGGGTATAGCATCTGAGATCTCTTCTCTGTTGTTGGGCACTCAAGAGCAGCTCAAGGGCCTACCCTAGGGCCACCCAAAAGGCAACCTAAGTAACTGAATGAAAAGCAGCTAAGGGACAGTGTGGGGTAACCAAGTGGACAGCTGAGTAGCAAGCCATGCAACGCAACCAAGTAGCAGCCGTGTAGCGCACAAGGGGACAGTCGGGTCGCAATGTTGAGGTAGCCAAGCGCAACCGAGTCAGCAACAACAAGCGCAGCCCGTCCACGTGACGTGGTGGCTGACGTGGCATAGGCGTGCTGACATGGCAGAGACGACTGACTGCAGCACAAAACGGCGAGCAGTCCAGCGGATGCACAGCTACGAACCCTTAAAACGCAGAAGAGAAACGATGAGCAGCCAAACGCAAGAGAAAGCAACGTTGAAAAATCAAAAACACATTCGCCGTGTAAGAATATTTTTTATAAAAAAAAGAAGAGAGAGAAAAACCTTCGAAGAGTTTTTTTTCAATAAAGCGAAAAAGCACTCGTAGAAGTTTTTTTTAAAAAGAGAGAAAAGCTATGCTTTTTACCCCAAACTTGTATAAAAAGGGGGCCAAGGCTCTTGTATCAACACAACACAAATTTGGGTGAAAGTTTCAAGAAGACTCCTCTACGTGAAGCAAGGAGATTTTTTCTCGGAAGTTGTACAAGGGCTATGCCAACTTCAAGTGATAAATAAATGCTTGCGGGGCACCACGCTTTGGAGCCTGTTGGTCTCTTGAGTAAAGGTGCTCTAGCTCCACCTCTTTTTCTTCTTCTTCTTCCAAGTTTATTATTCCAGTTCTTAAAGAGTTATCTTTTTCTTCTTCTTCTTCCAAGTTTATTATTCCAGTTCTTAAAGAGTTATAAGTGTGATTAAGTTGTGCTCACCGCCCGTCAAGTTTCCTAAGGCCGGGTTTCACAGCACATGGCACATCTCCTTCTCTTTGCTTCTTGCAGCACACATCACACGGCAAATCTCCTTCTCTTTGGTTTTTGGAGCACACGGCGACTATCCTTCTCTTTGCTTTTTCCAGCAGACGACCATGTATGCGCTAAATGGTGACTGTCCTTCTCTTTGCTTTTTCCAGCACACGTCACGTCTCCTTCTCCTAGTGGCCAATGCCCAGCACTCCGCCTGCTTCTCCTAGTGGCTAGCACGCAGTGCTGCAACGCTTTCATGGCCAGCACCTTGCTATGCCTGGCTACGCCTCTTCCTAAGCGTGGCCAGCGTTGCTGCGGCTTGTTCTCCTTGTTTTGTGCTAGCCCTAGGCTAATTTAGGCGGCCAATCAAGACTAACCTCTAAGACTTATCCTAACTATAACTCCAACTTAATACCAACTACGTAGTGGTTAACACTAACTTAAAACTAACTACTAAAACTAAGCCTATATAGTAACATTAATTCTAACTAATTATTAATACTCATTCTAACTAATTCCTAATACTAACACTAAACCTTACTACTAACACTAACTAATATTAATAATAATAGTACCAACCAACTAACAATAATCCTAATAGTAACTAATAATACTAACTCACTAAATACTAACCCTAACTTGAAAACACTAACCTATAATTAAAGACCCTAGAAACAAACCAATAACAACCAAACATCACACAAACCATATCCTAAACCTTCTCCTAAGCACTACAAATAGAATCCAACCAAAAAGTCAAACCAAAACACTTAAAAACATCTATAATCAACCTGATCTAACCACACTTGATCCATTCTACACATCGGTCTTTCACCATGTGGCTAAAGAAAGAAAGCCCTACACAAGAATCCGCTCAAATATTAAGGAAAAGCAACCATATGTGGTGAAGTCTCATGTGGATGTACTTCTAACTTCAAGAAGTGACTAAAGTGAAAATCCCAACTTTGTGTCACAATACCTATATACATACCTAACCATCTAGATATTAAAGTATATACACACCTACATGCCTATCTAGATTTTTACACACATACCTAGATATCTAGATATAAAAGTATCTAGATATCTAGATATCTAGATATAAAAGTATATGTACACACCTATATACCTATCTAGCATTTTGCATACATACATATATAAGTTCTTAATTCCTTCTAATTTAAAATCAAAATTTTAAAAAAGAAGTGTTAAATTTTGAGTCAGGGTAGAAGGATAAGAGGTTAGTGCTTGTGAATAGTAAACATTTGCTACTAAAAAAAGCTTAATCATGGATAGTATAGTCTAATATGTGGTATTGTTGCTTCAAGTTCTAGCGTGGCCTTAAGAAAGTGATTTCTATACTATTTAACATAATGAAATTTCACCCTTGATATACTTTTCTATATAATGAGATGTTACTCCTAATTTGGATACTTTTTATGTAATGAGATGTTACTGTCAATTAGTTTTTTTATTCCCAAAAGCATTAATGATGAATTTTTAAAAATGAAGTCTTAAACTATGATTATTGAGATATGGATATTATTTTTCAAGTTAGCCATATTATTATGCTTATTATAATTTGTTTAACTGAGCCAAATTATAATGAGAAACCATAAAATTTCATAATTGGTACCATGATCTCATGGACAAATTAGGAGCTATTTTTAGCCCAAGGGCTATTTTAGAGCGGTCTGATATTGTCACAGGCTATTTCACTAGAATTTTTTTAAGAAAACATTCCCATTTTTTTAAGTTTTTAGTGGGTTATGGAGACAAATTTGCCAAAAGTACACTATGTACTACCATATAAGATAGAAAATTTCAAAAGTGTATAAAAACATTTGCCAACTCATCTATACTTATACTATTTTACTAGTGTCTTATTTTTTACCCTAGTATTTCTAATAGAAAATGTTGTGGTTATATGATCTTTACTACAAAATGTATTCTCTAAGTTAACTTGTATGAAGGTGAAAATTCTACTCATAATCTTGGAAAAGATCACGATGATTTATAGAGTGTAAACAAAATTCACCTTCTGATCTAGTTTTTATAGTCAATTAATATAAATATATCACAATTTAAAAGTTAATAAAGATAGTATTCCTTGCAAAACCTTGACTTATGATACATGAGTGCCATTTAAATTGTTATCTTAATTTAACTCTGAAATGTTGTGATACTTGAGTGCGATTTAAAATATTATCTCTATTCAACTATGATC
>NC_141051.1:14601191-14776191 GCF_041138505.1 Cibotium barometz
ATTCTCCTTTTGGTTGAGGTCATTTATGGATGCTGAGGAGTCCGTCAAGATGTGTGGTTCCTTGTCTTTAACTATTGGTTTCTCAATGTTCTCAAATAACCATCATTTTCAAAATGGTTCTTTTCTTCAACATCACTGGGGTAAGGATTATTTCTTTCATTAAACCAGCCCTTCTTTCCACATTGGTTTGCACCCGAGTAGGAACTCTAAGGTACATTATTATGATCCCCCTCATATTGTAGAGATTGCATTGTGGTAGATCTCTAAATTTCTTCTGATTTCTCTTTCTTTTTATGACCCTACGTTTGCTAGATTTTGTAGACTTTCCTTGAGTATATCTTACGTTATTGGTTTTGGTGTCAATGTGGTACCTTTGTAATAGAGCTCCAATATTAACTCTTCATCTACTAGTACTACTTGAGAATCTTGGAGAATGCAACACTAGTAATTTTGGATGAATAGAGGTAAATCAAATATGTTCCTTGGAGTCTCAAACTATAGAGTGACATGGGAAAATTCCATGGCCACGAAGAGATGAATAGAGGTAAATCAAATATGTTCCTTGGAGTCTCAAACTATAGAGTGACATGGGAAAATTCCATGGCCACGAAGAGATGAGTATACAATGTGGTGTGATTAATGATTCTTGTGATGCAATGTGGTGGTAGTGGATTTGTGTAGTTAATATTACATCGAACAAATGAAAGTTTCAATATAGAAGTAGAAAGGTTTAAGGATTACAAAGATGATTTGGGAGAGCATAACAACACACCCATGTCAATACATAAGTAGAAAGGTTTAAGGATTACAAAAGCGATTTGGGAGAGAGCATGACAACATACCCAATTCTGTGGCTTAGCTTAACACTTGGTTGGCCCTCTTCTTGAGCTCTTTTTCTCAGAAATTTTTGGTAGCTTAGCTTTTGAAATCTCTTCATAATCCAAATTTAAGATCCCCGCATATTTTTTGGTAAGTTCATTTTAGTGTATCTCATTGCATTCATTGCAAAGCTTGAGATGAGCCTTGCGATTCCTTCTATGCTTTTTCAAAACCTTGTGGTTCATTCTCATATTTTTCAAAGCCTCTTTAGTATGGAGATATAGGAATAAGCATTTCTTAGCTTATCTTCAAAAATTAGCTTTGTGACTCTCCCTACTCATGAGTACTTGACACCCTGAGAGTCTTGATTAGATAGAGCTATGGCATAGCAACACTAGAGTCTCGAGTGTGAAAATGTCATTTCCACCTTGAGGTTGAGGATGTTTGTAATGTGGTGGAGTCCATGGACTCATGGACATGTTTATAAGTTGTGGGCTTTGGGGCCTAGCTTTATGGGCATGGGCATAATAAGTGATTGTGAAATGGGACAAGTATATAAGATAATGGCTCATAGTTGTAAAGAAAACTTTTGATACCTTTATGATAATACAATACTTTGATGCCTATGGCTCAAGCTTCCATGGTGAGATTCTTCCTCTGAGATTCTAGGATGGTTGTACCTACACCCTTGTTGTCTACTTCAAGTATTGAGTGGGTCTCCATCTTGTAGTGGTATCATAGCTCTTGTTTGATCCATTGTTTTTCCTATTTTCAATCATTCTCATCATTTTCTTGATTAAACTTTTTATTGATCAAGAAGATAACTATGGTGACCTTGAATGATGAAAGTTTGTTTCCTATGGTTAATTTCTAAAGCTTTTGGGCTTGGGCTTACTATGGACCAAATTTTGGGGGAGCCGCACCAATTTTTAAAATTTTAGGACCAAACTTGGGAAAATTTTCACTAATCTTGACTAGTTTGCTATTCGAAAACATTTTTTTCTCTGTCTTCTTTGTTTGATCTTTGAGAGATATGAAGCCTCTTCAATGAGCCCAAACCCTTGCAATAGCTTTGTCATTAACTTGGGACATATTCTAAGCTTCACAACAAGGAGCTCCTCCACAGGCGATACAGTTTGCAATTTTAGCTGTAAGGGAATCCATGAGCTGTGCGCTATTTCGTTGAAGATTGGGGCCTTAATTTCACAAGTTGGTTACCAAAGATTCTTGGTAATGCCTCTCTAATGTGTAAGAAATACACTACTCTCTTCAATGTTTCCATTTCTATAATGAAAGGGGCTTAGGTTTGAACAGAAGGGAAGCCCATGGTCATGGATATGGTCGAGCGAGTATGGGGGCCCAACTTTAATAAGTGTGAAAAGGTGGGCAAGTATATAAGTGAACAAATTGTAATTAGGGACATATTATCATTTTGACTAATCAAATCATACTTCTTGGAGCTCCAAGCTTCTATGGCTATGGTGGTACTCCCTTGAGTGCATGTGGTACTCCATCATGAGTGCATGTGGTGCTCCATTATGAGTGCATTATCTTTCTTTCTCTCCCCAAGGGGCTTGGGTTTAAACATAAGGGAAGCCCATAGGCATGGATATGGCCAGGCAAGTATGGGGCCCAACTTTACTAAGTGTGAAAAGGTGGGCAAGTATATAAGGGAACAAATTGTAATTAGGGATATCTTATCATTTTGACTAGTCAAATCATACTTCTTAGAGCTCCAAGCTTCTATGGCTACTATGGTGGTACTCCCTTGAGTGCATGTGGTACTCCATCATGAGTGCATGTGGTACTCCATTATCAGTTCATTATCTTTCTTTCTCTCCCCATCATTACAGGGGTATCAAAGCTTTGTCTTTGATCCGATTTTTTGAAATTTTTTAAAATTTCTGCATTTTCTTGATCTTTTTTGAGTTTCTTGGAAATTTTCTTGATTTCTTGATCAAGAAATGGGACATGGGGATTGTGGGATGCTAGAAATTTCCTTGATTTTAGAATTGATCTAAGTTTTGGAGGGCTATGGGTCACTGTGGACCAAAATTTGGGGTAGTCACTTCAAAATTTGAAGAGCATAACCAAAATTGGGGGAAATTTACTACTAATCATGATTAGTTTCTTAATCAAAATGTTTATGATTTTCTCTCTCTTCTCACCTCATGTTCATCCTCTGAGAAATAAGGTTTCTTCCATCTAGATCTAAGCATTTACCTAGGGTTTCAGCCATTTCCCTCCTAATCAAGAACAAGGAGTGGTGAATGCTTGATTCATGGTTAGATTTGGGTGTTGCTATATGTGTGCTTCGATGGCTGCTGAATTGCACTATTTTGGAGAGCATGGATGTCGTTTTTTACTTCGATTCAATGCAAAAAAACAAGTGTGGTCTTGCTTAAGCTTGACCTAAGCTAGGGCAAGCTTAAGCGTGGCCTTAATATTGCCAACAAGCACCGATTTTCAGTGCTGCCTATTCTATAGTGGTGGCTGTGTGCAACGATGTCCTCAAGCTTCAATTAGGGTACTCACACGATCATCATCTTCAACCTTCTACAAGCAAGTCAGCCATGCATACAGTAAGGCATCTTCTAATGGTGAATGCCATTAATAAGCATCATTAAGGCTACGTTTTTTTTAAAGATTTCCATAAGCTCTTGCAATACCATTGCTCCAATCAATTACATGCTACATGAAATGATGTTATACCATGATAGTTGGAATAGGTTCCATTTAACCTCATCATCAACATAAGACTCTTGTATTGGTTGAGTTATATGGCATGCCTCTATAAGTGCCTTGGATGTGAGTGATTCTTCTCATTGGATATGATTCATTGGTTGTAAACACCTTTCAATTCAAAAGATAGCTATAATGTGTGTGAGGGTACCTTGGCATTTGTGGAGAGACCAAGGGGAGCATGGATTGAATCCACCTTGTTGTGATTGCCATGGGAAAGTAGTAAGGTGGAGAATTAGGTACTTGGTGGTGGGAAAGACTTGGCCAAAACCCTTGATCTTAGATTTCAAACTTAAATAAGGGGGGGTTGGAAGAGCTTAGCCACGAGATCGGCATGCTTCATCGACTTTGCTTCATCGATCTTCGATTGTGGCAATTGATGTATTTTCATTGGGCAAGGTTTTGACACATTGAAAAGCGGATGCCTTGGAAGGATGTAATTGTGGACACTAATTGGATGGATACGGATGCCTATTGATGCATTATGAATTCCTTATGATGGCAATGAGAAGAAGTGTTTGATGATGCGAATCTATGGTTTTGTTTGCATACATTGAGATTCAAAAGCAAACAAAATGCTGCCAAAATTTCTAAGAATTCCCTGCATACCTGCAACCCAAACCCTAAATTCAGTCATTGGGGTTTTTAGGAATTTCCTAGAGCTTTATCCCCTCTTTTATTACTCCATAAGGACTCCAAATCAAGCCTTTAAGATCTTGACTCCGATATCATTTGGGGGGGCAAATTAGGGTTTATCAAAAATTGCCAAACCCTAATTCAATCATAAACCCTAGATTGTGTCACAAGTATCTTTACACATCCACTTATTACTCCTTTAGACCTTCCAAACAAGCCTTTAACCTTCCGATTCCGATATCGTTTGTTAGGTCAAAGTGACATAGTTGACTTTTTGGAAAAAAGTCAAAACAGAGCTGACTTCCACTTTGACTTTGGTCAAAACCCAACAAGCTAAAGATCATCAAAATCAGGTTCTTTTTGGTCATCTTATAGCCAAATCTCCATTTTGAGTACTTCAAAAACCCTAAAATAGAGCGTATATGTCCTATTCAAAAATCTGTTATTTTTACATATTGTGTTAGTACACAACATTAGTCTCCATATAACCCTTAAACACCCAGTTCCAATCTCATTTGACCTTTCATCCTCTCAAATCCAAAATTTACAGCTATGCCAAGAGGAAGGCCACACAAGAATATTGTGAATGTAACTCAAGCGATGGAACTTGATCAAGGGGCGCTTGTGGAAGACATTAATGGCGAATTTGACATTAGGGATGAGGTACATGTTGAGAAAATGCCGATACATGGGTTGGTTAATGATAAAATGCTTGGAGATGGCAAATGCAAGGATGCATGTGAGGAGGTCACCTATTTTAAACATGGTTGCATCAGAGGGCAAAGGAGTAGGGTATGATGTCACTATTGCACATGTAACACTTGCTAAAGACAAAAAAGTACCATTTGTTAGGGTATGATGTCACTAATGCAAAGGTAACACTTGTACCATTTGTTTCCAATGGCATATATGAGATGATGTGCATGATGAGGGAAATGTTTGATAATTTCAATGATAAGTAATCTCAATTTCAAAACCAACTCATCAACCCACAAAATTAATTTCTCACCACTTTCAAAAGTGAGATGGATTTGTTGAGAAGTGAGTGAAGGAATGGTGTTTTCCATCTGTCTTATCAAGATGCAAGGATGCATGGTCATGATGGTACACCTTTGTAAGGTACCTATATGGATCAAATTCCTCATGGAGATTGAATGCAACAACACTTCTCTTTTGGTGATGGGATGCCAAGGCCTACAAAAGGAGTAAACATTGGAGATGGGAATGACATGTATTTTGGCAACAAGCAGAATGTTCCTTCTTCTCAAGGGAATATGCACCATGCTATGCCGAATACATCTTGTGGTTTTACTTCTCATGCTTCTACAAAAGGTAAAGGATTGGCACATGGTTTTAGTCATCATTCGGGTTCAAATCATGTTGGAAAAGCTCCAAGGATGCAAAGGGAGGAGCTGCATGAGGATGATTGGAATGTTGAGATATCGAGCTCAACTAGTGCTACGACGGATATTGATGACCCGCCTGGATGATAGCTTTAGCATCTACACAACTGGCATGGTTGGTTAGATTATGGGTGATATGCGGCCAATGGGATGACAGGCTGTGTGACAGCCATTTTGGATTATTAGAGACTAGCATAGTTATAGCGCTAGCTCATGTAATCGGGTTCACATTATGGACCGACCCTTATGTGTTGTAGTAGTTGAGTACTAACCCATATAGTTATAGCGCTAGCGGTGACTTTACGAATTGATGCATTAGTCTGAAGCATAGGGGTCGTAGCTAGATGAGGCTAAGATATTTTAGCCTATTGTTAAGGCTGCAGGGAGAGGGAGCTTCTCCACCAGCTGGGGGTGTAGAGGATGGTTGAAAAAAAGACTAAAAAGAGGTTTAAATCTTAATCATGATTACCAAGATAATTAGGCTCAAAAAATAGATGAATCCTAAGCTTGGCTCTGATACCAAGTTGAAATGCAAGAAAGAGTGGGCTATGGTGGATCAAATGCAAGAATCAACATGATTAATATGTAATTAAGAGGTGATTAAGATAAGATTAGTGCACAATTAATCTAATAGCTTAATGTAGGCATGGATATTCAAAAACCAGCAATTTCTCATTAGGCCAATGCCTCAATTTATAGGTTTTAAATCTACAAGATGCCAAGAATCTAATCCCACTGATTTTTTATTCGTGCCACCTCCCCTACATTTGGGGCACCTTTTCCTAGAATCTTTCCACACCCCTATATTCACTGATGCTACCCTTGATTCTCTCATCAGTAGATTCCTGTCACCTTTTCACTGCTACCCACTTAATTACAGACTACCTTTAACAGTCTCTTGCTAAGGGCTTGTTCTCGCACACACCCATTCACTTGCATATTTCAACAGGATGATGATTTGGTGAGTGTCTGTCTGAATGGGCTTGGCAAAGAGTACAAGCCATTCAAGACCTCCATTGTAGTTAGGGAGAATATTCTCAACTTTCAGGACTTGATATCTATGCTGATCATAGAAGAAAAGGCTTTAGGTGAGGATTCTTCTTCACAACGCAAGAACACATCAGAACAAGGCTTTTACTCTAATGTAGGTAGAGGAAGAGGTAGAGGCCATGGTCGAGGCCAAGGTAGTGGCCAACAAGGAAATCAGAATTGTGGACAACAACAGTCCAATGATTCACAATAGCAATCATACACAGGTGGAAAAGGCCAGTCTAGAGGCAAGGGGAGCCCAAGAGGCCGAGGTGGGTAAATAAATCAAAATGCAAATAGCATAGAGTGCTATTACTGTGGCAGACCAGGACACATGGCAAAGAACTACTACAAAAAGCAGAATGACATTAAAAGTGGGAAGTTGCAGTAAGGCAACTATGCATCATCTAGCAAACATGGAGGTGATGATAGAAATGAACAGCTATTTGTGATGCAGCACATGCTTAGTTCCATAACAAGGGATGTGTCAGGATCTCAAGATATACCATGTATGTGGATTCTGGCACCTCTAACCACATGACCAGTCATGCTGAGTGATTTAGAGATATGTAAAAAATGAAAAAATCAGGTTATGTAGAAACAGGTGATGATACTGCACATCCCATTGCCCATGTTGTCTATGGTAAAGTGCCATTGTCTATGAAGGATGGCAAAATGAAGTACTTGGCTGATGTACTTCATGTTTCGAATATTACAAAGAACCTAGTTTCTGTTAGATAGATGGTTGATCAGGGTCTGCAAAAGTGAGGTTTAATCCTTAAGGATGTTTTATGGAAGACTTCAAAAATAAGTGTCGCTTGGTTTGCAAAAAAGGGTAACAAAAATGGCAGAATATTTACTTTGGATGTGAACATGTCTGAGATAAAGGCAGCCATGTTTCCACATGGACAGGTGTGGAAACATGGACAGGTGTCATTTACAGATATTGACATATGGCACAAGCGCATTGGTCATGTGAATGTACAACGATTGAAGTCTATGCAGGCCCAAAATGTTGTTGCAGGTTTGCCAAAGTTTAAGGTTGACGGTATGCATAAGGTATGTGAAGCATGCCAAACATGCTTTCCCACATGAAAAGCATGTCAGTGTGCAAGGCCATTGGATGTTATACATTCAAATGTATGGGTACCGACTAACACTGCAACAATTGCAGGTTGCAGGTACTATGTTACATTCATTGATGAACACACTAGGAAAGTGTGGGTTTATTTCATGAAAGGGAAAAGTGAGGTGTTTGCTCACTTTCAGAGATTTAAAGCCTTCGTCATCAAGAAGGAAAAAAGCATGCAAATAAAATGCCTAAGATCAGATGGTGGGGGAGAATATTTCTCCAATGAGTTCAACGATTTCTTGAGAAAGCAGGGAATCAAGAGGCAGCTTAGGTGCAGGTACACGCCGCAAACAGAATGGTGTTACAAAAAGGAAAAACAAGCACATTGTAGAAGTGGCACGTGCCTTGATGGCTGAAAAGAATATGACACATTACTTTTGGGCAGAAGCAGTAATAACTGTTGTGTACATTATGAACAGGACACCCACTGCAGCTGTTCATGGTATGACTCCTAAACAAAAGTTTATAGACATAAGATCGGATGTGTCTCACTTGAAAGTGTTTGGGTGTATTGCATATGTACATGGTCTTGATGAAGTGAGAACAAAGTTGGATCCAAAGGCAGAGAAATGGATCTTCATTGGTTATGCTATAGAGTAAAAAGGTTATAGATGCTATAACCCTACCACTTGTGAGATGCGAGTAAGCAGAGATGTTGTCTTCAATGAGATGAGTAGCTAGTATGCACCAGTAGTGAAGGCAACAGAAGATGCAGATGTAAGTAGTGCTGATGTTGCATGTAGAGCATCAATCACAGGTGCTGAGTGGACCTAGGGAGTCCTTGACTAGTGGATCCAATGTTAGCCCATGGTCAGGCAGGCTGAGGAATGATGCAGGTACACATGTATCACAGAAAGGGAAGGAAAAGGTAGATCAACCTTTTGTGCCTAATCTGTCAGCAGGTCACTCATATGTGGATGGTGACTCTAGTAGCTCTGAGCAAAGCCTTGATGAGGAGCTTGGCATTCCGTCTATGGTTACTCATGGTGTAAGGAGAACTAGGGCTGTTTTGAGGACACCTGGCAGTGATCCAGGTGCACACAGGTCTACGAGGGTTAGATACCCTATTGACAGGTTGAGATATAATGGATATACAGCCCATCATTATGCTTACATGGTAAAAGCAATACAGGAGGTTGAGCCCACTTTCTTTGAGAAGGCAATTGGAAATAAGAAATGGGAAGATGCCATGGATGAGGAGATGGTAGCATTACATGCAAATGCAACATGGGAGTTAGTGCCTTTGCCTAAGGAAAAGAAGGCAATTGGATGTAAATGGGTGTATAAAGTCAAGCACAATGCTGATGGTTCAATGAGCAGGTACAAGGTAAGATTGGTTGCCAAGGGCTATGAGCAGACTTATGGCAAAGACTATGAGGAGACATTCAACCCAATTGCAAGAAATTGCAACCGTGAGAGCTGTCATTGCTATGGCTACAACGAAGGGTTGGTCTTTACATCAAATGGACTCTAAAGAATGCTTTCTTGCATGGTGATTTGCAAGAAGGAGTGTACATGATACAGCCACCAGGTTATGAGAGTGATGCACATCCAGGTTTTGTGTGCAGGTTACGCAAAGCCTTATATGGCTTGAAGCAGGCACCCAGAGCATGGTCAAACAAGATTGAGGAGTATCTTGTTACCATTGTAATTCAGATATCCAATGTATATTTTTTACTATATGTGAAAAAGACAGATAGAGGGATCATGCTATTAGATATCTATGTGGATGACTTGATTATCACTGGTTATAGTGATGCAGACATACATGATGTCAGGATGCTTTTGAAGTAGAAGTTTTAGATGAACGATTTGGGTGCCCTAGTATTTCTTAGGCATAGAGGTGGGATCACCTCATGGCATTTTGTTATGCAGAGGAAATATGGCTTGGACATGTTGTCCAAGTATGGTATGATAGGATGTAAGCCTATTTCAGTGCCATTAGAGCAGAACACAAAGCTTTCCGTAGATACAACTGAGCTTTTGGAGGACCCTACTACATACAGACGCATGGTGGGTAGTTTGATCTACATGACCATTACAAGGCCAGACTTGAGCTATGCTATTGGACTTGTGAGTCAGTTTATGCAGGCCCCTAGGAAGCCACACTTGGATACAGCTAGATGGATCCTCAGGTACATAAATTCCACAGTTGATTATGGAATTTTCTATGAGGCTGGTATAGAGATACAGTTGCATGGATACACAGATGCTGATTGGGCTGGTAGTATTGCAGAGATAGGAGATCTACTAGTGGTTTTATGTTCTCATTTGGGAGTGCTGCTGTGAGTTGGAGCAATAAGAAGAAGCCAACAGTTGTCTTGTCGAGTACAGAGGTAGAGTGCAAGGGTGCTGCTATGGCAGTTTGTGAGGTAGCTTGGTTTCAGAAGCTACTTGGTGACATGGGAGAGCTCGTGGATAGGGCAATTGTCATATATTGTGACAATATGAGCAACATACAGTTGGTCAGTAACCCATTATATCATGCTAAAACGAAGCACATTGAGGTGCATTATCACTTTGTGAGGGAGAAGGTTCTAGTATAGGAGATGTAGATCTGGTATGTGTCAGCAGAGAGGATCAAGTGGCTGACATCTTTCACGAAGGCATTGGGTAGAGAAAAGCTCCACAGGTTTAGGAGCTTACTTGGAGTGCAGTGTGTGGAGTTAAGCTCGAGGGGAAGTGTTGAGATATCGAGCTCAACTAGTGCTACGACGGACATTGATGACCTGCCTAGGTGATAGCTTTTTCATCTACACCACTGGCATGGTTGTTGAGATTATGGGTGATATGCGGCCAGTGGGATGACAGCCTGTGTGACGGCCATTTTGGATTACTAGTAGAGACTAGCATAGTTATAGCGCTAGCTCATTTAGTTGAGTTCACATTATGAACCGACTATTGTATGTTGTAGTAATTGAGTACTAACCCATATAGTGTGTAATCTTATCTTTATGTTATGTTGGTTGAGTATAGAAGAAGAAGATAGAAGAAAATTCAGCTATCCATCTCTCTCTTGTGTCTTGCTCTCTCTTGTGTGTGTGTGTTTGCTTGCTAGGGTCTCAAGCTCTCCCTCTCCCCCACATTCTCTTTATGGAACATGCAAGATGATTTTCATGATGGTTGACAAGAGGATTTTGATCATGGGCATGCAAAAGGCATGATGAGTTCAAAGGTGTAAAGGCAAAATAGTGTAAATGAGTTTAATGGAGAGAATACTTCCAACAATGAAGATTTTGAGGAGTGGCTCAACAAGATAAACTTATACTTTGATATGAACCCTAGAAGTGAGAAGGCTATGGTTTACTTGGCAACGTTGCATTTAGAAGGGTATGCACATGCTTGGTGGAGGCATCTACAAAATCTAGCTTATGCAGTTACCACGTGGAATGCTTTCAAGGATCGAATGAGAGACACCTTCATCTCTCAATTGCATCAAGACAATCTTATGTGTGAATGGGATGACTTGCAACAAAGGCAAAGTAGTGTCGGCAACTATACCCATAAGTTCATGAAGTTTATGCTGCATGTGAATGGGTTTAGTGAAGAATTTGAGAAGACAAAGTACATCAAGGGTTTGAGGACCAACATTGGTGTGGATGTCAAGGCTCAAAGGCCAACTACACTCAAGGGAGCCATGCTTTTGGCAAAGATATATGAGGAGAAGTATTCAAATGCATGGTTAAGAGGTAGTTTTTGTAATGATTCAACTCCTAACACTTGTGGGAAGTCTATGATAGATGCTAAATCTGCTTCTTTTGTGCCCAAGTTTCCAACAATGTATAAAAGTGGAGGAAGGTCAAATTACAAGTTTGGCAATGCTTCTCATGCTCCTCAAAAGTCTACAAATGTTGATGGAAAGTCTTGGTGCTAATAAGAGAAATTTCATAAAGGAGGACCGCATGACCGAATTGAGTAGTAAAGACTTGTGTTTCAAATGTGGAGAGAAGTGGAACAAGGAGCCTTACAAATTTTGAAAAGCAAGGAATGTTAATATAATATGGTGTAATCCAAAGTCTTGGAAGATGACAATGAGAAAGAGGCAGAAGTCTTTGATGATTCTCAAGACTTTGAGGAGAGTGACCATGATTATGAGCTAGATAGTGAATTTCCTTTCAACCCCGGTGGCACTAAAAAATGGTCACAATAGAATTATGATGATGGCTTACCTATGTGTACTTTGGAGGATACTTGCATGGAACCAACCTTATGTACATTGTCCCCCCATGATTCGTATGTGGGGTGCAAAGGTGCAAACACTTTACATCAATGGAATAATTGCTCATTTGTTGGTGGATAGTGGAAGTACACATAGATTTGTGAATGCAAAATCCATATGTAGTCTTAAATTATAGCCCATTTGTTTGACAAATTTGCATAAAGTACAAGTGAAAAATGGGGCTAAAATGGATTACAAAATGGTATGCCATGATGTGGCATTGGTGCTTTCACATGACTACACATGCAAAGTGGATTTGTTGATGCTTGACATGGGTCCCATTGATATAATATTGGGTTGTGATTGGATCTCTACTCTTCGATGCATAACCATGAACTTGCAACATGGTTACATGGACTTTATGCATGAAGGAAGAAGTGTCACTTTGTAGGGAAATCATACACCAAAGCTAAACCTTATCAATTGCACTCAATTCAAAAAGGAAACTCAAGAAGTTAAGTATGGTATATGTGCTACAATGTTGCAAGGAGGATGACATTGGCAATAAAGGTAGTCACACATGGCATGGCAAAGTTGTTGGAAGACTGCTTACCACCTATGCGAGAGATTGATCATAGGATAGAGCTTAAGTCTAAATCTAGGCCTATCAACAAGCCACCATATAGATTGTGAAAAGTGGAGAAAGAGGAGGTGGCTAAGCAAGTTCAAGTACTAATGGATATGGGATGGGTGGAACCAAGTCAATCACCATTTGCATCACCGGTGTTGGTGAAGAAGAAGGGTGGTAACTTTTGAATGTGCATTGATTATAGGGATGTGAATAAGATCACAATAAAAATAGGTATCCTATTCCAAGGATTGATGATCTATTGGATGAATTGAAGGGTGACAACTTCTTCACAAATATTGACTTGAGGTCTAGTTATCATCAAATACGGATGAAGAGTGGTGATGAGATTAAGATGGCATTTAGAACCGAAAGGGGATTGTATCATTATATGGTGATGCCATTTGGGCTTTGCAATATGCACCCACCACTTTTCAAGCCTTAATGCACAAAATACTTCAGCCATACCTCTTCAAGTTTGTTTTGGTCTTCTTCGATGACATCTTGGTGTATAGCAAAAGTGAAGAGGAGAATTCGGTTCATGTTTGCAAGGTTTTTGATGCACTTAGAGCCAACCAATTGTATGCAAAGGAGAGTAAATGTAAATTCATGGCAAGTGAAGTTGAGTATCTTGGTCACATTGTGGGTGAAAATGGCATAAGGGTGGACCCAAAGAAGGTAGAATGTGTGAAGAATTGGCCCATACCTAAGAACATCACTCACTAAGAGGATCCTTGGGGCTCTCTTCATTCTACCAAAGGTTCACTGAGAATTATACTCACATAGCAGCTCCATTAATCGATAAGTTGAAGAAGGAGGCATTCTTTTCAGATACAACAGCCCATAAAAGATTAGTCTTGGATGAGCTACCTCCTAGGAATGAGGATGGCATGGTGGAATATATTCATGAGAGAGTGTTGGGCATGAGGGAAAAGGTACTTTGCAACCGTTCTTTGCACGAATAACTTGTTAAATAAAAGGGAATACCTCGAGATGAAGCAACATGGCATCCCGCCCACATGTTGGAAGGATATGAGAACTTATTGAATGCATCTGCTGGGGAGAATTGAGCCATGTAATAGTGAATATGCTTGCTGTAATTTTTTGTGATTCACTGTTTGGAGGCCAATATAATGCTCAATTGGGATGCTATTCACATATGCACTTCATGGGGAGTGTATATTATATATTTCTATGTTTTGGTGGTTGTTTGGGGAGCATCACATGATATTTGCAAGCCCTTACGCATGGCTATGCTGTCTTGGACAGTTTTGGGATAATTTTGTTACATGGTACATCCACATGTATATAGTGGACATCCTCATACTAATGAAGTAGAAGAATGTTTTGATGAGGACACAACATATTTAGGTGGGGATGGTTTGTAATGTGACCTGGAGGCCATGGACTCATGGACATGTTCATAAGTTGGGCTTTGGGGCCTAGGTTTATGGGCATGGGCATAATAAGTGAGTGTGAAATGGTCCAACCATTTAAGATAACGGCTCATGGTTATAAAGGAACCTTTTGATACCTTTATGAGATAATACAATACCTTGATGCCTATGGCTTAAGCTTCCATGGTGAGATTTTCCCTTTGATATTCTAGGATGGTGACCTACACCCTTGTTGTCTACTCCAAGTATTGATTAGGCCTCCATCTTGCACTGTTGTGGTGATATTGTTAGTGGTGTAGGTTGTGGCTATGGTACTAGCTCTCGTGGTGGTGGTTCTTATTACTGCTTCTCTACTTGTGCTAATGGTTTAGTGAGGTGCTGCTTTATGTGCACTTCCAAGACATCCACATCATCATCTATAGGCACTTATTCAATGTTATGTTGGCTTGATCATTGTAGCTCTTAGTGTCTTCTCCCTATTTGTCTTGTAAACCTCCACCAGGCTTTCACAAGAGGCAGGTGATCTGTAAGTTCCCTCGTCTCTTGTGGAAGCCTCCACAAGAGGCTTCCATAAGAGGTAGTTGATCTGTGAGTGCCCTTGTATTTTGCAAATTCCTTGACTCTCCACATGGTCTCTTTAACTATGGACTCTCCTCTAGAAAATTAATTCTTTCTTAAGTGCAAGCTATACTACCTTTGTTGGACTTGCCGGTTTTGGATCTTATGTTAATGGTTTGTGTAGGCTATGTTGATCCCTTCATAAAAAAGTCTACCTAGTTGATGGGATGACCTTGTGTGATGAGCCATATTTATGTTGCATAACTGGCTTCAAATGTAGAGCTCTAACTGGTACCATAGTGTGTTGTGGCTCTATATCGTCAAACTCAAACCCCCTTTTAGCTATAGCATTTAGTCACTCCAAGTTTTTTTGATCCTTCTTTGTTGGCTTTGTAATCTTGATTTTCTTATTAAGGACTAGGAGATTCAAAGCAATTTCCACCATGTCCACATTCTACGTTTTATTAGCACTTTTTGATTTTCAACATCCTTGACTATCCCTTATTTGGTGGTGGGGTTTTATATGGAGACATAGTGAATAACCCTCTACAAATGAACACCCACCCATGGCAATGTGTCTTTCATTTGCATTAGGCCATTTTTTAACATTACAGCAACTTCTTAGCCTGTACATCCACAATTATAGCAACTTGTTAGCCTATACATCCACAATTGCTTAGAAATTTATCAAATCATTGAGGGGAATGAAGTGTAACTCTAAAGCAAATTTTCTTTCCCACTATGATATTTTTTGTGGTGTACCCCCTTCAACTATTCTATCAGTGCATTCCTTGGATAAGAGTAAAACTCCCCCTTCCTTGTCTTGTGCTTCTTTTTTGGGGAAATATTTCACACTATTGCCTTGGATCTTGATCACCATGTAACTTACTCTTTAGTTAAGCCACTTGAGGAGCTAACTTAATTTGATGACTTCTTACAGATCCTCATCCAAATTCTCTTACCACCCCCCTTCCTATTTCTTTAGCTTTCAAAGATCTATATCATTCACTTTCTTTTCCATCTGAAGTGAGACTAAATGCTCTATACCATTCACTTCCTCTTCCATTTGAAGTGAGACTAAGTGCTCTAACCTTAGTTAAATAATTTAATTTACCAAATGTTCTGTAGACTTGGGGAAAACTATTGCCTTGAATCTTGACATTGATCACCATGTAACTTACTCTTTAGTTTAGCCAGTAGAGCACTTGATTTGATGAAGTCCTTCTTCCTCATCCATCTTCTCTTACCATCCGATCTTCATATTTCTTCAACTTTAATGATCTATACTATTCACTTTCTCTTCCATATAAAGTGAGACTAAATTCTTTCAAAGATCTATACCATTCCCCCCTTCATATTTCTTCAGTCAATCTCAATATTTCTACTATAGCATATAGCATGGGTTGCAAATTGGAGAGCTTGGTAAAGGTGATACATAACCACCAGCATTCCATAAAATAGTGTGTGAGGTACATGCTAGCTTGGAAGGCACTCTAAATCTCAAAAAAAAAGTAAAAACTAGGCTTTAAATGCAATCACACGTATACAATTGAGTTTTCCATACACACTTCTAGTTGTTCGACATATGAGTAAAAAATCTATGCATACCCATGTAGCAACTCAATGTATTAATCAAAGGTATGCATGTATTGGTAAAACAATTTGATGTACAAGTTGAAAAACGTGTGTCCATTTTAGTTTGTATATTAATTTGTACATAACGTACAAGTAGAACTTGTGCAATGTATCATTTGAAATGTTTGAGGTTTTGACCTACCTTATCCATCTAACATGAGAATGAAACCTATGCATGTGCCACTAGTGAATGATTTATCTTGATCATTCACAATTGATTGTCTTCCTACCACTCATCACTCAAGTTAACAAGGAAAAGGAAAAAATGTAAAATCTTGTGATAAGAATTTTGTACCACTAGTGAATGATTTATATTTATCATTCACAAAATTGATTGTCTTCCTGCCACTCATCACTAAAGCTAACAAGAAATTAAAAGGAAAAAATGAAACCCATGCATGTACCACTAGTGAATGATTTATCCTGATCATTCACAAATTGATTTGTGAATTATTTATCTTGACCATCAGTCAAGTTAGCAAGAAAAAGGAAAAAATATAAAATCTTGTTATTTTATACATTTTATCCTTGTAAGAAACTCATAAATTCCTCATTCAAGTGGAAACATCTCATGATTTCTACAAAAATTGTTACACTCTTATTTGATTATCTTGCTTAGATACTAAGACTATGTGATTTACTTGGTCAAATATGTATATTAAAATTAATACAATAAAATATTTCAAAAATTTAAATATTATGTTCTATAGATTCTCATCTAATTAATTTTAAAATTTCAAAGTGCATATTTGTCAAAGAAAAATCATTTTTTAAAACATTTTGTGTATTATGTCCTACAAGTTCTCATCCAATTTATTTTAAAATTCCAAAGTGCATACTTGTCAAGAAAAGCTCTCAAAAATATTATTTCTCAAAACATTAAGTGTATTCTATCATAAAAGGATCAATTAAACTAATATACTACATGAACAAGTTAACTATTATAGCCATTTATTTTACAAAGATGTGTAGACGTAGGCTAATAATAGACCTAGGTACTTTTTATCTCCTTAGGTTTTTTCCTCCCATGTGTGTGTACACACTCTTATAAGTGAGTGTGTACAAGTGAACGTATCATATAACCCTCTTGTCACTCATTTTCATCAATCCACTTTGAGTGTTATCCTTCTCTATATCTTTACTTGCTTGCTACATCTCTGTGTGCATCTAATATGTAAGTGTGTTGCTAGCTTTGTCTCCACTCCAAAAATTGGTATCAAATAAATTTCTCTTGTCTCTTTCCTCCATCATTTACTCTTTCCCTCACCTCTTTGAGCTACTCTTTTGGTCCGTTGGTTGGTTCAGATAAAGACTCTACAAACTATACATACGATGATAAGGCATTCAGTGTGCACTATAGTTCTAACCCTTCTGTCCATGATGTATACATGTCATTCATAGATCAACTGGTCTAGCTTTTGATAGTGGTTCTAGAAAGCACATTACTTCTCAGTGTGGTTTGTTTTCCTACCTTATGGTTGCTCCTCAAGGGCTCACAACATGTCCAAACAACTTCTCATATCCAATGAAAGGAGTTGGCAATGTTGTGCCCACTACCACTACTGCAAATGGTGGGACAATTACTCTCTCCAAAATATTGTTTGTGCTAAGTATTAAAAAGAACTTGGTGTTAATCTCAATCACTTGCTAGAGATCAAGGCCTAGTGGTTAGATTTGTTGAGATGAGATAGGTGTACAATTCATGATCAGAGTAATGGAGACACATTGTAGTATCTTGGAATCTAAGCCATGGGCTTTACAGGTGGTCGACATATATGAGAAATTGGCATATAATGCTTTATCACACATGCTATGAGCGACTTGGAGCTATGGCATGCTAACTTTGTTCACAAGAAATTTGGTAGTTGTTGTTCCCTAAAAGGCAAGAGATGGTGTCAAAGATGCAGCCACCACAGCTTGAGGCCCCCATCCAATGTGTATGCACAAGGGGTGAACTTTGGGCAAGATGCAATGGGAATCATTCTTAAAAGATGGATCAATAAGGGCTATCCATAAATTATAGCTTTCACATAGTGATGTATCACTGGTCCTTTGTTGTAAGGGTTGTCCACAAATTACAACTTATACATAATGATGTATGTGGTCCTATGAGGATACCATCGATTAGGGGATTACCTTGAGACTTCTTTTGTTGATGACTACTCGAGGAACACATGGGTGTATCTGTTGAAGGTAAATCTAGAGGTTCTACATGCTTTAAACATTTTGTTTCTATGTCTGAATATGTGTCTTAACGTAAAGTTGGCACCCTTTATATAGATCCAAGGGAGGGAGTATATGTATAGAAGTTTCATTCATATATGGCTGAAAGAGGCATAAAACAACAATTCATGGTGGCTTACACATCTCATCAAAGTGGTGTGGATGAGAGAAAGAGAACATATTTATCATGAAGATGGCACATTACATGGTTAAAGGCTAGGATATTTGGTTGGAGGCAATTACTTGTTGCACTTATATGCTAAACTGATGATGCCCCAAACAAGGCCCCACAGACATACCCCTTATGAATCGTAGAATGGAAAGAAGTCCTTTGTGGCTCATTTGCATGTTTTTTATCATCTTGCTTATGCTCTTGTGCCTAAGAAACGATAGAATAAGCTAGGTGATTAGGTGGTAAAATGCATTTTTATGGAATAGCACAACTTAGAAAAGGTAGAGGGTATAGACTCCACAAGGTAGATTTTGGTGACATAAGGGAAAATTGAGACTCAAATTGGGCCCTTCAAGGATTTGGGGACTTCTTGAATATGCAAAATTTCCCATCATGCTATATGTCATTGGAAAGGTCTTGAAGAGTAGATTCAAAATGTCCAAACTCTGCTCACTTCTGAGTCCATTTGCAAAGCAAAAAAAATTCACCATGAGCCCAGTTTTTGAGAGAGAGAATGTGTAGCAATCTATAAAGGGACCAATTTGAGCCCAAATTTCTCCTAATGGTAGAGATGTTGTATTTGTTGAGAAATCACTTCTAACCTATGCTTTTATTTTAAAAAATAAAAAAATGTATGTTCATAAGACATCTTTGATACACTACAATCCATATATGGAGAAAATGAATAATCAAACAAGGTGCTGCAAATTCGCCCATACTACCTGAAACCACCTCAAATTATTTCACTCCACATACCGGAACATGGATGAGGCATTTGTGGATGAGTCACAAGGCATCTAAGCATATGTCAAAAAGGCTGGTGTAGGCATTGAGGGCTAGCAAATTAGCTACTCCTTTGCCTAGTAGGACATGTGTAGGTTCTCATCATCATGCTTCTTTTCTTTCCTCAAGAAAGAGGATGATTATGATGTTGTTGTTCGGTTTACAGCTTTGACCATGACCTCGCAGCACCTCACGTATGAGGTCTACCTCCAGAAGTTTAGGGACTTGCAAATGAAAGCTACAAAGATGGATCCCACTACTCTTTTGGGGTTCTTCATAGCTGGTTTACCAGACTCATACCGTTTACAAGTTAAAAATAACAAATGCAAAACATTGGATGAAGCCATTCATTCAGCTCGTATCTATGATGATACAATGGTCTCTTCCAAGTCGAAACCCGTTACCGAGCAGGGGAACAAGTTAAAAATAACAAATGCAAAACATTGGATGAAGCCATTCATTCAGCTCTAGAGATTCGCGGAGGCGATTGAGGTTTTCTGCTGCGCATCAAGAGCATAGATCAACTGGGACAAGTCGGGTGGTTTTTGGGTAGGCTTTGCACCCACCCCGACTAGGCGCCCAGTTGAGGCTTTCCAGTGGATCCCGAGCACTCCAGTTTGCTATCTTGGTTGCCAGGTGGGCATTGATATCTCTCGTGAGCAGCAACTCGCCTCTCTTCTTCTGAGTATTCGGGAGAAGCTTTATACTAGAGTTCTACAAGACTATCCCTGGCAGGTAGAGTGGTAGTGACGAACTAGGTTCTTCTTGTGACCATGTGGTACATCACTTCATGTTGGGGTGTAAAACTGATGGTAGCATTGAGTATTATAAGGCAAGGCCTATTGAAAAGGTTATGCTTAGGATAAGGGCATGGATTATGATGTGATCTTTTTGTGAGACCACCGCCCCCTCTCCGGGGCGCTGGAGGCGAAAGCAGCGTGGTCAGCCACTCACGCGGGGCAGGGCTTCCCACTCAGTGCCTCGCCCACGAATATCCGAACAAGAGACTAGTGCGGCTGTTCCTTCGAAACCAAACCTGGAAAAACTTCCCTCGCCGGGAAGGCACGGGCAATTCCACCAAGAAAATCATCTAATGGGAGATTTATCGAACGGGTCAAGGCCTCAACTATCCAATATGATCTCGACCAAGCTCGTAGGTCACATGGCCAGATCAAGGAAGAGACTTGAACTTGGTTCATAGAATCACTGCTTTTTTCCCCCTTAGGGGAGGCAGAGCCGCTGATTCTTTTGCACATAACAAGAATCTTCTAGGGACTTATTCTAACTAGCGTAACTTGATGTATCTGAATGTATCACAGGAATCCCACTCATCTAGCCTAACCCCAACTGTCCCATGGGTTAGCCAACCACCCAACCACTGTATTGGTGGGATCCCTTTATATAAAAATTTGGTTATGTTTTGTCCTCGTACCAAGGAAAAGAGTTCCCAGGCCCCCTACTAGCCGGTGCTTCAAGCAAAACTCAAGGTAGTCACACCACTTACACACCCAATATGAAATTGTCTTTTTCACAGATTCGGTTGTCTTTAAAGCAATCTTTCAATGAAAGCATAGTATTACTAATCATAATCCTCCAAAATATCCAGTCCATTGTTTTACAAAAATATTATCTGGACTCTCCGTTGAAGACTAGCTAGTCAACCAACGAGGTCCAATCTTGAATTCTAGTTCACATAGATAATTCCTTTCCAGTCCATCCATATCTTCCTCAACATACACATGGGTGTCCTAGCAACCCCGCGAGCCCGTGCATCACCTGGTCAGAACCCTTTGAGATCCTACTTAAGTGTCCTAGCACTTTACTCAGGGACCGCTTCGTTGGTCCTCGCCCATCGTACCGGAAGCGCACCATTTTAACCATACCGAGGCTAGTCAAGACCTCGACAGGCTTTCATATGAGAGCATCCTATAATGTGCTTGGCCTCATTGCTCCAAGGTGGGAATCTAAGGGTTCATTCAGGTAAAAGATTATACATTATTCAGGGCTAAGGAGGAATATCACATCCTCTCCCACTTGAAAAATGTGAGATGCCCTCATCTTGCAAAGTGGGGATCATCTTTTACTAACTCTTCTTCTTTCTCCCGAGTGGTGTCCTCTAATGGGTAGAACTTCCATTTGACCAGAAATTCTCTGAGAACTCTGCTCCTGAACCTTCTCCCGAATGTAAAGGATTTCTTGAGATTGGAGTACCATCTGGCCTTGAGTCGAAGAAATCAATTGTTCACCATCAAGCACGTGACTCGGGCTGGGTACATACTTTTTAAATAAACTAACCTGGAATACATTATGTACCTTGAGATGGGGAGACAGCTTTTTGTACTTCCCTAGAGATAAAGAACTTCTCTTGCGTCGTACATGAATGAAAACCAAATCTGCTTCTTCAAACATTCTCTCCAATCTCTCCTTGTCAGCATACTGCTTTTGTCTATCCTGGTGGGCAGCCTTAATATCTTTGCGGATTGCCTAAATTTTCTGCTCCATATCATCAAGCATCTGTCTGGACATTTCGACCTTGATCAATGGGTCGGGGACCATGTTAATAGATGAGGCAATCTTGTCCATACAGAGCTTTGAATGGACTTATCCTGATACTTCAGTGATAAGAGGCATTGTAAGAAAACTCCACTAGATGTAAGTAGCTTAGCCACTTTTTGGGCTCTCTTTGTAGCATGACCGAAGAATATCTTCAATTACCTGGTTTAATCTTTTAGTTTGACCATCTGTCTCTAGATGATAAGTTGTACTGAGATCTAAGGAAGTTCATACTACTTCAAAGAATGCAGTCCAAAACCTTGATGTGAACTTAGAATCTATGTCACTTACTATTCTTCTGGGTAAGCCATGTAGTCTGAAAATCTCCTTGAGGAAGACTCTGGCAATATCCACTACAGAGTAGGTTTCTTTTACTTGAATCAGATGGGCAACCTTGGTGAATCTGTCAACTACCACAAAAATGGAGTTGTAACCTAATTGCGCTGATGGTAATCCAGTAACAAAATCCATGTTGATACATTCCCACTTCATCTGTGGAATGTCTAAGGGATGTAGCTTCCCTGGCATTTTAACCCTTTTTGCCTTGACTCTGACATGTTAAGCACTGAAGTACATGATTGAGTACATCCCTTTTGAGTCCTGGCTAGAAGAAGCTCTTCTTTACAGACATGTAGGTCTTTATGAACCCTGGATGTCCATCTATCAGGCTATCATGGGCTTCCCTTAGAATTTTTCTCTTTGTTTCCTCCTCATTAGGAATGCACAGCGGATTATTATAATACATGCATCCTTCATCCATTTTGTACCCAAGAACTCGACTCATTTCTTGAGGAGTCTTGCTTTCCTGCATCACTAGTGTAGCAATGGGGGCAAAGAATCTATCCTACATGATTTTCTCTCTTGCTTCACTGATCAATGGATTTGACACCAATGTTATTGCAAGCAAGGAGGCTTTCCTATTGAGCGCATCGGCTACCACATTTTCTTTCCCTAGCCGGTACTTTATCTCAAAGTCAAATTCCTGCAGGGTCTGCATCCACCTTCTTTGACGCATGTTGAGATCCCCTTGGGTGAAGATCCACTTCATACTTTGATGATCTATTATATCAAGGTGAATCTCTGTCCCAAGAGATAATGTCTCCATAACTTCAGGGCATATACTACTGAGAGTAACCTACAAGTCATGGACGGCATAATTTCTCTCATGCGTTCCGAGCTTTTTGGATTCATAGGCTATTGAATGACCTTCCTGCATAAGTGCACCACCTAGTGAAAAACCACTGGCATCTGTCACTACCTCAGTGGGTAAGGAAAAATCTGGCAATTTTAGGATAGGGTTGGTTACTAAAGCGGTCTTCAGCTTATCAAAAGCACTCTGACACATAGCAGTCCACTGAAGTAGGGTTCTCTTCTTGAGAAGGTTAGTCAAAGGGGATGCTATCTGAGCATACCTGGGTATAAATATTCTATACCATCCAATTAATCCCAAGAATCCTATGATTCTTTCACTGTTTTGGGCCTTGACCACTCCACAACTGCTTGGATTTTAGCGGGGTCAGGAGAAATCCTGTCTTTTGATACTATGAATCCCAAGTATTCTACATGGTCAAGCAGAAAAAGTGCACTTGCTTTTCTTTGCAAAGAGTTGGTGCTTCCTTAGGATTTCTAGGCCCTTACGCACATGATATTCATGATCAGCTGCATTCTTAGAGTATACCAGGATCTCATCAAAGAAAACAAGAACAAAATCATCCAAGTATTCTCTGAGAATGTCCTGCATGAGACGGTTAAACGTCATTGTGGGGCATTAGTTAATCCAAATGGCATGACCGTGAATTCATAATGGCCATAACGAGTATTGAAAGGTGTCTTCAGAATGTCTTGTTCCTTGATTCTAATCTGGTATTACCCATATTTGAGATCTATCTTCGTGAACATTTGGGTTCCACTTAAGCATTCCATCATAGATTCCCAATGGTAGGACTCTGAACTGGCAATCTATTATATTCCCATTTAGATTAAACTGAATATATTCCCAATCTATTATATTCTTATCTAGATTAAGCTGAATATGGTCTGTCTCAAGGTGGGTGAAAAGAATCTTTCCACTAGCCAATTCCACTTGCATAGGTTTCCCTGTTTTTTTATTTAGGACTAACTTACACAGACATCCTGGGGAAATAAAAGAATGTGTACTGCCTGAATCAATCAAAAGCTTGAATTGCTTACCCTTGTACTCTTCTAGAGTCTGGAGGACTGAGAATTGATGATTTGGCCCTTGATGCTCAATGGTGGCGGCATAGATCAGTCCTTTTTCTTCCTCCACTTTCTGACCTATTGTGACGCTCTAGCTGTTGCAGTCCGAGGTGGAACTCTCTCTCTTTTGTTCCCCTAATTTTGGGATGGAGTTCGGAGGCTACTTTGCATTGAGGTTGTAGGCTGAGCTGGCACTCTTATGGGGTTGCCTTGGTTTTGGCAAGGGGGACCCTGATTAGACTGATATGAAGGAGTCGGTCTTTGAACTCTGGGACCTTCCTTCCCTTGGCCCAAAGATGGAGTTGGGTAATCCTTGAGCTGATTCCCAAACCCTTGACAACCAAAACACCTGTTTTCACTTCGAAGCTCTTTCCTCTACATTCTAAAAAGAGCCGAAGTTCCTAGAAAAGAGCTTTAAGGAAAAGGTCTTCCTTCATTCCTAAAATTTTCCGTCTCCTGATTCTGATTGGGATCTTGGTGTCTCTTTGGAGGCAGAAGGTTGGAAGAACTTCTCGATGTCTGGAATCGTTTGAAGGATGAGGGAACTGGCTTTGGCAGGACCTTAACAAAATAAAGGCCTTGGCGAAGTCCTTCGCCATCCTTATTGCTTTAGCCATGGAAACAGGCTTGGCATTCTTGACTAGGGTGTCCAAAGGTTCGTTCATTCCTCAAATGAACCTGGCCACCATGAGTTGCTCTTCGTCTAGTGGTGGCAAGTATTTGAGGAGAAGAGTGAACACCCAGTGATACTCTTCAATAGTTCTGCTCCCCTAAGTCAACTCCAAGAATCCATTCATCTTGGTTTCCAAAAATCCAAGAGGACAAAATCTCTTCCTTAAGTAAGTTTTGAAATCATTCCAGGTCTGGGTGTTCCTATCCAGCTGGTTTGTCTCACAATGATTTCTCCATGCCACTCTGGCTATTGTTTCGACTATCTTTAGCCTTACAAGAGCCATTTTACTCTTCTCGTTGTATCCGGTGACATCGAAGTATTATTCCATTGCTTCAATCCACTTCTCCACAACCTTGCCCAAGTTCTCCCCTTCACCCTTGAAGGGACCTGGCTGAGTTCTGTGAAGGGCTTTGCAAACATCGGGGTCAAGCTCTTCCTCATCTGTGAGAGGATCTGGCTGTCCACCCCACGGTTCGCGCGTCTCATGATTCTGCCAAAAATGATACATCGTTAATTTCTATTTGATTTCGTCATCTAGATTCTAAAACTTAAGAGGTTCGTAAATAATTACTTAAATAAGATAATCGATCTTATTAGAGATCGACGACATATGTCTAAGGGATAGATCTTACTTCTTCAACTCGTCATCTAATAGACAAATCGCTTATATAACTGGAAATTTTTCACACAACATTTCTTTATTTAAATAAAGGTTGCAATATGTACATAGAGCATCCTAGCTCCAGAATATCAAAACCTCCGCGGGAAACGCATGAGACGGCGATACTGGGCTAGAGACATGCCACGGTACAATTGTTCCCTTACTGCTAAAGGTGCTACAATCTTACTTCTTAGAATAAAACATCTAAGAAGTCTATAAATATGACAAGGAAGTCTGAAATATCGAGGTGTGGGGTGATATAGGATAACACCGTGGACCACCTTTAACCTCAACAAGACCATAGCTAAAGAGATATTCTCCCTCAGCATCAAGCCCTGGCTACAAGAGGTGTGGACATACTACCCTGAATACCACATACACTGATGTCTCTACACTGGGTCCAAAAAATACAACTCCTTAAAATGTTTCACGAGCTTTGCTCTGCTACTTCGAGATGTAACAGAGGAAAGGATATGCTCAAAGGCGAAAGCAGTCATATCTTGAGATGGAGTGAGATCGGGAATACCAGATAAACATGAAACTTCCATCTATAAAATCCGATTCATCGATTAAAAGTCTTCATCATAAGGAATGAAAAAACAATATGTAAATGCTCTTTCTAAGTTTAAGGAATGAAAAAACAATATGTAAATGCTCTTTCTAAGTTTTTTATTATAAATCTCTAATAAAATTCATTTTTCCTTCTTAAGCCTTCAACAACGCTCTGATACCAGCTGTGAGACCCCTGCCCCCTCAGGGGGGTGCTGGCGACAGAAGCAGCGTCAGCCTCTCGTGCGGGCGGTAGGGCTTCCTACTCGGGTCCTAACCCACGAATATCCGGACAAGAGACTAGCCCGGCGGTTCCTCCGAAACCGAACCCGGAAAAGCTTCCCTCGCCCGAAAGGCACGGGCAATTCCACCAAGAAAATCATCTAACGAGAGATTTATCTATGGGTTCAAGGCCTTACTATCCGATCTGATCCGACCGAGCCTGTAGGTCACATGGCCAAATCAAGGAAGAGACTTGCACTGGGTTCATAGAATCACCGCTTTTTTTGCCCTTAGGTCAAGCACAGCCACCACTGATTCTTTCCCACATAACAAGAATCTTCTAGGGACTTATTCTAACTAGCATAACTTGACGTATCTGAATGTATTTTATCTGAATGTATTGCAAGAATCCACCGATCCAGCCAACCGGCCCATGGGTTAGCCAACCACCCAACCACTGTATTGGTGGGATCCCTTTATATAAAAATTTGGTTATGTTTTGTCCTGCGTTGTCGTGACGTGTGCGGTATAGCCAGGAAAGTACGTGACTTCTAGCTGTGAGAGTAGGTGTCAAATTTAACAAGGAAACTCGCACACAAAATTTCCCCAAGGAGCATAGGACATATCCATTTCTAACGTCATTTACATGTGTCAATTCACTTTAATACATCCTTGAAATCATCCTGATGACTGCACAAAATTGTGTACCAAGTGCTTGTTCCTTTCCAAGCATAGATTCACTGGCTCCCTTTTCCAAATCCCTCGAACTAATCACATGTATGCATAACATAACCTTCAATTTTTTCCCAACATACATGTGACCATTTACATTCTATACATCCAGTGCCTTCAAATCCATCATTCCAAGATGTCCTTTATCACCTGAAAGCCTGCTTTTAAATTCTAACAATTCACAAACAAAAGATAGCATACGGCATAACTATAACATGCTCATGAATTCCGAAATTGGATTGAGTGAAGTGAATCCAACTTCCCACAGCTTGAAAGTATTTTTGATATCCTTTTTCCGCAATTCTCCAAGTTCCAAACCTTTAATTTTTTCTCCAAAGCATTTTACTCGTTTCCAAATCCCTTTAGGATATATAAGATATACGATTTTTCTAAATCGTATGAAGTGATAGTATATTAAAAGAAATAAAAAACAAACCACTTATCTGAAGGTTTACAAGCAAAATTTTTCTTGATTCTATTCACTAATCACGAAAGCCGTTTCGCTGCAGACAATTCAATGAAGGAAGCGCAGAAACCAAAAAGCATCTCCTATTATAGTACTCGAAATCCTCTTCAAATCTAACACCTACAAGCCATGAACAGTAGGTATATTCTTGAAATGAAAATCTCTGGTCGATTGGGCCCTGGTTCGCGTTTTCTGCAGACGTCCCCTCTCTGATATGCGCCGCCTACCCCAACTCTGGTTATTTCCTCTTTTTCCCGCAACAAATGCGGCGCCTCACCACCTTTTGCAACTTAAGAATCGGCATTCCATTTCCAAAGGGCTGCGCTTGCTTCTATTTAATATCCAGAAATTTCCAATAAAAAGAAAAACATTTCCTTTTTTATTCCACGTATGCTGCCCCCTTAGTGTAATACTCCTAACCTTAGCATTAAGGCAAGATTCCCAATGCAAAGTAGATCATCTAATTTTATTCCCCCGCATTCAATAAAGACTTCGGCACTCTAATGTCCATTGAATCTCCATTACTCTTGATGCCTCCATAGTTTATAATGTCATCATATCGGCCATGTGATTTATAGAATCCCCAATTGTTCACTCAAATATTTTTCCATGTCTTCATAAATGCATTCCTTTGTGCATTGGCATGTCCTCATGTTTGCATTCCATAAGAGGTATTCACTAATTTGACCCATCGATACCATCAAGAAGCTACTACACATTATGCACATGGGAAGCTATTAACATCATTAACTTATCCCTATGGCGTGCCACTCATACCATCATATATAACTGGATGTTTCTGACTTACCCATGAGCTCTGAGTAACAGCAGAACCATCACCCACCACACTCATATACAAAAACTCCTAGATCTGGCTCAGCCTCAGCTCGTCTTATTGAACCTCATTTACAATATGAACACATGTACATGGCATCATATAACGACTCGTCATGGCACTTAACTCATGCATCTGGATTTGTATTTGATGGGCTCACATGCATGGTTTCACACCATAGACGTGCCATGGCACGACATCCACCCCCTCTAAACCTGCACATCCTCTGGTATGTGCCAAATCATCATCAAGATCCACATATAACTGGATGTTGTCTTCATCTTCTGCATTGCCAGGAAGATCATCCTCTTCCTCTTCAACCATATCCATACTACCACTGTCAAGCCTCTCATCCCGAGTCTCCTGTGAATCAAAAGGATCACTATCATGCCTTCTTTTAAATATCTTGATTCTTTTACCTGCCACAGGATTCTTTATTTCTGTTCCATCAAGCTCACACAGAGTATATGTTGCATTTCCATGCACATGCTTGACAATGTAAGGGCCAAACCATCTTTTTGCAAATTTTCTTTGAACAGTGAATTGGTTGTCAAGGCTACTATCATACATTAGAACCCGATCACCTTCTTCAATAGGTTTTGGCCGGAGTCTGTGTCTTCTATCAAATCTTTCTTTATTTTTCAACCTTACATTTTTCAAGCGAGCTTTAGCAAGCTCTACATCTTCAGGCCTCCTCTCCAACTGTCTTATTCGCAATGCAAGGAGGTCATCTCTGCTCAATCCTTCTACCCAGGGCAATACATTCCAAGTTAGAACTACTTCTTCAACTGGCATCACTGGCTTCTGACCATACATTAATTCTGCAGGCATGTATCCTGTTACTGAGCTATGAGTTGTACGGTCAGCCCACAAGGCATATGGTAGCAGCTTTGGCCACTCTCGCATTCTGTCTGCATGCCTTAGCCAAAGCTTTAATGATTGGAGGATGTCCTCGCTCACTTTTTCCATTGCCCTCAGGATTGTAAGCACATGTTAGGGACAGTTTGATACCAATTCTAGAGAAGAATTCCCTTGCTTCTTCAACATCTAGCTCACCCCTATCAGCTGTTATTTTCCCAACACAACCATACCGGTAGATCACATCTTCCAAGAGAAATTTGCATACTGTTTCCGTACTCTTTGTTCTAAGAGCACGCCCCTCTACCTGATTTGTCAAATCTTCTCTTGCAAGTGCTATATACCGCATCTGCCAAATTCCCAAAGGCATTGTAACTAGATCCACTACCCATTTATAGTGCATGGCAGGTGGGTAGGTTGGTTGCAAGCCATCACGATGCCGCACATTTGAGTACATTTGGCATACCATGCATGTTTCCACATATTGGGAAATATCCTTGTACATTCCTTTCCACCAATATTTTTCCTTTATTTTGGTAAAGGTGGCCCACACACTTCTATGTCCAGCCCAGAGACTCTCATGGAATTCTTTCACAAGCTTTCCTTGAGTCTCTTTATCACAAATGACTCTCTGTGGCATAGCATTCCTCTGCTTAGGATGCTTCCAGAGGTACCCATCCTTTAGGAAATAACCATATGCTTTTCTGCAGATCCTCTTAAATTCTGAGTCAGACCAATTTTCTTGCCTTGTCAGAGTACTCAAATATTGACCAATAAGCAACCAATCTCCTTCATATATTTCCTCAATAAAAGACTCAAGTGCATTTGATAGGCAAATACGGTCCCCTTTTGCATATGCTGTAGTATAGAACTTTGTACCCACATCATCAATGTCGCTTATCATCTCTTTCTCATCTTCATATCTGGCTCTTGATAGCATATCTGCAACTGGATTGTCTTTTCCCGCAATATGCTCAAACTCAGGATTTAGTGACTTGATATAAGCAATCCACCTAAGCATAGCAATATCTGGAGTGGTACAGCTTGTTATCATCCCAAGAAGTGGCAAGCAATCTGTTTCCACAAGTACAGATGCCCCAATAAGATACTCTTTTTCACATTTTAGAGCAGTGACTATTCCCCATAACTCTCTCTTGATCTGTGGATACTTTCGTTGTCAAAAGCTTAATACCTTTGCTCCAAATCTGATTACATACCTGTGATTATCCTCATCATCTTGCCCTACTGCCCATCCTATCCCAGTAGGACTAGTATCAACTGTAACGATCACAGGCCTGCCACACTCATAATCTACCTTTCTTAGAGTAGGTGATGATTGGAGCAAACATTTCAGCTTCCGCATAGCTTTAATATGTACTGCACTCCACAGAAATTTTTGATTTTTCCTCAAAAGTTGATAAAGAGGATCTGCTACATGTGCATAATGTGGGATCCAAATAACATAAAAGACACATGCTCCAAGAAATCTCCTCAGCTCTGTAACATTAATGCATGTCTCTTTCATTCTTTGTATTGCATCTATCTTGGCTGGACAAGGTCGGCGTCCACTAGTACTACAAAGATGTCCCACTATTAGCACTTCACCAACTCCAAACACTGATTTCAGCCCAGATAAAGTAAGATTCACTTCTTCAAGCCTGGATAGAATCATATTACAATCCTTTATGTGATTCGCCACAAACTTGCAGCACCCCTTTGAATCCAAATCCTCATCTTTGTCTTTCTCATCACAGCCCTTTATTGGCACATCATCCAAAAATGGCATAGTTTTTTGTGGTATGAAGTCTCGTAAGACTTTATTCATTCCATTCATCATATGTGCCATTGAGTTGGTGGCTCCCTGTGGTAAGGTACACATCCTTACTAATCCCAAAGGAGTTCTCATTGTAGTCAAGTCCCTGCTTTGTATATCCAGCTGGAACTGATCATATCCCGAATACAGATCACCCATAGAGTATATAGCTTTCCCTGCAAATGCTTCTGCAAACTCATCCACAATCGGACCTGCTCCTACATTCCTGATTGTGACTTTGTTTACAGGTTGCATGTCTTGAATAAAGCGCAATGTCCCATTTTTCTTTGGTACAGTAAACCATCTGTTGGAATATGGGACGCATGATGGCTCCAAGATTCCCATCCTGATCTTTTCTTTTAGTAATTCCATCAGCTTTGGCAAGAGAGCCTTTGGTACTGGAATTGGCCACAGGTTCCAGGGCACATGTGGAACAGTAAAGATCACCATTGGTGCTGTTACACTTGGATCAACACAGCCTATCTCATGCGGCTGAAAAGCAAAGGCTTTCCCATGTTTTACAAGCATCTCCTCAAAGCATTCCCTTTCAACTGGCAACAGAAAATCCTTCTCACCAATCTTAAGCTCTTTTAAAGTTTCTTGAGTAAATTTATGCCCAATTTTCTTCGGATCTCTAAGATTTGGTTGCATAGAAGCTTCATCTATCTTCTCCTTGCTTCCTGGTGGCAAGGGCAAGGCAACTGGTTTCACCTTCTTTGCAACCGTTTTGTACTTTGTATCAACATGAGCATCCATCTCGCAATTCATGTTTTTACATTCCACCCCCTCGAATTCCTGGATTATATCATACATCTCCATAGATGACACCTCAATCATTTCATTTCCACCCTGTAAGCATGCTCTTCCCATATCAAAAAGCACATCCATAGTATCTACAAATGACACCTCATCAAGCACCCCTGAAATAAACTCATTCTTCTCCAAAAGACCACACTGCTCAAAACTTTTTTGTTCATTTTGTATATGTTTTCGCATGCCACGCTTCAAATCCTTGCTTTTTACAAAAACCAATGACCCATAGCTGGAGAATCCCTGAAAATTTGCTGAAAAGCTATTTATATTGATTGAGTCCTGCGAGAACTCATTTCCCCTTGTACCATTGGAATCCCGCTTTACAATGGCACCTGGCCAAAATCCCTCATCTCCTTGTAATTCATGAATTCTCTATTTATCTTCGGGAGTGACTGTGCTCGAAGAGACTCACGATTCCTTTCATGGTTAATGCAAACTGTCAAGAACTGAACAGCTTTCTTGCCATCCTTACTCCTTATTCTTGCATATGCCGAGCCATCGTCCAAAACTTTTGTTTCCATCCTCACAGCTGTAATGTAGGGTTGCCCAAGGATAAGGGGATACGATGACATCTCCTGAACAAAGAAGTTCTGATCATCTTTCACATCCCCTATAGTTACCCTTACATTTGGACATGCTGCATAAAGCTCTCCAGATGAGTTATTAGCTGCTTTAATCATCCACCCATGATCCACATCCATTGGCCACTTACATTTGTTGTAGAGATTTTTAGCCATAAGATTTATTTCAGACCCATGATCAATTAGAGCGACATATGGCTCTTCCAAATCACCTATCTTGACAAGGGTTTCAGTGGTTGCTCTTGCCCAATGGCTCCTGGAGTAATGACTCTTTGTAAGAACTTCTTTTTCATCATCCTCTTCCACAAAGCGCACTTGTCGTGCCCCATCAGCAGAGTGATTACATTCCACCACATTTTCTCTCTCTTCCTTTTTCTGTACCTGTACTCCATGAGTCTTGGAAGTGCTTGCCTCCCCTTGCGATGGAATAGATTCAATTATGGACTGCCTTTTTCTTCGTATAATATCAATTATCTCATCATGAAATTCTTTCTTTGCAATCCCCAAGACTTCCCCTAGTGTAAATTCCACCCTGCTGTTTAGAATCCTCTCTTCAAGCACCTTTTTGAGATCTGTTGCAGCTTCAATATCAGATTGAAGCTTGTAGAGTGGACTTTTCCCTTTACCCTTCTCCTTCATTTTTGCTGGCACTTCTTCCATTGAAACATCCTGTGGAGGTCTGCTATGCTGTGGAGGCATATGTGATGGCCCAGGATCCTTCTTTTCACTTCCACGTGTAACTCTTTTTGATGGCCCTCCTTCTTCATTTTCCCTTTTTCGCTTCTCCTCTACCTGTGCCTCATTATTCTGGCATTTAGCAATGTAGGCATGAATAGATAAAGAATCCACAGGCTCCTCCCAGCCAGTCTCAAGACGTATACAATCACCTGCCTCATGCAAAGCTTGCTTGGACACCTTCTTTGATGCAATTAATTCCATTGTTGATGGCCAAAAATCCTCATTCTCATAATCCTCATCATTCTCAAATCCCTGCTTTAATTGACCAACCTTTAATCCATAGGTTGCTGCCTCAACCATAGAAATGGCATGACTAGCAGCCATATCCTCAACCAGCTTTTTCATCCCTCCTTTCCCAAAATTTGTACTCAATGGAAGACCAGTCTCTGTAAGATGGATTTTCCCATCTTTGAAAAACACAAGTTGATTTTTAAGAGCTTCTTTATAGCTAGCACAATCTTTCTTTGCATGTTCTGGGTCATCACACCATATGCATCTGTATGTAAACCCTTCTTTGCTTTGAGGCTTTTGCATAGAAGCCTGCCCCAATGGTAGACCCTTTTCTTCAATCCTGGACATCTTCAATTTTAGATCCCGCATACCCTTAATAAGCTCATCCATCGGCCCATCTACCTTTGGAATTGTAGCAGTTGGTTTTGGTAGATTCTCAGGGGTAACAGCAGTTATGGGGGTTGCAGAGCCCATCACCATTTTATCCCTCCTCCGCTGCCACTTTGCTAACATGGTGACTGCATCCTCAACATCATTCCAATCACTCTTTAATCCCTGCTCTGTATCCTTATCCTCAAGGAGGATTTCCAATTTTTCTTGGAGATCTTTCCCAGCTGCTTGTAGGAAGAGCTCTGTTTTTTCTCTGTCCAAAGTTGTACGCTCTATCCTTGACAGCTGGGCATAGCGCTTCTCAAACTCTCTTAGCAATTCTGTGGCAGAAATTCCCATTTTAGGTTTTGTGACCCATTCCAAGAAAGTTTGTTTGGTCACTCGCTCAGAATCCTCCATGAAATATTCATCCTTTAAAGCAAGCTTGAACTCCTCCCAATTTCTGCCACCATGTGCTGTCTGCAATCCTCTTATGCGTTCTCTTATTTCAGGGACACATACCAGCTCGAAACTTCGAACCATATCCTCCTCAGTCACCCTGTTTAGCTCCATCTCCTTTATATAATTGCGCAGGTACTTCGTGATGTCCTTCCCATCAAATTGATCCACCTTTTTCACAATTGATTGTAATGCTTTGGTCGTGGAAATTTGTCCTCTCTCAGCAGCTTGTTGCTGTTGCATGTACATGGTAAACATCTGAAACATCTGCATAACTCCGGGGTCAAAATGAACCCCCTGACCCTCAGAATTCTCAGCCATAGCTTCCCTGTATATTTCACCACACTCTCACCCCAGCAGTTTCACGTCGGGTTCACCAAAGAGCTGTCGTGACGTGTGCGGTATAGCCAGGAAAGTACGTGACTTCTAGCTGTGAGAGTAGGTGTCAAATTTAACAAGGAAACTCGCACACAAAATTTCCCCAAGGAGCATAGGACATATCCATTTCTAACGTCATTTACATGTGTCAATTCACTTTAATACATCCTTGAAATCATCCTGATGACTGCACAAAATTGTGTACCAAGTGCTTGTTCCTTTCCAAGCATAGATTCACTGGCTCCCTTTTCCAAATCCCTCGAACTAATCACATGTAGGCATAACATAACCTTCAATTTTTTCCCAACATACATGTGACCATTTACATTCTATACATCCAGTGCCTTCAAATCCATCATTCCAAGATGTCCTTTATCACCTGAAAGCCTGCTTTTAAATTCTAACAATTCACAAACAAAAGATAGCATACGGCATAACTATAACATGCTCATGAATTCCGAAATTGGATTGAGTGAAGTGAATCCAACTTCCCACAGCTTGAAAGTATTTTTGATATCCTTTTTCCGCAATTCTCCAAGTTCCAAACCTTTAATTTTTTCTCCAAAGCATTTTACTCGTTTCCAAATCCCTTTAGGATATATAAGATATACGATTTTTCTAAATCGTATGAAGTGATAGTATATTAAAAGAAATAAAAAACAAACCACTTATCTGAAGGTTTACAAGCAAAATTTTTCTTGATTCTATTCACTAATCACGAAAGCCATTTCGCTGCAGACAATTCGATGAAGGAAGCGTAGAAACCAAAAAGCATCTCCTATTATAGTACTCGAAATCCTCTTCAAATCTAACACCTACAAGCCATGAACAGTAGGTATATTCTTGAAATGAAAATCTCTGGTCGATTGGGCACAGGTTCGCATTTTCTGCAGACGTCCCCTCTCTGATATGCGCCGCCTACCCCAACTCTGGTTATTTCCTCTTTTTCCCGCAACAAATGCGGCGCCTCACCACCTTTTGTAGCTTAAGAATCGGCATTCCATTTCCAAAGGGCTGCGCTTGCTTCTATTTAATATCCAGAAATTTCCAATAAAAAGAAAAACATTCCCTTTTTTATTCCACGTATGCTACCCCCTTAGTGTAATACTCCTAACCTTAGCATTAAGGCAAGGTTCCCAATGCAAAGTAGATCATCTAATTTTATTCCCCCGCATTCAATAAAGACTTCGGCACTCTAATGTCCATTGAATCTCCATTACTCTTGATGCCTCCATAGTTTATAATGTCATCATATCGGCCATGTGATTTATAGAATCCCCAATTGTTCACTCAAATATTTTTCCATGTCTTCATAAATGCATTCCTTTGTGCATTGGCATGTCCTCATGTTTGCATTCCATAAGAGGTATTCACTAATTTGACCCATCAATACCATCAAGAAGCTACTACACATTATGCACATGGGAAGCTATTAACATCATTAACTTATCCCTTTGGCGTGCCACTCATACCATCATATATAACTGGATGTTTCTGACTTACCCATGAGCTCTGAGTAACAGCAGAACCATCACCCCCACACTCATATACAAAAACTCCTAGATCTGGCTCAGCCTCAGCTCGTCTTATTGAACCTCATTTACAATATGAACATATGTACATGGCATCATATAATGACTCGTCATGGCACTTAACTCATGCATCTGGATTTGTATTTGATGGGCTCACATGCATGGTTTCACACCATAGACGTGCCATGGCACGACAGCGTACCAAGGAAAAGAGTTCCCTGGCCCCCTAGCCGGCGCTTCAAGAAAAATTTAAGGTAGTCACACCACTTACACACCCAATATGAAATTGCCTTTTTCACAGATTCAGTTGTCTTTAAAGCAATCTTTTAAAGAAAAATTTAAGGTAGTCACACCACTTACACACCCAATATGAAATTGCCTTTTTCACAGATTCGGTTGTCTTTAAAGCAATCTTTTTCACAGATTCGGCTGTCTTTAAAGCAATCTTTTAATGAAACCATAGTATTACTGATCATAATCCTCCAAAATATCAAGTCCATTGTTTTACAAAAATATCATCCGGACTCTCCGTTGAAGACCAGCTAGTCAACGAGATCCAATCTTGAATTCCAATCCACATAGATAATTTCTTTCCAGTCCATCCATATATTCTTCCTCGACATACGCATGGGTGTCCTAGCAACCAGGAGCGCGTGCATCACCTGGTCAGAACCCTCTAGGATCCTTTTTAGGTGTCCTAGCACTTCACTCAGGGATCGCTTTATCGGTCCTCGCCCATCGTACCGGAAGCACACCATTTTAACCATATTGAGGCTGGTCAAGACCTCGGCAGGCTTTGTCGGCAAGGACGTCCTTTGACGACTCCCCGCTAGTTGTTGCAATGAATTTCTCCTTAGTTAAACATAAGCCAAATGCTTCCTCCAGCATTTTGGCATAAAACAATCCTTTTCAAAAATAGAGTTTCTATGCAAGTAAGAATTTTTCCGTTTTGAGCTTAATCCCACAAAAGAACCCTTTTTCTTGAAAACCCGATTTTCTTATTAGGGTAATCCACCCATCAATTTCAATGAATTTCCAGCTCATTTCTCGATGGTATCGGTCTAAGAAAACTTCCCTAAATCAGTCGCTATAGTCTATTCTTCATATTGAAGATTTGGAATTGGTCACGAGATTTTGCTTAATTTAGATTTGAGAGATGGGCAAGTTATTTACTGGCCCGCCATTCTCAGGGTCTTGGATTAACCAAAAAAATTTCAGTTTACTTCTAACTTTGATTCTTAAGGATTTTCTTCAGATAAATTAACGGTGGCTTCCAACCGTAAGAGAAACTCCAATTTTATAGAAATTCATTCTATAGATTTAAAAATAGTTCTATTTGAAAATAATACGATTTTATAAAAATAACTCTTTTTCCAAATAATTCAATTATGAATATGCATTATTTTACTGATTAATCCACATAGAAATATCTTAAAATATTTTTTCCATCAATTTGTTCTTCATCATCAAGATACCATAATTTCCTACGTGAAATTATGGTGAAAACTCCTCTTTTAACATCAAAATTAATTTAGACATTTTTCTACTTAAATACAATGAAAATTCCTCTTTTTAAATAAATAAAAATATCCATAATTTGGAATACGCCAAAAATTCCTCTTGCATTAAGAGGAACTTATGCATCTTGCCCTCATGGTTTTTTTGTGAAGGGATAGAAATCTAAAGTATGCAGGTTAAGAAAAGTTCTATATGGTCTTAATCATGCTCCTAGAGCATGATATAAGAAGATAAATGCATACTTAATTGAAAATAGTTTTTGTAATAGTCTATCTAAGAGATGAGAGTAGGTTAAATAAAGCGTTTTATAGCCTTAAACAAAATTTCATCCTTCAAGGCTAAATTACATGTGTCATTTGAGATGACGAATTTGGTGTCTTTGCATTATTATTTAGATATATAGTTTATATACAACATGATGATGTTATTGTGATGTTGCAATCAAAGTATATATAGAGATTGCTTACAAAGTTTGGTCTTGAAGACTATAAGCATGTTACTACACCGCTACAGATAGGTGCTAGGCTAAATGTCTAGGATGCAGGTGAACCATTTGATGTATCACTTTATTAGCAAACTATTTGGTGCCTTATCTATCTATGTAATATGAGGCCAAACATTTAGTTTGGGGTCTCCTAGTGCAAGCAGGTTTATGCACAGCCTTGCAAGTAAGCATTTGCAGGTTGCCAAGTGAGTTTTTGATACTTAGATGACACTTAATTCCTTGGTCTATTCTATCCTAAGAGGGATGATATGCTTTCAATAACTCTGATTGTGCTCGATATTACAACACACGAGTGTCCACTATTAGCTTTTACTTCATTATGATGATTCATGTATATTATGTCTCAAGAAGAAGTAGCCAACAATGACCACTTCAAGCTGTGACATTAAGTACATGGAATCTTTTATAGTGAATGTGGAGTGTGTATGCTTAGATGCATTTTGGTATCTTTTATAGCGACGGTGGAGTGTGTATGACTCTCGGGGGGTGCACTACTATGAAACCCTATATATCAAGTGCGTTCAAGGGGTGTTAAAAAAACCCCTTACCTGTGAATTTCTTGTGAATAAAATGACCCCTTTTTCTTTATAGATTTACAGGTTTTCTTATCGATTAAAAAAAAACCCTTCCGTAAATGTGTTTCTGTAAATTTACCTCAATATTTTGAATTAAAAAACCCCTTCATTTGAACTCACGTGCTATACTTACATATTTTAGGTGAACCCCCTGAGGTATGACTTAGATTCCTTTTGGCATATCTTAGTGTTGGTGGTGGGACGGTAGTCCCCCACCTCCATCTTCTCACTGATAGCCAAAGTTCATTGGCCATTACAAGGAATGTTTCATGCTCCCACAAAAATCACATTAAGGTATATTATCATTATGTCAATTTACAAGAGAGAATATCCTTTATTATGTCTCTATACATGAGAATGTGGCAGATATATATTCACGAAGGCTCTCTCACAAGAGAAGGTAAAATATTTTCACAACTTTTTGGGCTTATTTCCATTTGGGGATTGATCAGCCATGTGATCCCTATACATGTTCACATCATCACTGTAATAAGGAGGATTTTATACCCATTCATATGGTAGTAATGAATGTCTCTATACATGAGAATGTGGCAGATATATATTCACGAAGGCTCTCTCACAAGAGAAGGTAAAATATTTTCACAACTTTTTGGGCTTATTTCCATTTGGGGATTGGTCAGCCATGTGATCCCTATACATGTTCACATCATCACTGTAATAAGGAGGATTTTATACCCATTCATATGGTAGTAATGTGTGATGTATAGATTAATAATGGATTGGGGATTCTATACACATTCTTATGGTAGTGATGTTAATGTGAGGAAACATATTAATAATGGATCCAGGAATGTTTTTCCTCATTAGGAGTTTTTTTCCCCTGAGCGTGTGTACACACTCTTATAAGTGAGTGTGTAAGTGACCTTATCATGTTATTACACTCACTCCTCATAAAAGCATGCATACACCCTCTTATGAGTGAGTGTAAGTGACCTTATCATGTTATTACACTCACTCCTCATAAAAGCATGCATACACCCTCTTATGAGTGAGTGTAAGTGACCTTTCATGTCAGTACACGTCTACTTAACTCACTCTCATCAATCTACTTCAAGCGTCATGCTTCTTTATATCCCTATTTACTTGATGCATTTGTGTGTGTGTTGCTACCTTTGTCTCTCCACACATAACTGCATACATTGTTTCTTATACTACATATTTTCTTGTAGGAAAAAAATGTGCATAAGAAAATTGCTTATTAATACTCAAGGTATTGTTGGCATATGTCACGTACAATAATTAGCAGCATAAGGATTAGAGCATCATGTGTGTACATTAATTGTGATGAAGTTAGAAATTGTATTAGAGAAGTTGAGTCAAATAGCTTGTCAAGTTTTATTAGTAGCACAATAATTAGCAACACAAAGAGTAGAGCATAGTGTGTGTACATTAACTTCTATAAAAAAAAAATCAGATTGCAGAAGCCGAGACAAGAAAAAATAGTTCATCAAGTTTTATGAGTAGCACAATGATGGAGCGCAACTTTATGGAGAACTTTCCAAATACTTTCGCTTCCAAGGAGACACCTCAAAGCATAAATGATTTTGCCGTTTCTTTGCAGCTTGGGTAAAATTTCTAGACCATATTTTCAATAAACTATTTGAAGCTCTCAAAATGTCAAATTACTGTTTTGGTTTTATACCATAATAATGTATCTACATGATAGATTATTCTCATTCACCTCTGTTTTACACTCATATTTATATATTATTCTCATTCACCTCTCTTTTACACTCATATTTATATATTATTCTCATTCACCTCTCTTTTACACTCATATTTATAGATTACACTCATCTTTGATTGCTAAAAAGAAATTTCAACACTGAACATAAAGTTTTATGTAGGTTGGCGACTTTTTCTTACCAATATCATGATGCACCTTGGAATTGAAGCTTTTGACACTAGAAAAGGGTGCTAGCAATAATTTCTTTATCCAAGACAAAATAAAAGCATCATTTTCTATGGATGATAAAAAATGAAATAATTGTAGAAATTGTCATAAAGGAAGTAAGCCATTTTAATAAAATAACTCTTTTAAGATAGTGGAGTAATAGCATCTAAGCACATATGATTTGTAACTAAAAGAAGAGAGAGAGAGAGAGAGAGAGAGAGAGAGAGAGAGAGAGAGAGAGTATATCACACAATATGCGAGCTTTTCCCCTTAATATACGTTACATGTAAATGATGCCACATTTTTCATGGTAGTTTAAAACATTTATTATATTTATGTAGTGGGTTCTTCTAACTAAATGATATTTGATGGAATAACTATGCAAGTTGGAGAGTTTTAGAACAATATGCATTTCAAATTGTAAAAATTTATTGCATTAATGTAGTAGGATCTTGAATCTTCTAATAAATCCCTCAATTTCATTATCATGTTAAAGGGATGAATGTACAAGTTGACAAAATTTAAAAGAATACACATTATTACACAAGAAAACTTTTTAAAAATTTGTGTTTTTTTTTTCAAAATATTTCAATTGAACTATTTGTAGGAGAATCTAGAAACTTTGATTGTAATAAGTTTTTTTTGTTTGAATTGTAGAACATAACGTATAAGATTGAATGATAACCATTTCTTCATTTTATAAGCTATTCATCATCACACTATTATACATAAGTAGATAAGGGAGGTTCAGCTTCAAGTAAATACAACAAATGTAATTCCCAATACTTATGAATTTGGAGGTATTCTCTCTAACTAGGTAAAGTAAGTCAATTTCACACTTATGCTATAAATTGAACATATTTTCCAAGAAAAGAAAAAAACCTAGTTAAGTAAGTGTAATGTATAATATCATTCATGATGTGTCGGCTTTGATTTATTATGCATTCAAATGCCTCATTTTTAAAACGTTTCTTTATCACTATGAGGGGCGGGTACCAACATTATCATGACTATATTTACAAAATTTTATATACTATTAGATCACAATCTTACACTCCTACTATAAGTGAAATACATTTATGTGTGTGTGCATGCGCGCACAAGCATTCCACGCATATGTCTTTATGTATGTACATATGCATGCATGTAATTATGTATGTATGTGTGCATGTATGTATTCATATATATTTACACATATATGTATATGTACATGTATATGTTTCGTAATATGTATATGTATATGTATATGCATATGGTATACATGTATGTATTCATATATAATTACACACATATATGTATATGTATATGCATACGTATATTATGTATGTATATATGTGTGTGTGTGTGCATACATATACATACATTATACATACGTACATTCATACATATATATATGTATGTATGTATGTATGTATGTATACATATACACATACATATTATATATATATATCTGTGTGTGTGTGTGTGTGTGTGTGTGTGTGTATACATATACATATATATATATATATTATATATATACAAATGTATGTATATGAATAGGCATATGCATATATTTTTGTTTATTTATATATATATGTTTGTGTTCACGTTTCCATTGTATTTATATGCACGTCTTTATACTATATATTTATATGTATTTATTTATTCATAATATATGTGCGTGTATGTGTGTGTGTGTGTGTGGACACCCACCTTCTTTGCTTAGGAGAAAGATTTTGTTCAGACAAGAAGTACTGGAGTACTCTATGATCACTTTTGACAAAGAAATGGCTCCCATAAAAATAGTGATACCATTTCTTAATGGTATAAAGTATTACCAACATTTCTTGATTATAGACATGCATAGACATCACCTTATCATTTAACTTCAGCTCTCAAATGCAATCACTCAACACCTCTTCCACATACATCGGCTTATATCACGAATGATTTTGTGAAGTTCGGCAAGAATAGGGGCTTATGTGAAAATTCCTCTAAGCTCCTCAAAGCTCTTATTTGGTAATAGTGTCACAAAATAAAGCCTCCTTCTTAAGCTTCTCCATAAGACGAGAAACAATATGTACATATCTCTTGATAAATATCTTATAGAATGAATATAAACCCAAGACAAATTTTTGACACACTCCACCTTCTTAGGATCAATCATAATGCCATCTTTGCTCACAATATGTCCAAGATATTCAACTTCTTGTGACATGAATGAAAATTTACTCTCCTTTGCATACAATTTGTTGGCCCTTATCCAGATGGACTCTCCGTTGAAGATTAGCAAGATCAACCAACAGATCCATATAAAAGAGTCATGGAATCATCCGTTGAGGACCTGCAAGGCCAATCAACCAGGTCCATACCCGAGTTCAAAAAACAACTCGAATTCCTTATTCCATTTTCTTCCCCAACACACGCATGGGTATCTTCGACGACCCAGAGCCCGAGCACCGTATGGTCAGCACCCTCTAGGCTCCTTTCGTAGGTCACCTAGAGCTTCACTCATAGGCCACTTCCTTGGTCCCTCATCCACCGTACCAGAAGCTCACCATTTAAATCGAACCGAGGCTGGTCAAGACCTCGGCCAACCTTGCTACGCGAGATGTCCTCCATTGACTCTCCGTCAGGCTATTGCAACTTTATCACTTAGGTCTCCATGACCTCATTCACAAGATGGTCAAAATGCTTTCCCAGCATTCTTGACATAAAACAGTCATTTAAAAACAAGTTTCACAAATGCAGCTTCTAACAAACTCTCATCTTTCCACATTGTTCCACATCATTTCTCGTTATTCCACATTCTTCTACATTAATTCACATTGCTTATTCCGCATCCAATCATATGTATTCCCATCGTCCTTCATCCAATCACATCATATTGCATCTCATCGCATCTATCCACATCTATCCTCATCACATCACATCACAACATATCCACATCACATCTCATCCATTCATAACACATCACATCCATCTACATTCATTCAGATCCACAACATATCCACATATCATCACATCACGTTCACATCTATTTACATCACTTCACATCCATTCACATCTACCCAAGTCCACATCACATCACATCTCATCTATCAACATCATATCTCATCCATTCATATCTTCCATCCACATTACATCACATCCACATCTATCCATATCACACCACATTCATTCCATCCACATTACATCACATCCACATCTATCCATATCACCCCACATCCATTCACAGCTCATCACATTCATCCACATCCATTAATTCATTCTCATTCACATCTATCCACATCCATCCATTCATCCACATGCACATCTATCACATTGCATCCATTTACATCACATCACATCCTTTCACATATCATCACATCTCATCACAATCACATCCACATCCATTTACATCACATCACATCTCATCACATCCACTCACATCTCATCACATCTTATCACATCTTATTTAAATCTTATCACATCACATTCATATCTTATCACATCTCATTCACATCTTATCACATCACATTTACATCTTATCACATCACATTTACATCTTATCCTCATCACATCTCATTCACAATCTCATTCACATCTTATCACATCACATTTACATCTTATCACATCACATTCATATCTTATCACATCACTTTTAGTACTTTTTTTTACTTCCGATACCGATGGGACTTTTCTAAGTTTTTGCCAATTGCTTGGCCTAGTTAAAGGTACTTTTTTTCGATGGATATTTTCATATTCTTTCTCAAATTTCTCACGTAAATTATATTCAATATTCTTCTTTTTGAGTAAAAGATTCATGGGATTTACAAAAATCAATTCTACCCATATTTTCCATAAAATTAATAATGCTCAAAATTCCACTTTTGGTAAATACTCATAATTTGAATTATGCCAAAAATTTCTCTTTTACCATTTAATTACTTGGATCTCAAGTATCATGGAAATTCTTCTTTTTGCATAAAAATAAATTTACCAAAAATTCCTCTTTTGCCATTTAAATACTTGGATCTCAAATATCATGGGAATTCCTCTTTTTGCATAAAAATAAATTTACCAAAAATTACTATTTTCTCATAATCAATTAATTAAGTATAATTATAAAAAAACTATTTCCCATGAATATGATGAAAATCATTCTTTTTACATAGGATGCCCAATCCTAGAATATGGTAGGAAGTCCTCTTTTAGCATTATGCATAAAAATAAGATATATATTATTTTCTGAAAATTTTACCATAGCTTCGTTGCTATTACTGATAATTCTCAATTTTTTTTCTAAAGAATAAAAGCTTGTAATGAAAATATGATAGTAGTTCCTCTTTTATGCTTAAAATCAAACTATCAATTTAAATCATACTTTTAATCATAATCATAAACTTAATTATGATTATTCCACTAGATTAAGCTAATTCCATTATTTCTCTTTTCCCAAATTGATTGGATAATCTATTTCTCCTTTAGAATCAATTAAAGTAGTTTTTAACTACTTATAAATAATCTAAAAGAAATAACCATTATTTTGTTAACACAAAACCATAAAAATACCATTTTCTTAATCTCTAGCTTATCAAGCCTAGAGTTTAGCTTTGAATTAAGAGACAATCATGAGAAGCATCCTTTTTCAAGGGATTTAGCCATAAAGATGGCTATTCTTTTAGAGAGAGAGATTTATTTAAAGAAAGTATTACAAATAAGCATAAAGATTAACTTTCTCCTAATTAAGCATTGAGACTTTAAGGGAAAGCTTTATTTGAATTAAAACATTCATTTAGAAAGCTTCTCAAGCTTGAGAGGGGTTGAGAAGAAGAAAGCCATTGAGATAAATTGGAAAAAACCATAAGAATTTGATTTTACCTCCAAGTTTGGCTTGATTCTCTATTAGCAAATGAAGCCTCCGACCAATCAATTGGTCCACAAAGACAAGAGAGGAGAAGAGCAACTCCAAGAGTTGTTGTGGAGAGAGAGAGCTCCAAACTCCCAAGAGAGATGAAAATTTAAGGGATAATAGAAAATATGATTATTTTAATATAATACTGGCATGGTATAGCTCCAATATTTAATTAAAAATGACTGAGGGTCTATTTATAGGTGAGGGAGCCACTAACCAAGTCCAACTAGTTTCTTGAATTTTCTAGGTTTTGTTTGACTCAATTTGGACAAGATTTGGACCAGTTTGGCTCCCTTTTTTATTTGGTTTGATCCAGGAGAGAGGAGAGATAAAAATATCACAATTTTTTTGAATTTAAAACCCTTCCACACATGTGAAATAGGTGCCTACCTCAAGAGTCTCCCTTTCCTTACCAAGGTGTCAAAAATGCATCATTATTCTAAAATATCTCATTTTTTTAGTAATATCTCATAATTTTTAACTAATAAACCTTGTACTCAGTCAACTCTTCATCTTATGTGAGCATTTAATCTTTTTTTTATATTTTCTTTTATTCTTTTGGATTTATCTTATCCCAACACTTGGATTAATCCAATTGGCCCATTGGAACCTTAATTGGATGATAATCCAAATATTTCTGAAAAATGTAGACCCTTAGGCTAAGGTCCCTTATACTATTTTTAATTAATTCCTAATGTACATTGGAAAGTTCATTTTGAACTTGTGTTTCAGGGGAATCCATTTTAGACACTAGGAGGATTTTTATATCCAAAGATATCTCAATTTTGGATTATCTCTCTCTAGACATTTCTCTCTCTAGGCCAAAACAGGGTAAAACAAGATCTTTCTTCTATTTCAAAGAGGGGAATAATAACAAGAATAGAAGGGGAGGTTCTTACACCTTTACACCTCAAAAGCTTGAGGGTGGAATCTTACAGCTGGCTTGCATGTGTGTGAGAGAGTGAATGTGTGAGATTGAGATGTGAGGATGGTCGAGCTTCCATTGGTGTGCGGCAGCGGGGAGTGGACCTCTCAAGTATGTGCGGAAATAATGCTACCTACGAGAATCCTAAGCAAAACCTCCTTTTACGAGGTGAATGACATATCCCAATTTTGCATTTGTGAGTTAGGCCACGATAAACTGGTTCTCTCGATTGCACTATTTATGATGTCAAGTGCTGTTGGGCAAATCCCCATGATATTGGGTTATTCCGTATGTCTTTTCCATCCAATCTATGCATCAAATAAAATTCTAGTTAGTGGGACACAAGCCCATATGTCATTTGAGGTTGCAAAGGCACACGGATGGATCAAATGCTCTACAAGCTAGTTTTCCTTTTGACCATGGTCATCATGGTTTTACACATGGGAAAGAAAGTCTACCTCCACAAAATCAATGCATCATGGTGGGTCACACATGTATGGAATGCCTATGAAACAAACTATGATGCAAGGAAGAAACCTTGACAAGGTAAGGGTTTATCTTTCGATGAGCCAATTGTGGATGGAACTTGGAAGGCACCACACCTATGGTCGATCATCAATTCAATGAGTTTAGATCGTATCATGCTAGATCACATCATGAGCATCATAGAGGTGATGGGGACAAGTTTAAAGTGCTAAAGGACAAAATTACCTTTACAAAGTTCAAAGGTGAAGGCTCTTCTAATGAAGAATTTGAAGAATGGATCAACAAGATAGAGCTTTACTTTGAGCTTGGTCCTTGTATTGATCAAGCCAAAGTTTTGTTTGCTACATCATTATGAGGGATATGCTCGTGTGGTGGTGGCACTCAAATGCTCATGGTTTCTTGAACATTTGAGTGCTCGTGTGGTAGCGGAACTAAAATGCTCATGGTTTCATGAGCATTTTGAGGGATATTATGCTCGTGTGATGGGCGTCACTTAAATGTTCATGCATGGTGGTGGCACTTAAATTCTCATGGTTACTCATAACTACTTGGGTGGATTTCAAGAATGAAATGAGACGTACGTTCATTTCAGCCCTAAGCCAATCTAGGGTGGTGGGAGAAATGGGATGATCTCACTCAAGTGGGCAATGTAAAAGATTAGGTGCATAAGTTCATGAAGTTTTCACTACATGTGGAAGGCTTGAGTGACGATTTTAAATTAAGAAAGTTCATAAAAGGGTTGAAAAACAACATTAAAGTTGATGTGGATGCTTAAAGAGTTGATACCATCAAGAAGGCCATGCTACTTGCAAAAATTTATGAGGTAAAATATGCATATCTGAAGGAAGCAAGGCAAGGAGGAAGGGTTGATTCAAACACTCTATCCATGTTCAAATATTCAAGTGGTGTTTCACCTCATACCAAGCCTCCTAGATTCCCTACCATGTATGGAATAAGTGTAGGAAATTTTAGATTTGGTACATCTCTTTCTAGACCTTTAAATGTTGATAGGAAACATGTTGATGCTATTACAGGAGCCAATAAGAGCAAGGTCATTGGTGAATATCACATCGAAGACTTGATGAACAAGGGGTTTTGCTTCAAGTGTGGTGAAAAATGGTACAAGGATCATTGTAAGGTTTGTAAAGCCAAGAAGATGACATTAAGCATAATCCTCATCGACTCTTGTAATGAAGGAAGAAAAGATGATGTGCGTGAGTACAAGGATTTCTTTGAAGATGCCAACAATGAAGTTGAAGATGTAGAGAATAATATTGAATTTCCCTTTGATCTAGGTAGGTCAAAGAAGATAGAAGTTGACTGTGGTGATGGATTACCGTTGCCTATGTGTGTTCGTGATGTCAAGGATAATATGGCCACTTTGTGAAATATCGCTGGTGATGCCTATGCTAGTTGCAAGGGTGCAAGTACATTAACGCTTAAGGAATACATAAATGGAAGGTTGGCACATGTTTTGGTTTGATATCAAGAGCACACATAGCTTTATCAACATAAAATATATGTGCAGTCTAAAGTTACAACCCATAGATTTACCCTTATGGCATGAAGTTCAAGTGGCTAATGGGGAAAAGATGGATTGAACATTGGTATGCAAAGATGTGAGTTTGATACTCAAGTGATTACACTTGTGAGACTGATTTACTTATATTAGACATAGGTTCCATTGACATTAAAAAGATGCACGGGGGAAGAGAGATTGAGCTCTTGCAATCACACACACACTCACACAAACCCTAGAAGAGAACACACAAGGTGAGAGGCTGAAAATTCTTCTTCTTCTCTTCACACAACAAAAGAGGTCTACAAAGAAGATAAAGTGACTAACACACATAATAGAGTATATACAAGCGGCCCATAATGTGAACACACAAAGTGGAGTGGGTAGGTGTGGAGTAGTCGATATAGTCTAGCTATAAAATATCTGACAAAGATATGTCGGTGCTAGCTACCAAACCCGCCAATGATGTAAATGTCGAATGGTCACGTAGGCACCTCATGAGTATCAGCACATGTTAAGCTTGACATCTTAACACTCCCCGTCAAGCTCAACTCCAGCTCATGAACTCCAAGCATATCTCAAAATCTACGAAGCTTCTCAGCTCCCAAGTCCTTCATGAAGATGTCAGCGACCTGATCCTGTGTGTTGACGTAGGCCAAGTCGATGTCGCTCTACCAAGACTCTCTCCTTGATGAAGTAGTAATGTACCTCAATGTGTTTCGTCCGCGCATAGAAAATTGGGTTCCTTCGCCAATTGTATATTGCTAACATTGTCACAATATATCCAACCTTTCTCTCCACATGCAACCCCAAATCAGTAGTAGCTTGCGTAACCAAGCTACCTCACACGTTGCCACCACAGCTCCTGTGTACTCTTCTGCCTATGTACTCAACAAGGCAACTCAACAAGGCAATTGTGAGTTGCTTCTTGCTGCTCCATGTCACAATAGTACTCCCCAATGAAAACATAAATCCATTGGTAGATCTTTGTCTGAGATGCTACCTGCCCAATCTGCATCTGTGTACCCATATAGCACCAATGGTACACCTGCTGCATAAAACCATGCATAATCAACAATGGCCCTCACATATCTAAGTGTGCGCCGCACATTGTCAAGATGTGTTTTTCGTGGAACCTGCATAAACTAGCTCTCCAAGTCAACAGTGTAACTCAAATCTAGCTTGCTCATTGTGATATAGATAAAACTCCCCCCATAATCTTTCTGTACATAGTGGGTTCCTCCAACATATAACCTACATCTGCACTACGCTTGCCATTTTGATCTAATGGCACCGAGATTGACTTACAATTAGCCATCCCATACTTGGACAACATGTCCAATACATACTGTCTCTATGATAGTTAAATACCCTCAGGTGGTGTGCAAATAACCTCAATTCCCAAAAACTAGCACAGATCTCCCAAATCCTTAATCTCAAACTTCCTTTTGAGAAGACTTTTCACATGCTCAATCTCATCCAAATTGTCAACCCCCCCAACAATAAGATCATCTACATAGATGGTGATGATCACAATACTCTTATCACTCTTGCGCACATACAAAGAATGATCTACATCTACCATATGAAAAAACTAATCATGACAAGATACTTTAGCAATCTTGTCATGCCATGCTTGTGGAGCTTGCTTGAGCCCCCATACAAAGCCTTACAAATCTTACATACATACTCTAGGTGACCTATATCCTCAAAACCAGGTGGCTGATCCATATACACTTCTTTTTGACATTTTTTACATCCATCTGATGTAAAAACCAACCTTTAGCTGTAGCAACTGCAATCACATCTCTCACAGTTTCCATCTTTGCAACCGAGGCAAATGTCTCCTCATAATCAATCCCATGTGTTTGTGCATATCCTTTGGCTACCAATCTAGCCTTGTACCTGCTTATGCTACCATCACTGTTATGTTTCACCTGATACACCCACTTACAACCAATAGATTTCTTGCCTTAGGCAATGGCACCAAATCCTAAGTATCATTTCCATGCAATGCATCCATCTCCTCATCCATATCTTTCTCCCAACACTAATTTCCAATAGCCTCATCAAAACATGTGGGTTCTACAACTTGCATAACTTGTGCCACATAACCATCATAAGTCAACATCTGCACAGGGTTTCTGACTCTTCTAGATCTTTGTAACTTTGCATTCATGGCTTCCATAGTCTTCTTCACACCAGGTGTCCTCATTGTTGGAATCCTAAGCTCCTCATCTTTGCAGGACCCCATACATTTGAATGCACAACATCTAGTATATTCCAGCTCACAATTTTGTCATGTGGAAATACATGTTTTGTTTGATTTCCAAATTGACATGCTTCACATACTTTCTGCATACCTTCAACCTTAAACTTAGGCAGCCCTATTACAATTTCTTTAGTCTGCATAGACTTCATTATTTGCACATTTACATGCCCAATTCTCTTATGCCAAATGTTTGTATCTGCAACAACTCCCGAACCATTTACAAACATTATAGCACTCACTTTAGGCATATTTACATTCAATGTAAACATTATAGCACTCACTTCAGGCATATCTACATTCAATGTAAATATTCTGCTCACTCTGTTGCCTTTTGCAACCAGCCTGCACTTATCTTCTTTAAAGTCTTCTACATAACAACCATCAGGGTTAAACTGGACCTACAGACCTTGCTCATCCTTTGGCCAACTAAAACTTGATTCTTTGTAATGTTCAAAACATGAAGGACATCTGCAAGGTACTTCACCTTACCATCCTCCATAGACAATGGCACATCCCCAACATGGGCAGTCAGATGAGCAGTGCCATCCCCTGTTTCAACAAAACTTCGTCTTTCAAGACTCTTCATTTCCTTGAACCACTCACCATGACTTGTCATGTGGTTTGAAGCACTTGAATCAATATACCATACATCATTCTTACATGCTACTACATAATTTCCAGACACAACATTAACTACATGTTTCATAACAAACAACCTCTCATTATCCTCATTATTTCTAATAGAATGCATAGTTGTTTTGTTACACTTTTCCATTTCGCATGTCACTCTGCTTCTTATTAGTGATCTGCATGCACATGTCTAGGCTTACCATAATACAAACAGCCTCGTGTATCATTATGCTGCCTTTGCCATTTACCACGACCTCTTTGACTCCCCCTACCTCTAAACTGGCCTCTTCCACTTGTGTGTTGTAGTTGTGAATCATAGGGCTATTGTTGTTGTGCTGCTAACCATAATTTTGATTACCTAATTTGCCACCACCTTGGCCATGTCCATGACCTCTACCTCTTCCTCTACATGAACTTGTGTAGAAGGCCTACAGCTCTGAACTATTTTTATTTTGTTAAGACTATTGATCTTCACCCAAATTCTTCTCTTCAATAATTAGCATGACACCAAATCTGTGAAGTTGAAAATGTTCTCCCGAGTTTGAATAGACGTCTTGAACGCCTTGTATTATGGCCGGAGACCACGTAGGCACACTTCCACCTTATCATCATCATCAACAGAAACACCAATTAATATAAGGGACTCTACAATGCCCTTGATATTCAAGGCATAATCCTTCACAGACATATTTTTCTTCTCCACAGTATGAAGCTCATTCTTCAATTGAATCTTTCGTGCCTTTGTGTTGGTTTCATACAGCTTCATACCAAGGTGTCCCATGCCTCCTTAGGTGACTTGGCATCCTGTATATGCCCAATCATGGTGTCCTGTATACTAATAGAAAGCCAATACATGAGTTTCCTTGCTCCTTGATTCTAATCCTTGAATTATTTTACATTTGAAGCTGTTGGATTAATCTCCGGTATCTCTGGTGCCCTCCTCATGTTCACCTTCAATGTAGTCCCAGAAACCTTTTCCCATCAGAAAATTTGTCAATCTAAACCTCCAAGCATGGAAGTTTTTCTTGTCAAGTTCTCTGCAACAATCTGGTTTATTCCATCATTCGACATCTTGTCTGCAACACAAATTTACCAAAAACAGCACTCTTGTTTGACCTCCTGCAAAAGTGTTGTATTCTCTGTAGTGATACTATATTGCACCCAAACTGTCACAACCAGTGACCTTAATTTGCATATATACACCCAATGGCAACTTTAAGACCTCTTTGCAATATACACAGTGTCTACACAACCAATCTCCCTTCCTGCAGTTCCAAAAGTAGAGTTCTGAATAGAGAATCGAAACTTACCTGCAGTGAATGTCAACGACTGTGAACTGAAAAACAGAGGTCCAAACGTACCCGAAACGCATTTAAGCCCAACGGATAGTATAGTTACCCTATAGCTTTTCTCCCATGAAGAAATCTCCTCAATCAGGATCCATTTGCATGTCTCTCGAAGAGCTCCCGACAAGGATATAGTAGCCAACACAAAGGGGGAAGAGTAGATGAAACTCGTACCCTCGTACCGCTTCCTATGCTTCTCTTGCTTGCCACTTAGCCCTTAGCATGAACTAGGCTTTGATACCATGAAAAGATGTAGTGAATAAGAGAGCTTGAGCTCTTGCAAGCACACACACACTCACACAAACCCTAGAAGAGAACACACAAGGTGAGAGGCTAAAAATTGATCTTCTTCTTCACACAACAAAAGAGGTCTACAAAGAAGATAAAGTGACTAACACACAAGGTGAGAGGCTAAAAATTGATCTTCTTCTTCACACAACAAAAGAGGTCTACAAAGAAGATAAAGTGACTACCACATATAATAGAGTATATACAAGCAATCCATAATGTGCGCTAAGTGGAGTGGGTAGGTGTGTACTAGTCGGTGTAGTCCAACTGTAGAATCTCTGGCGAAGATATATCAGTGCCAGCTACCAAACCCGCCAGTGATGTAAATGTCAAATGGTCATGCAAGCGCCTCGTGAGTGTCAGCTCCCTTGACATCTCAACAGATATTGTATTGGGATGTGATTGGTTGAATACTCTTAGGTATTTCGTAATGAATTTATAGCTTGGATACATGAGTTTTATGCATGGTAATGAAGAGATCACTTTGACCGAAACTCATATTTTAAGGAGATGAAGTTGATTAATGCTGCACACCTTAAGAGGGAGCTTAAGAGTACGGGATGCATATACATGATACATCTTTGTAAGAAAGAAGACAATAGTGATGAAGTTGATTAATGTTGCACAACTCAAGAGGGAGCTCAAGAGTATGGGATGCATATACATGTTAGAGCTTTGTAAGAAAGAAGACAATAGTGAGAAGGGAAAAGTAATGCATGAAGGTATGAAGAGGTTTCTCAAGGAAATATGAAGACATATTCCGAATGCCCAAGTGCTAGTCACCAAAGAGAGAGGTGGATCATGGGATAGAGCTTGAGCCACCCAACAAACCACCTTATAAGTTATCAAAGATTGAAAAATATGCAGTGGCAAAGAAAGTACAAGAGCTTATTGATATGGGATGGGTCACTCCTAGTCAATCACCCTTTGCATCTCCCGTGCTTTTAGTCAAGAAGAAAGATGGCACCTTTTGGATGTGTGTGGATTATAGGGATCTAAACAAGTCAAAAATCAAGAATAGATTCCCTATCCCACAGATTGATGATTTGCTTCATGAGTTGAAGGGTTCATGCTACTTCTCCAAGATTGACAAGGTTGGGATATCAAATTAGGCAAAATTTTAACTCAAACTAGTCCCTTTAAGGATTGCTACACATTCTCTCTCTACAAAAATGGGCTCATGGTGAAATTTTTACAAATCAACTCAGAAGTGAGTGGAGTTTAGACATTTGGAATCTACTCTTCGAGACCTTTCCAATGATATATAGCATGATGGGCAATTTTTCATATTCAAGAAGTCCCCGAATTTGGTGATGATGTGGCACATATTGCCACATCATCACCAAATTCGGGGACTTCTTGAATATGAAAAATTGCCCATCATGCTATATATCATTGGAAAGGTCTCGAAGAGTAGATTCCAAATGTCCAAACTCTGCTCACTTGTGAATTGATTTAGAAAAATCTCACCCATGAGCCCATTTTTGCAGAGAGAGAATGTGTAGCAATCCTTAGAGGGCCCGATTTGATTCTAAATTTCCCCTAATGTCAGTTGAGGATCAATGAGAGTGATGAGCACAAAACGGCTTTCTGAATTGAAAGAGGTCTTTATCATTACTCGATCATTCTATTTGGATTTTGTAATGCACTAGCCACATTTCAAGCATTAATGAACGAAGTGCTTCAGCCTTTCCTTTACAAGTGGATGACGTTGTCAGGAGAAAAATGAGCCCCTCCTAAGCTTGATGTATAGACTGGAGCAGTGTGTATATGAGAGTGTAGGTGGCAAAAGACATGTGGCAATCAAGGTGAGAAGGCACAGGTGCGCTAAATCGAGATATCAAGTGCATGGTAGTTTCAAAAGGAAGAAGGGCGGCGTAAGGATTTGGAAGAGAGAAAGGCGGCAACCGAGTTTAAGTATGAAGAATTGAGTTTTTTTAGGGACTCTCCAGGTTGTGGTGGCTAGAGATTGCCAGAGAGGGAGGAGAGCACTGATTGCAGTTGAGTGGCCTCCTACGAGTTTATTTTCAACGTGGGATATGCAGGTTAGCGATCCTACAGCTTTTTCTAGTTTTTGCATGGATGAAGACAGCGCAGTGTGTGAGGGTTTTCAATTGGATCAGAGCAAAGGGAGGTGGCAGATTAGGGAATTGGCCTTGAGGTGTGTCTTTGGGTTTTCTAAGTAGAACCTCTGTTAGAGACTTGGTCTAGATCATAACTTCTCGACTACTTTGTTGGTAATGGTAATGGTTGAAGATAACGCTGTGGAAAGCTGTCGTCGAAGTCTATCTATGGAGGACCCCAGATAATTTACTATTTTTCTGCTTTTTTTCTTGAAGCCCCAAGTCTCAGGGATGTTGTGACATCGTGTTTTTATCTATTTGAAGCAGACAAAGTTTGGGTCTCATCTTTGTTTTGATATTTTGGTTGAGATGATTGTGTTTGATTGAGTTCATGATGATGGTGAATCTGCATGTGTTGATTTGAAGACTAGTGAGCTAGTTCTGAGGAGTCAATATAGACTTTGTTTGTGTCAGATTGAGAAGTGAAGGTACAGAGTCTTTTCTATGTCAGCTGAGATACAATATAGTCAGCTCAGAATAGAGGAACCTTGTTCTAACTTATTTGAGTTTGGGGAAGGTGATTGTGGGTCTCACCTGACAATTAGAATAGTTAGATGGCAGTAGTCAAAAGGGATAGTGAGATAAGAGTTGCTCCATAGTCAGCTAGGTGTAGCTAGCGTCAGTAGAGTGGTTATAAGGCCATATCCTAGCTTGGTTTGAATGTCTAGTGGGTTTAAAGGTGTTAGCTAACACAGAGGAGAAAGAATCTACTTCAACTAGATCAGTTTAGGCCATCCTTGAGAGGACAGGTACTTCGGAGGCAGTCAGAAGAGGACTTGTAAAGTGATATCCTTGCTTGGTGAGGGCAGTTAGTGGAGTCTGCGGACACCTGAGGAATAGGTTCTCTTTTTGTAAAGGCTTTGGAAGTAGACAGTTTTGTGTGAAAAGTTGGAGGCAGAACATATCTATTTCAGTCAGTAGAGGGGGTCAGAAGAGGGTCATCATATGTTTAAGGAAGGTGTCCCGAGGATGCGACAGAGTGGTGAGCTAACACTAGAGGACAATAGATATTTCTGTCTGGAAATTAAAAGAGGGGATTTCCCTGATCAGCAAAACAATCTCCAAAGCCTTCAAAAACATTAAGACAAGAGCTCGCCTACCTTCAGCTAACACCGAGCTGACAATATACACGTCTGGGGCAGATGCAGTAGGGGTCACAAACTTTGTCCTAATGGTTTTCCCTTGTATTCCAACAAAATTTATCTCTCAGAGCTCCACACAACTGCACATCATTTGATCAAAATCCCTTCTGGCTACACCAAACTAGTTAGATTCTAACTATCTTCTGTTGCAGAATGTTGATGGACCTTCTCAATTAAAATTTGATCTTTAGGTATTCTCCCTTATCAGCACATTGGATATCCACCCTCGATCCTCTGCCGACACCCTTCTAATCTCTTGTTGACTTTTCTTTAAAAGAGCTTTTGTTGCAGATCACTGCCTAAGAGCCAGCTGATGTAGAAAGCCCTTCTGCTGCCAATAAAACCAACTAGTCTCGGACTTCACCAAAGGGTCTTACAACATTAATCTTCAAAGAATATCACCTAGATTATGCTCTGCTGCATCCTACCTGCTCCAGCTACATCAGAATAGACATAATTGGTCCAAGTACCTAACAGAGACAGTTGATGCAGCAGTGACCTCCTAGCTGCTGTCAGTTGAACTCCCCAGGTACCTTTAAAAACTCATAATAGACCAATCCTAAACCTCAGCTGCACCCTGCTGCACACCTACGTCTGACTGTATAGCAGATACAACAAATGACCTATCTTATGTCCTTTGGCAGGTTCAGTGCTACCAGCTAGAACCCATAGACAGCACACAGAATTGATCCTATGCCTTCACACTAATTCTGATGGGCAGAATTGACACATCATCTTACAAACCTGCACTCAGGGACTCTTCCTTCATATTCTCAACTTAAATAACACAATCACAGAAAAAAAAAATTCACTAAATCATAGGGTACTCAAGCCCAACACACTCTGTCTTTTTGTAACAAACCAAAAAACAGTCTCAACATCCCTGAGACTCAGGGATTCAAGGAAAAAGAGAATAAAACATAGAGAACGATCAAGGATTCTCTCCAAACAAGCCAGATATCAACAGACAACACCACTGAGGGGTTTCAATATAAATCAAGTCTCTAACATAAGTTCTGCTCAAAGAACGCAGGTTACACCACGGTCAATTCTCTATCCTTCTCCCTCCTCCTGCTTTGATCCAATCTAAAGCCCTCATAAACTGCACTGCTTCCCTCTACAATCTGAACCAAACTCCAGGTGCTCCAGCCTGCTAAAACTAAATCACTGCAGGAGCTCACTCTCAACTGCAACCAAAAAACTGGGATAACCCCGTCATTGTCTTTATTCTTTTTCTCTTCCAAGTTCCCTTACGCCCCAAGTCAAAATCTTCTCCCTCGTTCTCTCTGTTCCAAGTCCCTTAACACTGTGTACCTGTGGATGCTTCCCACAGCTCAAAAAACATCTCAACACCCACTCAACTTCTACTCCTCCTCTCTTTCAAAAGCTTCCTTCTTTGTAGCTTCAAAAAGCTCTCAGCTATTTCAGGTGCTTCACTATTTTCACTGCTTCCTATTATATATTTGCGCCATAATACCCCTCCTGCTTTCCCTATTTCTATCGACTATCATACTACGCAAAAAAAAATCATAGTTTCATAAGGTTCTTATCATGCCCAAAACACTATTGTTTACCTTGGGGTTGGGATGATAATCTTCATAGGGCTCTTCCCTTGGTTCCAAAAAAAAGTCCTATTAGCATCCTGGGAGTGGTCACGTGATGGGCTGTGGTCAGGAGAGGCCTTTAGGTGTATAGTTAGAGCTTCTGGAGGTGAGAGCTGATAAGGGAAGATAACCTTAGGAGGCAGCTAGGTCAGATAGGGAGGTTGGGAGGGTTTTTAAGTGTCAAGTAGGTCATCTGGAGAAAAAAGGACAAGTACAGGTTTGATTGGAGTCCTTGGAACGGGGATTCTAGTGTCCCCTAATTCTGATCCCACTGTGTTTCTATCTTGTGTGCCTGCTAGTGGGTGTATAGAGGCCATCACCCAACCACGACACATTGTTTTGGTGCCCCCACTGAGGATCATAAGACTTTTATTTAGGGCTTTGGTTAGTAGTTTGGAGTCCATTTGTTGATCAACTTGGGACCAATGGCTATATGTGGATATGAAGTGTTCAGAGGTGACAAGGGAGAGGATGTCTCTCTGTTTCTGAGGAGAATTGATATGGTAGCTTTGAGGAGCAACAGAGAGGATGATGCTTTCAAGATGAAGCTGGTGAGTTTTTTGTTGGAGGATGCAGCAATAGATTGGTTTGTGTATGAGGTAACTAATGTTGACAGAGGAAGCTGGAGCAGATTGAGAGAAGCTCTAATGAGAAACCATGGAAAGGCTAACAATCCAGAGGACATGTGGAGCAACCTGACCAAGTTGAGTCAGGAAGAGGATGAAGAGGTGTCAGATTTTGCTGACAAGTTTGAAGCTACGTGGAGAAGGATGCTCAAGATCATGGGAGGGAATTAGGTTTCTCTAAACTTTTGAAGAAAGATAAGTTCATTGAAGTTATAACTAAGAAAATCAAAGAGAAGGTGGAGTCGAAAGACCCACTCACCTTTTTGAGGAGGATGTGAAGACAGCTATGTACTAGGAAAGGAAGATGAGATGGAAAGCTGGCTTGTATATGTCACCGACTAAGCGAGGTAAAGTGATTATGATTGATATGTATGATGTGTGTCATGCTGGGAGAAACATGCAAGATAAGAAATACTATGGTATTTGAGGATGTCGAGCTATGGATCAGCTAGTTTGTGAGGCTACAAAGAGTGCAGATTATAAGCCCGTGGACCCCAAGGTGGAGGTGGAAGGTGTTGGCAAGATAGAGGACTGCTCAGAGGTTGTTAAGTTTGCTATGGCGGGGTAGGTTGTCCTAGGTGTTTAGAAGACATCACAGGGTCTTGAGTCGGGAACTGCTTTATCAGATGATGCTGATGTGGAGTTTGTAAGCTTTTTTGATGATGGTGTCAGATGTGAGATAGAAGTCATGTCAGAGCTATCTTTTTTGTTGACACAAAACATAATGATGCTAACATGATACAGTCGGCATGTGTGAATAAGTTGGATAGAGATGTGGATAAGGCTGTGGATGTTTTCTTTGAAGGTGTCCTTGTTTTGTTTGAAGAATCTATGGTTACACGTGTTGGTGATTAGGTTCATGCATATGTGAATGTTGAAGAGTGTGTTGATACTGAGGATATGTTGGATGTTGTAAGCAAGTTGTTGGATGAAAATCTTGAGGATGCCAATGAAGAGGTGCATCAGGTCTTTGATTTGTGCTCTTTGCTTGATGGAGCTCTAGATGGTCTGGTTGGGGAGGGTTTTTATGATCTTGAGGTGTATTGGGGGATTGGTGGAGCTGCCAAGAATTGCAAAGTGTTTTGAGTTTGGATGAAGAAATTAGAACTAACAAGGTTGAAGGGACATGGAGGAGGTCTTATAGTAAATATGCATGGATGAAGCAGCCAAGTGATGGGGGGAGGACCGTGAAGTGGTCTCTGCAAATAATGTGTAAGTTTTTTATAAAGGTGGCTAGTTTAGTGCAGCAGGGATGGTTGTTGAGAAGGGTTTTGTACCCGTTTCATCCTTGAGGATGATGAAGTGTGGGATGATGCTTGTTACTGTGTATAGAGATGTAAAGAGTGTTTGTGGAAGAGAGGGCCTTGAAGCAAAAAGAAACTGAAAACATGAAAGTTTTCACTCTAGGGGGGTTGGCTATATGTGAGGAGAAAAACAAGCCCCTCCTAAGCTTGATGTGTAGACTGGAGCAGTGTGTATATGAGAGCATAGTGTCCACAGTGGCAAAACACATGTGGCAATCAAGGTGATAAGGCACATGTGCGCTAAATCGAAATAGGAAGTGCATGGTAGTTCCAAGAAAGAAGTGCGGCGTAAGGATCTGGAGGGAAGAGAGCAAGGCGGCAATGGGGTTAAAGTATGAAAAATCGAGTTTTTTTTAGGGACTCTCCATGTTGTGGTTGCTAGAGATCATTGTAGAGGGAGGAGAGCACCGACTGTAGTTGAGTGGCCTTGCAGGTCTATTTTTAATGTGGGATATGCAAGCTAGAGGTCCTACAACTTTTTCTAGTTTGTAGTGAAGACATCGTAGTGTGTGAGAGTGTTCGATTGGATCAGAGAGTAGAGGGAGGCAGCAGATCAGGGAATTGGCATTGAGGTGTGTCTTCGGGTTCTCTGAGAGCAGAACCTCTGTTAGAGACTTGGTCCAAATAAAAATTTCGTGACTGCTCTGTTGCTAGTCAGTTGGTTGTTGTGGTTGGTAAGATGACGCTGTGGAAAGTTGTCACCGAAGTCTATCTATGGAGGAACCTATATAATTTACTATTTTTTCTTCTTTTTTTCTTGAATCCCCAAGGCTCAGGGATGTTGAGGCACCGTGTTTTTATCTATACGAAGTAGACAGAGTTTGGGTGTCATCTTTGTTTTGATATTTCGGTTGAGATGATTGTGTTTAGTTGAGTTCATGATGATGGTGAATCTGTATGTGTTGATTTTCATGAATACTAGTGAGCTAGTTCTGAATCAGTACTGACTTTGTTTGTGTATGACACCCTGGAAGGTGTCCTTGTTTTGTTTGAAGAATCTGTGGTTACAAGTGTTGGTGAGCAAGTTGATGCATTTGTGAATGATGAAGAGTGTGTTGATAATGAGAAGTTGTTGGATGTTGTAAGCAAGCTGTTGGATGAAGAGGCTAAGGATGCCGATGAAGAGGTGCAACACGTCTTTGATTTGGGCTCTTTACTTGATGGAGCTCAAGATGGTCTGGCTGGGGAGGGTTTTTGTGATGTTGAGGATGTATTGGTGGAATGGAATGGGGGATTGGTGGAGGTGCCAAGAATTGCAAAGTGTTTTGCATTGGATGAAGAGATTAGAACTAACGAGGTTGAAGGATAGGGAGAAGGTCTTACAGTAATAAATACCGTGATGAAGCAGCCAGATGACGGGGGGGAGGACCCTGAAGTGGTATGCAACTAGTGTGCAAGTTCTCGATACAGGTGGCTGGTTCAGTGCAATGCAAGACCGTTGTTGTTGAGAAGGGTTTTGTACCCGTTTGATCTTGGAGGATGATGAGATGGTGCGAGATGATGCTTGTTACTATATATAGAGATGTATACAGTGTTTGTGGAAGAGAGAGGCTTGAAGAAGAAAGAAGATAGTGAAAACATGAATGTTTTCACTCCAAGGGGTTGGCTATATGTGAGGAGAAAAATGAGCCCCTCCTAAGCTTGATGTATAGATTGGAGCAATGTGTATATGAGAGCATAGTGTGAATCCAAGGTGGCAAAAGACATGTGGCAATCAAGGTGATAAAGTGCAGGTGTGCTAAATCAAAATAGCAAGTGCATGGTAATTCCAAGAAAGAAAAGCCACTTAAGGATTTGGAAGAGAGCAAGGCGGCAACAGGGTTTGAGTATGAAGAATCAAGTTTTTTAGGGACTCTCCAAGTTGTGGTGGCTAGAGACCACCAGAGAGGGAGGAGAGCACCAACTACCGTTAAGTGGCCTCCTACAGGTCTATTTTCAATGTGGGATATGCAGGTTAGAAATCCTACAACTTTTTCCAGTTCGTAATAGAGTGAAGACAGCGCAGTGTGTGAGGGTTTTCGATTGGATTAGAGTAGAGGGAGGCAGCAGATCAAGGAATTGGCATTGAGGCATGTCTTTGGGGGGTTCTCTAAGTAGAACCTCTGTTAGAGACATAATCTACATCAGAACTACTCGACTGGTTTGCTGGTTGGTAATGGTTGAAGATGACGCTATGGAAAGTTTTTGCCAAATATCTGTGGAGGACCCTAGATAATTTACTATTTTTTCTTGAAGTCTCAAGTCTCAAGGATGTTGAGGCACCGTGTTTTTATCTATCTGAAGCAGGCAGAGTTTGGGTCTCATCTTTGTTTTGATATTTTGGTTGAGATGATTGTGTCTGATTGAGTTCATGATGATGGGGTGAATCTATATGTGTTGATTTGAAGATTAGTGAGCTACTTCTGAATTAGTGTACTACTCTGTGTTATATTGAGAAGTGAAGGTACAAAGTCTTTTCTATGTCTGATAGTATAGTCAGTTGAGAATAGAGGGACCCTATTCTGACCTCATTGAGTTTGGGGAAGGTCTCAGCTCTGCTGACAGTTACAATAGTTAGATGACAATAGTCAGAAGGGATAGTGGGATAAGAGTTGATCCAGAGTCAGCTAGGTGTAGGAGGTGTGAGCAAAGTGGTTATAAGGCTAAATCCTAGCTTGGTTTGAATGTCTGGTGGGTTTAGAGATGTCAGCACGCTGACACAGAGGAGAAAGAATATGCTTCAGTTGGATAGTGGGACAAGAGTTGATGATCCAGAGTCAGATAGGTGTAGCTAGTGTCAACATAGTGGTTATAAGGCCATATCCTAGCTTGATTTGAATTCCTTGTGCGTTTAGAGGTGTAAATTGGTGCTGACAAAGAGGAGAAAGAATTTGCTTCAGCTGGATCAGTTTAGGCCATCTTTGAGAGAAAAGGTTGTTCGAAGGCAGGTGTGGGGCAATTTCAATCAGAAGAGGACTTGTAAAGTGATATCCTTACTTGGTGAGGGCAGTTAGAGGGCTAGGGAGAGTCTGTGGGACACTTGAGGAAAGGTTCTATATTTGTAAAGGATTTGGAAGTAGAAGGTTCTGTGTTAGAATTCGGAGGCAGAACCTAGTGTATTTTAGTCAGCAAAGGGATCACAAGAGGGTCAACAAGTGATTAAGGAAGGTCTTGAGGATGTGAGAGAGTGGTCAGTTGAAACTAGAGGACAATAGAAAGAGCCTGAAGGATAGATTTCTATCTAGAAATTAAAAGAGGATTTCGGAGGTAGAATTCAATAGTTCTACATCAGCTGGGAGTGCATTTGGCCAACTTTGGTGGTTAGCTGTGGTTTAGGAGAGGCCTTGAGGTGTATAGTCAGAGCTTTTGGAGGTGAGAGCTGACTAGGGAAGACAACTTGAGGAGGCATCTAGTCTAGATAGAGAGGTTGGGAGGGTTTTTAAGTGTCAAGTAGGTCAATTGGAGTGAAAAGAGCAGGTGTAGATGTAGGTCTTGTTGGAGCCCTTGGAGCAGGGATTCTAGTGTCCCCTAGTTCTGATCCCAGTGTGTTTCTATCTTGTGTACCTATTGGTGGTGTATAGAGGACATTACCTAGCCACCACACAACGTATATGATCTATATAGCAAGAGTGAAAGAGAACTTGAGACATGTAAGGGATGTTTTGTATCACTACAGTGGTTGGGCGGTTGGCTAACCCATGGGATTGGATGGGGTTAGGCTTGACTAATGGATCCCTAAAATGAGACTCAATTCTATTAAATTACGATAGTTGAAGTAAATCCCGGATAACCCTTGTTCTATGGAAAAGAATCGGATGTGCCTCTTGATGAGGAAAAAAGAGTTGGACTCTATGATCCAAGTGCAAGTCTTTTCCTTGATCTGACCATGAGACTTATGGGTTTGGTTGGATTAGTTTTGTTAGTGAAGACCTTGACTACATTAGAATAAAATATCCCGGAGGACTCGCCTATGTCTAATGGTGAGGGAAGTTTTGTTAGTGAAGACCTTGACTACATTAGAATAAAATATCCCGGAGGAATCGCCTATGTCTAATGGTGAGGGAAGTTTTTCCGAGTTTAATTTTAAAAGAACCGAGGTATTAGTCTCTTGTCCAGATATCCATGGGCAAGGCCCCGAGTGAGAGGCTTTGCCCTACACAAGATGTGCTACTTCCGCTGCTAGCACCCCAAAATTCGTTGCGCAGAGGGGGCAGGGATCTTTCAGCTGGTATCAGAGCGAATTGGCTAAAGTGGATCAACCGAGAAGCAAGAAATGTCAAAATTTTATGAAGTACTAGTAAAAGATTGTAATTGTTTGATGAAATTCATACAAATTGATATTCAGAATGAAGATTCATGAATTGGAAATTGGGTCTTTGAGTGGAAGTACTGCAATTGTATGGAATCCCTGACTTGCTTGAGGCCTAGATATGATGGTATTTATCTTATAACTCCAAGTTTGTGACTACCCGTATATATCGTGGGTATATCTGTAGCTCTTTACTAACAATATATACGAGCAAATCTAAGACCTTGAAATTATAAGCAAAAATGCTATGTAGAGGATGAATTTAAATGCTGGTTGATATGATTTTAGAATTTTGGTTGAGAATTGATGAGTTGATTTGGATTCTGACTAAAAGATGATAATTTCTGAATTCTGGCTGAAAGAAGATAAGTTGAGCAAAGCCACAATGAGGATGTTAGTTAACGGGAATGACAATTATGACTTCAGCAAATCACTATGAGATTAGTGGATTGTGCTGAAAGATTGTTGCTATTTAACCTTTGACCCAGTGGATCTAATTAAGAAATGACAAATTGAGAACTTACATAACTGAAATTCCCCTGGAGGAATGTTCAGATGGAATTTTCGGTTTGATGGACAATTATTGTGTTAAGAATATGAATGAATTATTCTCTGGTAATGAGTTATGTATGTTCTTCTCGTAGAAGGGATATTTATCCTAGGATTCTGTGGGGGGCTAACCAAACTACCCCAGAATCAGTTGGATCTAAAGTCGGATTTGAATTATAAATAAAGTGGTCTTTTCACCTGAGCGTCTTGGTTAATTTGGAAAAAAAAGGGACTTGACAAGAATTTTCGTATTGATAGGATCATGGATCGAGGTCGTCGTGGTGGGAATGTTAACCCCCAACTCAATGAGGAAGAGCTCGACTCGGATGTTCATAAAACTCTTCATAGATCACAGCCTGGAGCTTTTAAGAGTAAAGGGAAAAACTTGGGCGAGGTTGTGGAGAAGTGGATCGAAGCAATGGAAGAATACTTTGATGTCATCGGGTAAAATGAGAAGAGTAAAATGGCTCTTGCAAGACTGAAGAAAGTAGAAACAGCCAGAGTGGCATGGAGAAACCACTGTGAGACCAACCGTCTGGATCGGAACAACATGGAATGATCTCAAGATTTACCTAAGGAAGAGACTGTGTCCTCTCGGCTTTTTGGAAACCAAGATGATTAAATTCTTAGAATTAACCCAGGGGAGCATAACTATCGAAGTGTATCATCAGGCATTCGCTCTCCTCCTCAAGTACTCGCCACCGCTGGATGAAGAACAGCTGATGGCTAGGTTCATTCGAGGACTGAACGGACCTTTGAATATCCTAATGAATCAAACTCAGGATATGGGAAGTTCCAGAATGGAAGAAAGGTCCTTTTCCTCTCGGAACTCAATCCCCTGGAATTCAACTTCACAAGTTCCACCCTTGAGCAAAGAAGTGAAATGCTATAACTATCAAGGATTTGGACATCACAGTATGGATTGCCCAACTCCTTTTGGATCAAGGTTTTCGGGGCAGGGAAGTCAAGGACCAAGATTCCAGACTCCCACTCCTTCCTTCCAAAGTAATCAGGTTCCTTTCCGTCAAAATGAGGGAAATCCCAGAGGTAGACCCTCTAACCAACCCTCAGTTTCAATTCAAAGTAATGCAAGACCTTCGCCTCAAAATAGGGGAAGTCAAAGAGAGATGTTCCCAAATCGACAATCCACTTCCAAGGCAGTAACGCTGGAATTTAATTGAAGAGGAAGAAGATGAAAGAGATTATACTCCACTTGCGAGATGAGGACATCTCGCATTTTTAAGTGCGGTACGATGTAAGATTCCTCCCTCCAGCTTTTGAGGTGTAAAGGTGTAAGAACCTCCCCTTCTGTTCTTGTAATTATTCCTCTCTTTGAAATAGAAGAAAGATCTTGTTTTACCCTGTTTTAGCCTAGAGAGGAAAAATGTCTAGAGAGAGATAATCCAAAATTGAGATATCTTTGGATATAAAAAGCCTCCTATTGTCTAAAATGGAATCCCCTGAAACAAAAGTTCAAAATGAACTTTCCAATGTGCATTAGGAATTAATTGAAAATGGTATAAGGGACCTTAGCCTAAGGGTCTATATTTTCAAAAATATTTGGATTATGGTCCAATTAAGGTTCCAATGGGCCAATTGGATTAATCCAAGTGTTCGAATAAGATAAATCCGATAGAATAAAAGAAAAGACCCAAAAAAGAGTAAATTCTCAAATAAGATGAAGAGTTGACTGAGTACAAGGTTTATTAGTTAAAAATTATGAGATATTACTAAAAAAACGAGATATTTTGGAATAATGATGCATTTTTGACACCTTGGTAAGGAAAGGGAGACTCTTGAGGTAGGCACCTATTTCACATGTGTGGAAGGGTTTTTAATTCAAAAAAGTTGTGATATTTTTATCTCTCCTCTCTCCTAGATCAAACCAAATAAAAAAGCGAGCCAAACTGGTCCAAATCTTGTCCAAATTGAGTCAAACTGAACCTAGAAAATTCTAGAACCTAGTTGGACTTGGTTAGTGGCATCCCTCACCTATAAATAGACCTTCAGTCATTTGTAATTAAATATTGGAGCTATACCATGCCAGTATTATATTAAAATAATCATATTTTCTATTATCCCTTAAATTTTCCTCTCTCTTGGGAGCTTGGAGCTCTCTCTCTCCATAACAACTCTTGGAGTTGCTCTTCTCCTCTTGGTGGAGCAATTGATTGGTCGAGGGCGTTAGTGCTAATAGAGAATCAAGCCAAACTTGGAGGTAAAATCAAATTTTATGGTTTTTTCCAATTTATCTCAATGACTTTGTTTTTCTCAACCCCTCTCAAGCTTGAGAAGCGTTCTAAATGAATGTTTTAATTCAAATCAAGCTTTCCCTTAAAGTCTTAACGCTTAATTAAGAGAAAGTTAATCTTTATGCTTATTTGTAATGCTTTCTTTAAATAAATCTCTCTCTAAAAGAATAGCCATCTTTATGGCTAAATCCCTTGAAAAAGGATACTTCTCAACGATAGTCTTTTAATTCAAAGCTAAAATCTAGGCTTGATAAGCTATAGATTAAGAAAATGGTATTTTTATGATTTTATGTTAACAAAATAATGGTTATTTCTTTTAGATTATTTATAAGTAGTTAAAAACTACTTTGATTGATTCTAAATGAGAAATAGATTATCCTATTAATTTGCAAAAAGAGAAATAATGGAATTAACTTAATCTAGTGGGATAATCATAATTAAGTTTATGATTATGATTAAAATTATGATTTAAATTGATAGTTTGATTTTAAGCATAAAAGAGGAACTACTATCATATTTTCATTACAAGCTTTTATTCTTTAGAAAAAAAAATTGAGAATTATCAGTAATAGTAGCGAAGGTACGGTACAATTTTTAGAAAATAATATATATCTTATTTTTATGCATAATGCTAAAAGAGGACTTCCTACCATATTCTAGGATTGGACATCCTATGCAAAAAGAAGGATTATCATCATATTCATGAGAAATATTTTTTAATAATTATGCTTAATTAATTGATTATGAGAAAAGAGTAATTTTTGGTAAATTTATTTTTAGGCAAAAAGAGAAATTTCCATGATATTTGAGATCCAAGTATTTAAATGGTAAAAGAGAAATGGTAAATTTATTTTTATGCAAAAAGAGGAATTCCCATGATATTTGAGATCCAAGTAATTAAATGGTAAAAGAGAAATTTTTGGCATAATTCAAATTATGAGTATTTATCAAAAGTGGAATTTTGAGCATTATTAATTTTATGAAAAATATGAGTAGAATTAATTTTTGTAAATCCTTACTCAAAAAGAAGAATATTGAATATAATTTACGTGAAAATTTTGAGAAAGAATATGAAAATATCCATCGAGAAAAAGTACCTTTCACTAGGCCAAGCAATTGGTAGAAACTTAGAAAAGTCCCATCGGTGTATCGAAAGTAGAAAACAGTACTAAAAGCGATGTGATAAGATGTAAATGTGATGTGATAAGATATGAATGTGATGTGATAAGATGTGAATGAGATGTGAGTGGTGTGATGAGATGTGATGTGATAAGATGTGAATGAAATGTGAGTGGTGTGATGAGATGTGATGTGATGTAAATGGATGTGGTTGTGGATGTGATGAGATGAGGATGAGATGTGATGTGATGTAAATGGATGTGGATGTGAATGTGAATGTGAATGTAAATGGATGTGGATGTGGATGTGAATGTGATGAGATGTGAAAGAGATGTGATGATATGTGAAAGAATGTGATGTGATGTAAATGGATGAGAATGAGATGCGATGTGATAGATGTACATGTGGATGAACGGATGGATGTAGATAGATGTGAATGAGAATGAATTAATGGATGTGGATGAATGTGATGAGCTGTGAATGGATGTGGGGTGATATGGATAAATGTGGATGTGGTGATGTAATGTGCATGGAATGAATGTGGTGTGATATAGATAGATGTGGATGTGATGTAATGTGGATGGAATGGATGTGATGTGATGTGGATGGATGTGAACAAGATGTGATAAGATGAGGATGGATGTGACGAGATGTGAATGAATGTGGGATGTGAGTGGGTGTGATGGATGTGAATGGATGTGATGAGATGTGAGTGGATGTGGTGAGATGTGAATGTGATGTAATGAGATGTGATGTGATGTGATGTGGATCTGGTTAGATATGAATGGATGAGATATGATGTGGATAGATGAGATGTGATGTGATGTGGACTTGGGTAGATGTGAATGGATGTGAAGTGATGTAAATAGATGTGAATGTGATGTGATGATATGTGGATGTGTTGTGGATCTGAATGAATGTAGATGGATGCGATGTGTTATGAATGGATGAGATGTGATGTGGATATGTTGTGATGTGATGTGATGAGGATATATGTGGATAGATGCGATGAGATGTAATATGATGTGATTGGATGAGAATGGATGAAGGACGATGAGATGTAATATGATGTGATTGGATGAGAATGGATGAAGGACGATGAGAATACATATGATTGGATGCAGAGTAAGCAATGTGAATTGATGCAGAAGAATGTGGAATAATGAGAAATGATGTGGAAAAGATGAGAGTTTGTTAGAAACTGTATTTATGAAACCTGTTTTTAAATGACTGTTTTATGTCAAGAATGCTGGAAAAGCATTTTGACCATCTTGTGAATGAGGTCGTGGAGACCTAAGTGATAAAGTTGCAATAGCTAAGATGAAGAGTTAATGGAGGACATCTCGCGTAGAAAGGTCGGCCGAGGTCTTGACTAGCCTCGGTTCAATTTAAATGGTGAGCTTCCACCGGTATGGTGGATGAGGGACTAAGGAAACGGCCTATGAGTGAAGCGCTAGGTGACCTGCAAAGGATCCTAGAGGGTGCTCATCATACGGTGCTTGGTGTTGGGGTTAAAGGCCCCTGTGTTGTCCGGGCGGTCTCCCGTGTCCGGGCGCCCACATGTGTATACACTTATTCATTACATATAGTGAATAAGGGGAGGGCTCACTGTACTACTAGCAGACTACTTTGATACTCTCCCCACCATATCGTGTCTCTCTCTCTCTCTCTCTCTCTCTCTCTCTCTCTCTCTCTCTCTCTCTCTCTCTCTCTCCTATGTGCGTGCTCCGCCCCCGTCCACTTCAATTGGTATCAGAGCCCGGTGTGTCGCGTGCGCGCGTGCGCTTGCGGGTGTGCGGAGTTGTCTTCATCGTCGCGAAGAAGAAGCTCACTATGGAGTCTTGAGCTTGGCAGGAGGAGAAGAAGAACTTACTTTGAGTTTGTGTCTCAGCAAGGAGGAAGGAGACACAGATCTGATTTGCAGATCTGGTGAGGAGCTTGCAGGAGGTGTGGAGGTCAACCACAGTGTGCAGGGCAGAGCCGTGGCAACATTGTGGGGCGTGCAAGCAGTGTCCGCAGTGCCCGCAGTGCCCACAGTGTCCCAGTGTTCGCAGGTGCAGATTTGAGACAAGTGGATAGTGTGCGTGGGTACCCAGGAGCAAAACCGTGAGAAGCTCATACAAGAGGCAGTTCGCAGGTGCTAAGGAAATTTGCAGAGTCCACCTTGCTGCCAGATTTGGTTGTGCGTTGAGGATTCCGCACATGTTTGCTCTCTGGTGAGAGTGTTTTGGCAGCAGTTTGCTCTCGGATTAGAGAGTGTTTTGACCTCTTGCAGGACACAGCTTCTCAGCAGCTTGTGAGCTTGGTTTAGCTCAGGTTCGACACAGAGATTGTTACATGTATACTTACATGTGGTGCTGCTTGTGAGAGGAATTTGATCCTCATTTATGCCCTCACTTGGATGCTAGGCACGGTTGCCTCGTATGCATCATTGGATGCCTCGTATGTGAATGCCATGTGCTTTGTTGTTGCTGCATGCCCATTTATGCTCCTCGTATAGATCGAGGGTGAGCGGTTGTTGGTGCCTTGTATGCGCGATTGCTCCAGTGATTCCGGTCGAGAGTTCTCTCGGACAGTACCATTTGGATGCCGGATGGTGTGGGTGACAGTTTGAGAGGTGTGTGATCCTCCTGTCATTACCCACACTTGGATGCCCGTTTGTGTGGATGCCTTTGTGAGAGGTGTGCGATCCTCTTGTTGATATCCACATTTGGATGCCCAGTTTTGGATGCCCATATGGATGCGCTTTATGTGTCCTTTGGATAACATGATAGGTAGTTGTTGATGCACTTTTATATGCAGTTAAGGCAGGTTTGTGACACGGTTAGCTCGTGCTTGAGCTCAGTTACAGCGTGGGCATTTATTGGATGCCATGTATGCATTGTTGGATGCATGACCACCTCTTGCATGTAAACAAAGTGTGACATCTGTACATGTAAACAAAGTGTGTGAGCCTTGTTGGAGCCATATTGGCATTGTTGGATGCACATTTGCATCTAGTTCGTCGTGTAGACAAGTTGGGGGTTTCTCCTAGATACAGGGGAGACTCTATCGGATTTTTTGCAAAATCCGTGCATGTGCATTGGATGCTCGGTTGAGCTAGCACACGCTAGTTGAGAGCATCTTATAGTTGTCTCTATACATTTGGACGCGTTTGGTTCAGGTGGGAGACTGACAGCCACACTACTCTCGGGTAGGAGAGTATATTGTACTCGAGCAGTTTGTCTATCTTGTTTGTGGACAGTCATGGCTTCGGAGATTGTCCACCATGCTGTTGCCCGTTTAGATGGTACAGATGCTACAGGTACAGGGATGGCTGTGGTTGAGATGCCTCATGTGAGAGGCAGGTCTCATACTCATGAGAGACAGAGATCTAGATCACGTCGACAGTAGAGATATTGGCCCTTGTGGTCATATGGGGCATATTAGACGTAGTTGCTTCAGGCGTACGAGGCAGCAGAGACGACGGAGTCGTGATGCTAGTTTGGCATTGACAGCAGTTGACAGTGAGATTGACTGAGCGGTTGAGTATCAGTGTGACGGTCAGGTCACCTTTCTCACTAGTGTTCCTTCATCGTATTTTGAGCCTATCGATTGCACATTATCTCCACGATGGTTACTAGATACGCATGCTACTTTTCATGTCACTCCGCAGCGTGACTGGTTTAGTAGTTTTTCTAGTGGGAGACTTGGTTGTGTGCAGCTGGCAGATGGCTCAGTGTATGACACTAAGGGTGTTGGAGATGTATGCATGTCTTTGCCTAGTGGTGCATCGTATACGCTTCGTCATGTACGTTATGTGCCGGGACTCATACAGAGTCTCATCTCAGTCTCACAGTTGAGTGACCAAGGATGCAAAGTTTTACTCGATGAGTATTCGTTTCGGATGCAGTGTGGCTCGCTAGTCATAGCGAGAGGTGCGAGGAGTCACCTAGTATACCCTTTGCATGTCACTCAGATACGAGATGGTCTGGTCTCAGTGATACTCCTTTCATGCAGGCAGCGCGACTCTAGACGCATTTCTTTTGCAGATGAGTTGCATGGTGATGCTCAGACAGTGGTCGAGCATACAGAGCCCCCGCCGAGGTGCATGGTTTGTCCAGCGTCGGACATGTTGAGAGCAATGCTTGCTCTAGAGATGCACTACAGGGGCAGCAGTCATGAGATGTGACACAGGAGCCAGTGCATGAGATGTCTATTGATGGACATGTGGAGCATCTGTCCTCTATGGATGCACAGGGCGAGTCATCATGTGTGATGGCGAAGATGACTGGTTTAGATGCCGATGATGCTTCGGTAGTGCAGTCATTTCTTGACATGCTGATGTCAGACGAGATGCTACAGTCAGAGCATGACGATGCTTCTGACATGGTTCCAGGACACGTGGATACGGGGACACTGGCCAGTACCCCGGAGCTAGCACATTCATATGTGGCAGAGTCCAGTCCTGATGCGTCAGCTATGGCTGACATGGTGAGGCTATGCGAGATAGCCAGAGTAGCATCAGCGTTCGGGGGTCTCGTGTATGAGATACTCATGTCGAGACCCGAGCTTGCATTTGCCGTGGGCGCATTTGCAGTGGGAGTTGTGAGCCGTGCGGTGGCCGACTCCATGGACATTCAGCATGGGGGAGAGATGCAGGTTATTGCTACATACTTGCATGAGTGTATGAGCTCTCGCAGATAGGATGCAGAGATGGGTGATATCTCTGCATGGCTTCCACCGCGCATTGGTCTCCTCGGAGAGCCGGATGCACTACGACACAGTGAGCCCGTAGGTGTGGGATGAGATCCGTTGTATCTCGTCCATCTTGTACATTCTAGTTGTAGGCTAGTAGGTAGTGGGTTCTCACTTGAAGGCACATTGGCCTTTAGGTTGTTGGGGTTAAAGGCCCCTGTGTTGTCCGAGCAGTCTCCCGTGTCCGGGCGCCCACATGTGTATACACTTATTCATTACATATAGTGAATAAGGGGAGGGCTCACTGTACTACTACCTGACTACTTTGGTACTCTCCCCACCATATCGTGTCTCTCTCTCTCTCTCTCTCTCTCTCTCTCTCCTATGTGGGTGCTCCGCTCCCGTCCACTTCACTTGGGCTCTGGGTCACCGAATATACCCATGCATGCATCAGGGAAGAAAATGGAATAAGGAGTTAGAGTTGTTTTCTGAACTCGGATATGGATCTGGCTGATTAGCCTTGCTGGTCCTCAACGGACGAGTCCATGACTCTTTTATATGGAGTTGTTAGTTGATCTTACTGATCTTCAGCGGAGAGTCCATCTGGATTTTTTTATGTGATTATATTTTCGGGTACTATGAGCTAGGAACTATTGAAAAGGCCCCTGAGTGAACAGGTGGTGAGCGTTCTGGTTGCCAATGATGCCATAGGTACACCGATGAAGGAATGATTGGAATTTAGAATTCAAGCTGGATATTTTGGAGGATTATGATCAGTGATACTATGGTTTCATTAAAAGATTGTTTTAAAGAGAGTTGAATCTGTGAAACATGCAATTTCATATTGGGTGTGTTAGTGGTGTGACTATCTTGAAGCACCGGCTAGGGGGCCTCGGAACTCTTTTCCCTGGTACCCGGGGCAAAACATAACCAAATTTCTAAATGGATCCTTTCACTACAGTGGTTAGGCGGTTGGCTAACCCATGAGATTGGATGGGGTTAGGCTCAACTGATGGATTCCTAAAATGAAACTCAATTTTGTTAAATTACGATAGTTGAAGTAAATCCCGAGACCCGAATAACCCTTGTTTTATGGAAAAGAATCAACGGCTGTACATCTTGGACTCTATGATCCAAGTGCAAGTCTCTTCCTTGATCTGACCATGAGACTTACGGGTTCAGTAGGATCCGTTTGGTTAGTGAAGACCTGAACTACGTTAGAATAAAATATCCCGGAGGAATCACCTATGTCTGCTGGGCGAGGGAAGTTTTTCCAAGTTCGGTTTTGGAAGAACCGAGGGATTATTCTCTTGTCTGGATATCCGTGCAGCAGCCTTCACGACCTCCGCTTCCTTCGCGCAGCTGCTGCTGCAGCTCTTCACCACCGCCTTCTACACGCCTTTGCTTCTCAGCTCTGCAGCCGCCTGGGCTGCCAACCGCCTCACAGCTGGGCTAGGCGCTGCTGGTCATCGTCGGCCACCACCTTCGACGCCCGCTGCTACTCAGCTACAGAGCCGCCTGGGCTGCCAACCGCCTCACAACTGCAGCACCACATTCGCCTGACGCCTTCAACGGATGCAACCGGTCCCTTTTTTTTTAAATGTTTTTCGCTTCCTCGCCTTCATCGGCCAGCAGCCGCCTCTTTCGGCTTCTTGCACGCTTTCCTCCTCCTCTGTGCCTCGCCTTCGCCCTGCTGTCTGCAGTCACCCGTCAACCAATGGAGAGCTCTCACATGGGCCTTCGCCTTCGCACTACTGTAGTCGGCTGTCAACCAATGGAGAGCCCTCACATGGGCCTTTGCCTTCGCACTGCTGCAGTCACCACCACCCCTTTGTATTAGCTGGCTCCTCTTCGCTTCCGCCGCTCTCCCTCCGCCGCCGCCTTCTACAGCTGTAGCCAACCTTTCTCCACGCGGCCAGTTTCCAGCCACGCAGCCACCTCTCGTTTTTTTTTTCTTCGTCTCCTTCACGCCTCCCACACAGCCGGCCTTCGATAGCTTTCAGGGCGACGCCGGGAGAGAGGCTCTACCCTGCGCAAGATGTGCTACTTTCACTGCTAGCACCCCAGAATTTGTTGTGTGGAGGGGACAGGGATCTTTCAAGCACACATCAGAGCTCAAACAAGCAAGAGGCAAGAGTGGAGAAGAAAATTACTCTATTACATTATGCATAAAAGAATGGAGGTTTTGATCTTATCTAATTTGTATTTAGGGTTTACACCTTGGGCGGACAAAGCGTAAAAATCGGGTCCTCGGGCATGCTAAGCCTCCTAGGCTAGTGTAAACACTCATCAAAAGGTAATAACCTAAACTCCTTGATCCCATGGTGTGCCTTTCATAGATAAGCGATGATCACTCACATAAAATATAAAATACATAGGTTTCAAGTGGATTTTGGCCATTTTGGTACCTGTGGCCCACAAGAGTTGAAAATGATACAATGGTCAACATCCATGCCATAGAGGTCTCTGGAAAGGGTTAATATGCTCCTCTTCTTGATGCAAATTTTGTCCTTGCAATCTGTCATTGAAGATGTATCAAAGTTGTATGCTAGATGGGTATTTTGTTGTGTGTTGACGTTGGAAATGTCGAAAGTCTTGTAAGATCTTCAAGGAAAATAGTATAGCGAGTAAGGTGTTCTAGTAAAAAATAATTGAGCTTTAAGCACAATGAAAACACCTAATCAAGGAGTGTGAGAATTTTTTGTTGTGATTGGTCAAATTTTCCTAGCTATTACAAGGGTAATATTAAGGTTGGTCCAAAATCCATCTAAACCAAAATTGAACAAAGAATATACCTTGGTTTATGACCTTAGTCTCTACAAACTTTTGTGAAAACATCTCTAGCTATCATCTAACCTCATAAATGAAACTCGTAATTGATGTATTTACAAGATTTTCTCCTTATTCTTTTTTTATTCTAAGATAAAAAGTAAGACTAGGGGGGCGCACCACCCTATAGAGACCCAAACAATGGTCTTGATACCTCCTTTAAGAGTATCTAAGAACCGCTAAGTATTAAAGGGAATAGTGATGGTTTTTTTCCCTTTATTGGTACACATTTAGCCACCACAAGATACCATCCCATGAAGATCAAGGCCATATTACCGAGGCTCTATCACTAGGAACCAAAAGTTCTACCAAGATCTCATATGGTTGTGGTTATCTTCTTAGTCCTTTGTTTTGTTTTTTTTTTACTACTTCCACTTTCACAATTCACTTAGAAGGCTCTACTCTAACTAAAGTGGGCACACTAAGGAAGGTAGAGTACTTGGCATATTCATTTGGCAAGGTCCATCTAAGTAAAGATTATACTTGTAATGTTGAGAACTTTCCATTGCTTTAAAAAATCTTAAAATCATTGCAATAGATATCCATAATGAATATACACTGAGTTGGACTGAGTGTCACTGAACTCATCCTCCTCCTCCATGGTTTGATTCTAAAATATATTCCTCCTCTGGTGTACAAGGAAACGGTCTAACTACATCCTCATTGTGATATGGCATGGGTACTATAGGCAAGTGAGCTATGTAGCTACCACTAGCTAAGCTTTGAAGGAAATGACCCATCATGCTCTAAAAGGGCCAAGGAGTTGGTAACATTATTTAATAGAATGATGGTGTAAGTGTGTAAGCTCTTGCCCTCCTCCCTTACCCTACGAGCATCTCCTATAATGCATTCCTTACTTGATAGGGTCCTCCCACTCGGTAAAGTGCACTCACATCATCATGTAATTATGGGGTCTCTCCTATCATGGACTATAAGAGTTCTATCCCATAGTGCCTAAAATAATTTCTACAGTGCCAACATGAGTAGTATGTTTTGCATACCAACATAAGTAGTATGTTATGCATAACATGCAATTCTCACAACTAAAACATGATGCAAGGGGATGGAACTGCAAGTAGAATACATCCACAAATGTGTCTCCACATAACATCGATCCCCTAAGGCTGCATAAAAATATGGTGAGTGGGTTTGGAAAGGAGGAATACTTATCTCCCCTTGATAGTACCAATCTAAACAATTTGGGTCCAAGATAGGGTCACACACATTAATCCCCACAAAAAGTCCATGCTCAAGGCTTGTAGTAACAGCACAGACGTCCTGTCATTCTCTTATTTTGGTATGTGTTGTTTATCATCATCTTTTTAAATTTATATTATTATTTGGATTTTTATCATGTATATGTGCTATATTGTTATACATGTTGGGGCAAGCGTCATGTGGCTAGCTTTTCCCAGCAAGCTCCCTCCTGATATGGACATGAAAGGAGTAAAATGTGAGAGTAAAAGTGATAATATTAGTTTAAATCCCCACTTCCTACTTCCTGTCATACATTGAATTCACGAAAGGTATTTTAGGTTTTATGTAACCACCCCTTTCAAGTTTGCTCCATCAATGTTTTTCGGTTAGGAGCACCCTTTTTTAATTGTTGTTGCAACATATCAATTTCCAGCTTTAAGGTCATTAAGGGGCTTAAATCATAAGACTGTATGGAGCTTCTAGGTTCCTCCTTACAAATGAGCAATGGAGATGACACTTGCAAGCACAAAAATGTTTATTTGCATACTGGAGAACTCCTCTAGGGAGATAAATGGGGTTTGGGCTTGGATAACCAACAAGGGTTTTGTAACATCTTATGAAGTAGAAGCTTCCCCATCAATCACTTTGCCTCTTGAGATGGGGTCGATCTTAGTGATCCATACCTATTTGGGTGTGATGGTGGTGAAGTTTCAACTACCAAAAATAGTCTTCCCTTTTTTTGAATTTGAGCCTATGAAGTCTTTGTCCATCACACCGAGGAGACTTGGGAATTGGCAAGTAGAGACAATGAGGCTAGTGGTATACATTTATGTTTTGGGGTCCAAATACAACGGCCACCCTCATAGTAGCCTTGAGCTTTCAATAAGTATTTAGGTATCCATTTTTGGGTAAATTTGGACTCTATGCACCGACAATTATTATGTTAAGGCCTTCATCACTTGGTTGGTTGTGGTATAGATGGAGAAATCGTGGGAACCCATTTCGAGGTAGATTTGGGTTGCCACTTTTTTGCCCATTGTATTGGTTGGTCCTTTTGGTATGGAGTTGTTTGCCATGTGGAGGGAAAAGAATCAAGAGTCCTTTGAATAGCAAACAATGAAGTGGAGGGGGTTTCTTTAGATTTGGTTGATGTTAAAGCTTCCTCCTTGTTGTGACTTTCAACAAGAGTGAGAGGTGGTAGGGGGTTATGAGTAGAATTTTTATAGCCGGACCCTCAGAGACACACCCCATCTACCATTCCATCATAGATTTTGCAGGCTTTATCCATGTGAGACCATGTATTACTTGTTCAAGTAATGTTCTTGTAGTAGGCAGAACCAGAATGTTGCCCACCTAGGTGCTTGTTTATCACAATATATTTCAATTTGTAGTAGTCCAAGAACATTGGTTTTCATACCATTGATACCTTTCACTTTTCAAAGAGGTGGCTACGAGTTAAGGTTTCCCCAACTAGTTCCATGCATTAAAGGAAATTAAATTATGACTAGCCCCTGTGTCAATTTGTTTCTCCTTCAACCTCTCCAACAAAGTCTTATGCAGATCCAAGGATAGCTTCTCGTCCTTTTGCTATCGTATTTGCCTTTCTTTAACTTCTTATTGAGCTTGAGCTTTCTTCGAGTTCGCTTTTTCCTTGTCTACCTTCTTATCATCATGTGCAACCTACAAGTCTTCCTCGATAAGAGGACCATAATACTTTTTGAATTTAGGGCCATTAAGAAAGCCTACGGTTTCAACCCTGTCAAGGGTTTCAACATATATGGCACCTTGAGGTGTTATTTCGCAGACTTGAAATGGTCCTTTTCGTGTATATGTGAGTTTTTTGTTTTTTTTTTGTTGGCGGACTCCGTACATAAGTACAAGTCCATTTATTTCCTTATCCTTGCGATTGTTATCAAACCACTTTTTTTGGCAATCCTTTTTGTCAGCATGTTTTGCATAGCAATTTGTCTTTGTGCCTCCAATTGTTGAAGAATGAATAGCCAATCAGCCAACATGTTACTTTTAAGTCTCTCAGCCCACTGCTACCCTTAAGCTGGGTATCATGAATTCTCAAGGCATTATCGCCTCAACCCTGCATACCATCTTAAATGGCATGCAATCAATTGCAACTTTGTAAGAGGTTTAGTAAGCCCATAAAGCTACTATGAGTTTGAATGTACATATTGCAACCTTTATAAAAATAAAGAAATGTTTTGTGAAAAAATTCCCTATTATATAAGTGATTGTTTATTATATGATGAATAAGAAGCAAGATCTATTACTCGAACATATGTCATAGATCTCTAATAAGATCGTTTATCTTGTTTAAGCAATTATTTTCCAAACCTCTTAAGTCTTAGGATCTCATTGACGAAATCAAAATAAAAATTTAATAATGTATCATGAGAGGCAAACGAACCGTGGGGCTGACAGCCAGATCCTCTCACTGATGAGAAAGAGCTTGACCCCGACATTCATAAGGCTCTTCACAGAACTCAGCCAGGACCCTTCAAAGGTGAAGGGGAGAATTTGGGCAAGGCTGTGGAGAAGTGGGTCGAGGCCATGAAGGAATATTTTGATGTCACCAGATACAATGAGAGGAGAAAAATGGATCTCACTAGGCTGAAGATTGTGGAAACAGCCAGGGTGGCATGGAGAAACCATCGCGACACTAACCATTTGGGTAGGATTACCCGGTCCTGGAATGATCTAAAAGCTTATCTAAGGAAAAGATTTTGTCCCCCCAAAATTTTGGAAACCAAGATGAATGAATTCTTAGAGCTAAACCAGGGGAGAAAAACTATTGAAGAATATCACCAGGCATTTGCTCTTCTCCTCAAGTACTCACCACCACTAGACGAAGAGCAACTCATGGCCAAGTTCATTCGGGGAATGAACGAACCTTTAGACACCTTGGTCAAGAATGCCAAGCCAGTCTCCATGACTGAAGCTGTAAGAATGGTGAAGGACTTTGCCAAAACCTTCATCGTTAAAGTCCCGCCAAAGCCAACTCCCTCATCCTTCAAGAGATTCCAGACACCGGGAAGTTCTTCCAACCTTCTGCCTCCGAAGAGACACCAAGGTCCCAATCAGAATCTGGAGACAAGAAGTTTCAGGAATGAAGGAAGACCTTTTCCTTGAAGCTCTTTTTCAGGAACTCCGGCTCTTTCAAGAATGCAGAGGGAAGAGCTTCGGATGTCACGGGTTTGGGCACCAGCTCAAGGATTTCCCATCTCCTTCCGTGGGCCAAGGAAGCTAGGGTCCCAGAGTTCAGAGAGACAGACTCCTTTGTATAAGTCCAATCAGGGTCCCCCGTGCTGCCAAAATCAGGGCAACCCTAGAAGAGTGCCAGCTCAACCTGCAGCCTCCATGTAAAGTAGTCTCTCAACTCCCTCCTAAGATTGGCAAAACCAAAGAAAGAGAGTTCCACCTCAAACTGCAGCAGCTAGAGCCGTCACTATAGCTAAGGAAGTGGAGGAAGGAAAAGGACAGATATATGCTGCAATTGAGCATCAGGGGAATAATCATCAATTTTCAGTCCTCCAGACTCCAGCAGAGTACCAGGGTAAGCAATTTAAGCTTTTGATTGATTCAGGCAGTACTCATTCTTTTATTTTCCCAGGATGTCTGCGTAAGTTAGTCCTAAATCAAAAATCCAGTAGCATAGCATGCAAACAAAATGCCAGTCCCTAAAGCCATAGAACTTAAGGATCAGTTAAGACAACTGTTCAAACAGGGATTCGTCAGACCCAGTGTCTCACCTTGGGGTACGCTCATTCTCTTTCAAAAGAAGAAAGATGGAACGTTAAGACTCTGTATTGACTATAGAGGATTGAATCAATTAACAATTAAAATTAAGTATCCTATCCCTAGGATTGATGAACGTCTGGATCGGTTAAGTGGAACCCAAATGTTCACAAAGATAGATCTCAAATTCGGGTACTACCAGATCAGAATCTAGGATTGATGAATGTCTGGATCGGTTAAGTGGAACCCAAATGTTCACAAAGATAGATCTCAAATCCGGGTACTACCAGATCAGAATCAAGGAATATGACATCTCGAAGACAGCATTCAATACTCGCTATGGGCATTAACTCCATTCAACTCCGTCATTGGTGGTTGTACCCCTATAAGTGCCTTTCGTCAAAACCTCAGGGCATTGGTGAGCTAGAGGAATAGTTGGTCGAGTCGGGGGAGATGGAGGGCATCTCTAATGAGGTCCATGCTAAGATGAACTATTTGCTGCTACCCCTCATTGTCCACCAGCACCAAACTTGTTGCCTGGTTTGCATCATACGTTTGTGTGAAATGCACGCAATTGTAGAGGTCAAGTCTCCCCACCACGGCTCCATAGTGGGCAGGCCTCCTAGCCCCAACTGCTCTAGGTGGGCTGTGATGGTTGGATCAGCTATAATTGCCATGTAGTAGAGTCCAAAAAAATATAGAATCTTGTGCTCCACTTTATGATGATTCTTCATAAATGAGTGCATAGTGTGACCGCCGACCCTCTTCATAAGTTCTTCACCCAAGTGTGACAATTGAGTCGAGTGCACCCGTACTCATGAAAGCGCCCCCCACTGTGTGATTCTTCTGTGGAGGATGGGGTGCTTGAGGACTTCCAGGGAGGATTTTGATGTGTCGGTCATGGGTGAGACAGGATGACATAAAGGGAAAGCTTGAGAGAAAAAAATTTACAAGCGTTCTGGTAGGCTGAAAGCTGAAAGTGAGGAAAAGAGGGGGTGGGGCCCATATATATAGTTTTCTAAAAGAACATGGCCATAGACACTTGAATGGTACGGGCACGACATTCCCATGGAACAGGCGTACCATCTGAATGGTTTGGGAATACCATTTGGATATTTTTTTGGTATAGGTGTGGCGTCTGCTTGGAGCGGCGGTGGCATTTTCTTGGAACGGCGGTGGCATTTGAGGCTGAAGATGGAATGGTCGTGGCATTTGAGACTGCAGATGGAAAGGCCGTGGCATTTGAGGCTTAAGATGAAATGGGCGTGGCATGTTTGAGCTAAGATGGAATGGTTGTGGTAGTTACACAGGAGAATGGTACGGCCGTGGGCAACTCTAAATGAGAATAGAACGGTCGTGGCACTTCAAGTGGAGGTTGGTACAGCCGTGGAAGCTGTAGAGGAGAGTGGTACGGCCATGCCAAATAGTTTTCTTTTTAGGGAACCTTGAAAACAAGTTTTGTACCCATGGGCTATGCTTCCAGCACCCCATTGCAGGTTTTGTACACTGATTGCATGCCTAATATGCCAAATGGAGTAGTCGGTTCTAATTAGGTGATGGCAAGGTTGGGATTTCCTTTGGTAGGGAAAAGGGAGTACCTGAGACTAAAGAGGTTGATGGTTGACTGGGAGTACTCCGAGGCAGCCGTACAATGATGGGTGGAGGAGTAGCCGACGTAGAGGGTATATCTTTGGTAAGGATTGTTGGATGCTAGTTGGGGGACCAAGGGTTCGTTGTTGTGAAGCTTTTGCTTCCCCTTCTCCTATGCATTCTTTGTGGTGGAGGCCACCTTGGGTTTCCATTAAAGGGTAGGTGACTGTAGAGTGATAAGACTGGGCATTTGGTGCTGTGGATGATTTGGAGATCCAAATGTGGCGATTTCCCTCATAGAAATATTGAGCCAGTAGTAGAGGTTTTGGGATCCACTAGGAGGTTGTTGTTGGCAAGTAAGAGTGTGTGATAAGGATAGTTGTGGGACTTGGAGAGCGTTTGGCCTGGCATTTGTCCTATTCCCTGTGGGCTTGTGGTTGTCAAAGTGGTTTCTTGCAAGGGGGACGAGATCTTGGGGTTCCGATGTATGAGGATGAGAGTTGGATCCACAAGGTAGAAGTGCCCTCATAATACCCTTGCACCTTTAGGATCCTTTTAGGTACCCATTGCCGAGAAGGCTTGCCTTATGTGTTTTTGTTAGTGTTGTTAGAAGTGTTACTGTGGTTAGTATTCTGTGGTGGGTCAGCAGCAGCTTGGGTGGATTTTGAGATGTGGAATTGTGCTGCTGGGGTGGTGGAGTGGATGTGTGAGGCAGTGGGTGTTTGGAGTGATGAGTAGCCTTTTTTTTAGTGGTATGGATTTGTGGGGATTTGAGGGTGGAAAGATGGCGGTGAGTGGAGGAGTAACTTCTTGGCATGAGGGAACATTAGATACAGGTTCTTCGTCTGTCATGTGAGGACTGTAACTTGGTCGGAGGCCAGCTCTATAGGGTATCCGACCTTGCATCCTAGTCTATGTTGCACGAGTTATGTCCCATCCGACCCCTTCCAGGAGGATCTCTTCGCGCATTGTTCCTGTAGGCATCACAAAGAGCTTCCCTTCCAAGGAATTATTGCCAATATGGAACAAAAGTGTGACTATGTCTAAACAGTGCACAACTGGAGAGGCCACTATTGTGACCATGGCAGGAGTTTCTTTCAATGGGGGCTTCCCAAGGGAAAGACATGTCTCATAAGACATTAAATTGTAATTATCCTCTATATCTACAAGAACCAATTTTTGGGCGAAGCTCGTCAGGGTGGTCATTCCTAACCATAACCGAGTAGGCTTCACATCCCAATCGTCTTCTTCGAGCTCAACCATCTGGGCCATATTGACCACTACATTTCTCTACCGAATCTTGGCTTGCCTCTCTTTAGCCTCTTGTTGGGATGCTTGTTTCATGCCTTCATGGTTCTTTTTTTGTTGTTTTTTGTCATGCATTAATGGCCCTTAGGGTAGTTTTAGTTAGTGGGCCATAGCAGCGTTTTAACTTGCTACCATCATTGAAGTATCCTGCCATTTTGATGCCGTCAAGTGTCTCAATGTGCACAACACCCTGGGGGGTTATCTCAGTAGGAAGGGTCCTAAGCCTCTAAGCTTGAGTTTCTTTTTATCTATTCTTGTACTGAAAAGGAGGAGCATGTTGCCCTTGTTCATTTGCTTATCCTTCAGCTGTTTATGCCTTAGCTTTTCCACAATCATGCTACATACTACTAGGAGGCATGTTTTGTCAAGATTTTCAAGCTCAAACATGCGATAGCCTAGAAATTCCCATGATTTTTTCTTATATAGCAGTTCGCAAACTTGGGACCAAGAACTCCACCATTGGCATAACCACTTAAGTACCATAGGTCAAGCTAAAGGGTGTGGCATTGGTATAGCAACCTTGTAGGATGTTCTATCACCCCAGAGTGCAGTGGCAACTTTTTTTCCCAACTGTTGCAGCTGGCCTCAATAGTCTTGGTGAGAATGGCACACTGAACTTTGTTGGTGCTTTCTGCTTGGCCATTTGCTTGGGGGAAATAGGGGGGAAATAGGGGGGAAGATTTTCTATGAGTGACTTAAGGAATTCTTGTAAGAGGGATTAGATTACCTCACTAATAAAGTGTGTTCCATTGTTGCTCACAAGCTCAAAGGGGTAACCAAAGCGTGTGATTACTGACTCATACAAGACTTTCGTGGTAAAACGTGCATCAGCTTTACGGGTAGCCTGATCTTTGACCCATTTTGTGCAGTTGTCCATTTTGGCAACAATGATATATTCGGCTTGAGTGTACTTAGCCGCCCCGAGACTAATGGGTCTAATGAAATCAATTCCCTAGTTTTGAAATGGTTTCAAGGACATAACAGGGTTTAGGGGCATGTTGTCCTTGAAGCGGCGGGGGATTGCTACTCGTTTTCGCATTCATCACACCGCTTGACGTATTCTGTTATATCTACCATTAAGGTGGGCCACCATAACTCAGTTGTGAGGACTTTGTGAGCAATGATGACAACCACGAAGTGCCCCCCAGCACAGGTAGAGTGAGCCTATTCTAAAAGGAAGACATATTTGTCTTCACAGGCACAGCATCTGAGAATCTTGTCTTTCCCGTCGTGCTTGTAATGTTGTCCTGTAATAAGTTGGTAGGGGGCCGCCTGCTTAATGAGGCATCGGGCACGGTCCTTGTTTAGGAGGGGGTGAACTAGTAAGCCATGTGCTACCTCCTCGCCCCATTCAGGAATTAAATATAATTGGAACAAGGCGACATCTAGTAAATCATCATCAACATCCACTGGCGGCTCGCCATTGGGGATTCTTGACATATGGTCTACCAAAACATGTTGTGAGCCCTTCCACACTGTGACAGTGAAGTCGAACTCTAGAAAGATCAGCAGCCATCTTGTGATTCTCCCTATTGTACAGGGCTTGTTTACTAGATAGAGAAGAGCTTGATGGTCTAGGAAGAAGTCAAATTTGGTCGCGATGAGAGAAGATAATGGTGAAACTTCTTAATGGCGTAAACCATGGCTAACCCTTCCCTTTCAGTTGTGGTATAATATCTCTCTGCCTCGTTTAGTTTGGCAACTCGAAAAGCTGATGGGAAAATCCATCTTGTGTTCACTAGGTTGGGCCAGCACACATCCAATAGCAAATGCAAAGGCATCGATGTGGACATTTAAGATAATGTCCCAATTTGGGGACCTCAAAATAGGAGCACTTGCCAAGGCTTTCTTGAGGGTGGTATAAGCCTGTTGGCATTCCTCTGTCCACACAAAAAGGATCAAGAGTCTGTAAAGGGGTCAAGCTATATCAGCATACATAAAAATGAAACGTCGATAATAGCCAACATGTCCCATAAAGCATTGGACTCCCTTAAAGTTGGTGGGTTGGGGCAGCTCAAGGATAAGCTGCACCTTGCTATCATCCGTGGAGATTCCTTGTTGGGAGACAATGTGTCCCAAGATTACTCCATGCCTAACCCAAAATGGCATTTAAGTGGGTTCAATGAAATGCAGTATAGCCTGCATCTTTCTAGCACCTTACGTAAACAATCAAGGTGTGCCTTCCAAGAGGAGTTGACACAAAGGTCATCCTAAAAGACCTCAAGGAATTTCCAAACGCACTCCTTGTAAGCCATGCACATTAGGTGCTGGAAGGTTTCGGGGACATTCGTCAGCCCTAAAGGCATGACACGGTATACGTATGTGCCCCTTTCTCTATAGCAACAACTGTTTTGTGTTGATCCTTGGGATCAACCCCACCACCTGATTGTAACTAGAGAATTCATCAAGGAAGCTGTAGGCTTCCTTTCTTGCAACTCGTTCAAGAACATGCTCCATAAAGGGAAAGGGATAGTGGTCCCATATGGTGGTGGCATTGACCTTTTTGAGATCCACGCACACTCTTACCTTCCCAATCTTTCACTATGGGTGATACCCACTCTGTGTGCTCTATTTCATAGATGAATATGACATCAATGAGTCTATTGATTTTATCCATACCATCTTGGAATACTTTGGATTCAAAGGGTAAGCCCTTTGTTTGATCGATCTCGCTCAGTCAACCATCGGAATGGTGTGATTGACTACTTCGGGAGGTACATCTTTCATATCCATGTACTTCCAGGCAAAGAAATCTTGGAATTCTGTGAGTAGAGAGATGAGCTCGGTTTCTTCATAGAGAGGTCATCTCCGATGTATATTGGACTCGGGTCTTCACCTAGTCCTGCTAGGTGAATTTCCTTCACCTTGCCTAGACCATCATATGAGATTCCTAGTTGTCCATTGTGGGACCTTCGGGAAGAGTCATATTGCACACCTGAAAGGTTTTGAAGTTCTTTGGGACCTGTTTGGTCTCCTTGTCCTTAGCGCTTTCTTCTTCGACCAATTTATTGGCTTATTTCTCCACGAGTGCTAGTTTCTTGTTGTGTGCATTGCGCATAGAGCGGCAAAGCCTTTCAGGTTTGGGTTTAGGTTCAATGGGTTCCATTGGCTTAGAGGTGGTCATGTGGACTAGGAGGGAGTTATTTGCAAACTCCTTTTGCCATATTTGGTTGAAGTGGTTATGTGCTTCAACCGCCCCTACATTTTTTAACCAATGAGTGTCTAAATTGGTAGGGAAAACATAATGTTCCTTCCCAGGAAATCCATCGGGTTTGAGAGTTCTGTGTGAGCGTGTTCCCCATGATGACTCCCTTCTGTCAACCTTTTCTGATTCCTGACTGGAAACCTCAGGAAGGTATGCAATGCTAAGCATGTAAAGTGATGTGATCTCCTTCCCATCGGCTGTCGCAAACTTGGTTCTTGTGCACCTTGGAAGTATGTCCAAGGTGGCAAGGATATGCATCCAATTCTCAGAGTCTTTTGGCTTCAAAAAGAGGTGCACATTCCTTGCTATCCTTTTCATCATCTAATGTTTTATGGCACAGATAGACTGCACTGGATCTGGTAGTTATTACCGAGTCCTCTATGAAGGGTTTACCGCTGATGGGATGTACCTTCCACATGTGTAGGTTGATCTTGATTGTTTGTTCTTTACTCTGAATGTAGATGTGGTCAGTATCCCAGTCATGGATCATTTTTATATCCCTTACGAAAGATTGTCCAAGGATGCATTCGTATGAAATTGGTTGACAGTAGACAAAGTTCATCATCACCACAAAAGTGTGGTGGAAGGTGTTTCCAAGGATCTTTATTTTCAAATCCATCAATAGACCAATGGGTTTGGCAGTTTCTTTGTCACTGAGTTTTACCAGTAATGTTGTGTTATCCATGGCTGGTGCTCCCCATTTTTCCCAATATTGTTTGGTAACAATGCTCACTCATGTCCCCCCATCTAGGATCGTTGTGACCTCGAGGCCATCAAAAGTTATTGGTGGCAACCTCATCACCTTCAAAATATTGTCCGAGTTTATTGACTCAAACTGTGGGAGTGCCAGTGGTTTTGTGGGGTTCAATAAGTTAATCCTCATTGATCACATTTGTAAGGTTCCTCCCCCCAGCTTTTGAGATGTACAGGTGTAAGAACCTCCCCTTCAGTCTCTTGTAATCATCCCCTGAAAACGGAATCGTTCTCTAGGATAGCTTGTGGAACACTTGAGAAATTCAACACATAAATTCAACCATGAAAACACATGCTTTGCAGGTTTCAACAAAATCAAATAAATTGAACAAAAACATAGAAAACATAATACTTAGCTCCAAGACAAACATGCTGGGTGCAATCTTCCCCCCCTCCCCCTTGTGCGTGGCCTTCCCCACACAAGAGGAATTTTATTAGCTTTCATCAAAAATAGGCCATGGCCCCCAAAAATATACAAAGTGTGCTTTTAGAGAGGACGACACTCTTCCACAACAAAAATAGAGTGTCCCAAAAATTGGGGCCAGGTTAAAGCCTTTAGACTTTAATAAATTCAACATTATAAATGTATTTTTCCCAATGTATCAAAATGGAAAAATGAACTACTAAGGTTACAAGCTACGCTTGTAAAAATAAATATGATGCTCATAAGAAACATTCTCCTCGACATTATTCATCAATCCTTGTAATCTTCATCACCTGAAAATATAAGCCCAATTAATAATTAAATTAATTCCACAAATATTAAATAGGCACTAACCATTACTAACTCATGACTACCAGGCGTAAGTACCCCAGGAATCACCCTGCCATACAAACCTAACTGAAATAATCATAGATGGGCCCAAGCATACGTCATATATCGCACGTATTAATATTTATAGTGGTGTCACCCACGATATTAACCTAGCTGGCATGACGCAAGAGTAACCTAGGCATCCCCAAATTACTCAAGAGGGGAAAATAATATTCTTAAAGAGGACTTAAAATATATTCTCATGACATCCCTCTTGCTTGAGTTTGCAATTTTCCTCAATTGTAGGTTTGCTGGGTTTGAAAAGAACAAAGGATCTCAGGATAAGCTCGGAAAAATTTCTCGGGCATCCATTTTGCATCTTCTTGAGGATGGTTTTTGAATGTCAAAAGATATTTGATGTATTGGTTCCCAGTTCTTGTTGTTGTCGTCTCTTGATAAATAATAGCATCAAGAACTAAGACTTCTTCCTCTCCTTCAACAAGAGGTGGTTCCTCATAAATTGGGTGAGAAGGAAGTGTTCCTCGAAAGGGTTTCAAGAGATGAATATGGAAAGAGTTCTGGATATTCCAATTAGATGGCAACTCTAGTCTATAGGCCACATCGTTAATCTTTTCAATAATTTTAAATGGTCCATAGTATCTAGGTGCATCGTATCTAGGTGCAAGTTTAACTGTAGGGAATTTTTCCACACTCTTCAATCGTCTCTTCTCAATTCTCAAAAGTACATAATCACCTTCTTGGAATGAAAAATCTTTACGCTTCCTATTTGCTTGAAATGTATACTTCTCTTGAGCTCTTGCAATACAATCATGCACTTCAGATAAAATGCGATCAAAGTCTCAAGTATATTGGTCAGCAGCTTCAATCTTATGGGAGAGTCTAGTAGCCGGAATAGGCAAAGCTCTACCATAGATAATCTCAAATGGTGCTCGACCAGTAGCAGAATGAGGAGTATTATTATAAGCAAATTAGAGTAGATGTATGTACTTATCCCATGAACTAGGTTGCTGGGAAACATAGGCTCTAAGCATATCCAAGATAGTGCTATTCGTGACTTCGGTCTGTCCATTTGACTCAGGATGAAAAGCCGTAGAAAAATCTAACTTAGTGCCTAAGTTTGAGAAAAGAGCGATCCAAAAGTGACTACAAAATTTGGAATCTCTATCAGAAACTATCACTTTGGGTAGACCATGATGAACAAAGATTTGCTTGACAAATATGGTCGTAGCTTGCTGAGAAGTCAGTGTCTTTTTGCATGGAATGAAATAGGCTTGCCTACTAAACTTGTCCACTATTGTCCAAATCATGTCATGATGACTGGAAGTAGTAGGAAAGCCTGTAATGAAGTCCATAGACACTTGTTCCCATGGTCGGTCTGGAATGGGTAAAGGCATAAGCAATCCCAAAGCTTTGCCTTTGTAGCTTTTAATTACTTGACAAATTTTTCTACATCATTTTTCAAATGAGGCCAAAAGAATTCTCGAGAAACTAGTTGAAGTGTTGCGGAAACTCCTCTATGTCCCATGAATGGTGGTTGGTGCATCTCTTCCAAGACAAGTTGTCTATAGGGTTGAGTAACACATAATCTTTTCTCAAAGAAAAGATAGCCATCATTATGAGAATAATTTCCTTGAGGTGTCCAATTGTTTTCACGTAATTTGATCCATATCTCAGAAAAATCTGGATCTACTTCATAAGTTTCTTTCATAAGTACAAATGGTTCACTTTCAATAGCGGAAATGTTGTTGATATGTGGTCTTCTACTTAAAGCATCGACAACAACATTTTCCTTTCCAGGTTAGCATTGAATCATGGGTTGGAAACTTTGTATGACAGAAATCTTCCCTCTAGGCTCTTTCTATTGTCCTCTAGTGTCAGCTGACCACTACGTCACATCCTCAGGACCTTCCTTAATCACCTTCTGACCCTCTATTGACTGAAATAGATTGGGTTCTGCCTCTGAATTCTAACACAGGAACATTTGCTTCCGAAGCCTTTACAAAAACATAACCTTTCCTTAGGTATCCGCATACTCTCCCTGGCCCTCTGACTGCCCTCACTAAGCAAGGATATCCCTTTACAAGTCCTCTTCTGATTAGAGCTTACCCATAGCTGCCTCCAAACTAACTGTCCTCTCAAGGATGGCCTAAACTGATCTAGCTAAAGCAAACTATTTATCCTCTGTGGTGTTAGCTGACACCTCTAAACCCACAAGAAATTCAAACCAAGATAGGATATGGCCTTATAACCACTCTACTAGACACCAACTACACCTAGCTGACTCTAGATCTACTCTTATCCCACTATTCCTTCTAACTACTATCATCTGACTATTCCAACTATCACCTGAGACCCACAATCACTTTCCCCAAATTCAAATAGGTCAGAAAAGGGTCCCTCTACTCTCAGCTAACTATACTATATCTTAGCCTAACACAGAAAAGACTCTGTACCTTCACTTCTCAATCTGACACAAATAGAGTTAGTACTGACTCAAAACTAGCTCACTAGTCTTCAAATAAACACATACAGATTCACCATCATTCATGAACTCAATAAAACACAATCATCTCAACCAAAATATCAAAATAAAGATGAGACCCAAACTTTGTCTGCTTCAGAGATAGATAAAAACACGGTGCCTCAACATCCTTGATGCTTGGGGCTTCAAAAAATAAATGAGAAAAAAAAGTAAATTATATGGGGTCCTCCACAGATATACTTCGGTGACAACTTTCCACAATGTCATTTTCAATAATTACCAACCAACAACCAATTGACTAGCCCCAGTAGTCAAGCAGTTTGATCTGGACCAAGTCTCTAACAAAGGTTCTGTGTTGAGAGAACCCAAAGACACACCTCAAGGCCAATTCCCTGATCTGATCCAATCAAAAACCCTTTCACACTGCGCTGCCTTCACTCTACAAACTGGAAAAAGCTACAGGATCGCTAACCTACATATCCCAGGCTGAAAATAGACCTGTAGGAGGCCATTCAATTGTAGACGGTGCTCTCCTCCCTCTCTGGTGATCTCTAGCCAACCACAACTTGGATAGTCCCTGAAAAAAACTTGATTCTTCATCCTTAAACCCTGTTGCCACCTTGATTTCTTCTAGATCCTTATGCCACCCTTATTCCTTAGAACTACCATTCACTTGATATTTCAATTTTGTGCACCTACTTGACATTTCAAAACCCTCCCAACCTCCCTATCTGGCCTAGCTACCTCCTCAACGTTGTCTTCCCTAGTCAGCTCTCACCTCCATAAGCTCTGACTATACACCTTAAGCCCTCTCCTGACACCCATGCGTACGTCGAGGAACATATAGATAAACTGAAAAGAATGACTTTTGTGATGTGAGGTCCCTATCCCCACCGCACAACGAATTCAGGGGTGCTAGCAGCGGAAGTAGCACTTCTTGCACGGGGTAGGGTCCCACACTCGGGACCTCGCCCATGGATACCCGGACAAGAGACTAATCCATCGGTTCAAAACCGAGCCCGAAAAAAGTTCCCTTGCCCGGAAAGCACGGGCGATTCCTCCAAGATAACTTTTCTCTAACGTAGTCAAAAGCCTTAACTAACTGAACTGATCTGACCGAACCCGTAAGTCCCATAGTCAGATCAGGGAAAAGATTGTACTTGGATCATAGAGACCAACGCTTTTTTCCTCATTGAGAGGCACAACCGTGATTCTTTTCCATAGAACAATTTTTGTCCGGGATTTACTTCATCTATCGAACCAAAACAGAATTGAGTCTCAATTTAGGGATCCATCAGTCCAGCCTAACCCCATCCAGTCCCATGGGTTAGCCAACCACCCAACCACTGTAGTGATGGGATCCAATTAAGAGTTTGGTTAGGTTGTCTCGGGTACTAGGGAAAAGAGTTCCCAGGCCCCGTAGCCAGATATTCATGCATAAGAACAACTTCAGTGGTGGGAAATAACACTTTTATAAAAATCCGTTTATCCATCTATTTATGCATAAATTCAATTTTAAGGAGAATAACTGTTTGGAAATAAAAATAAATTTCTTATGCATCTTTCTATGCATAAAATCAAAACTACTGAGAATAACTCTTTTGAAATAAAAATAAATTTCTTTATGCATCTTTCTATGCATAAAATCAAAACTACTGAGAATAACTCTTTTGAAATAAAAATAAATTTCTTTATGCATGTTTCTATGCATAAAATCAAAATTAATGAGAATAACTCTTTTGAAAAAAAATAAATTTCTTTATGCATCTTTCTATGCATAAAATCAAAATTAATGAGAATAACTCTTTTGAAATAAAAATAAATTCTTTATGCATCTTTCTATGCATAAAATCAAAATTTGATGAAAGTAACGCTTTTATAATAAAAAAAATCTTTTATGCATCTATTTATGAATAAATTCAATTTTAATGAAAGTAACACTTTTATAATAAAAAATTATGTTATGCATCTATTTATGTATAAAAATCAATTTTGATGAAAGTAACTCTTTTATAATCAAAATATTCCCAATATGCATCTTTCTATGCATAGAAATTAATTCTAAAGAAAATAACACTTTTATAATAAAAATATTTCTAATATGCATTTTTCTATGCATAGAATAAAAATAACACTTTTAGAATACACAAGCGGTGGGGATTACTCTTTTTGAATAATAAGAAGATAAAACTTACTTCACTAAATTTAAGAAAACTTTGCCATAACCTCCTTTGTATGGCTGTCCATTTTTCAAATTTTTCACTCTAAAATCTACTAGAAATTATCCAAGATGATTTAAATCATTCTAATCTAATCAATTTTCACTTTATTAAGAGTAAACACTATAAAAAGTTTAATTCCATCAATTTGATTACACATCTAGGATAAAGAAAGGCTGAATTCAATAATGAAGAGAAGGGGGAAAGCCTTTCCAGCAAGGCATAACATCCATTTTCATTTTAAAGAAAGAAAAAATCAGAAAACCATAAAATAGAATAAGAAAAAGTAGAATTTCTAACTTACTTGGAGTTTTGTGAGCTTTTCTTTGGCTTGATGGTTTGAGGGATCTACTCTTGTTTGCAACAAGAGTGGCCACCAATTCTTTTGAAGAGGAAATGGTCAAAAACAAATGAATTATTAATGAATTCACTGTTTTTGGTTCTGGGGAGAAGTAGAATAACATTGCACAAAACACTATTAACCATTTACAAAGGGGGAGAATTCATTTATAGGAAAAAGTGAGCCTCTAACCAAGCAAACTGATTCTAGAATTTTTCAGATCAATTTGGTCAATTTTTGACCATTTTTAGGTCAGTTTAGCTTACTTTTTGGATCTAGTTGAAGTAGGAGATAGGAGAGATGAAAATATCTCATTATTTGTGAGTTTAAAACTCAACTACACATGTGAAATAGGCGCCTAATTCATGAGGGAAATTCCCCACACTGAGGTGTCAAAAATGCATCATTTCTTCTAAATATCTCTTCTTTTTTAACTAATAACCTTGTCCTTAGTCAACTCTTCATCTTATGTGAGCATTTACTCATTTTTGGGGGATTTTCTTTTATTCTTCCATTTATCTCCTCCCTACATTTGGATTAATCTAATTGGTCCATAGGAACCTTAATTCAAAAATTTCAAAAAATCTGGACCCTTAGGCTAAGGTCATTTTTACCAGATTTCAATTTATTCCAATCGCATATTGGAAATTTCTTTTTGAATATCTATTTCAGGGGAAACCATTTTAGACACTAGGAAAATTTTTCTAAAAATATCTTAATTTTGAATTACTCCCTCTAGACATTTTCTCTCTCTAGGCCAAAACAAGATCTTTCTTTTATTTCAGAGAGGGGAATAATTATAAGATCAGAGAGGTTCTTACACCTGCACACCTCAAAAGTCGGAGGGAGGAATCTTACATGTGAACTGAATTTTGATATTGGATCTCGTTGGTTGACCAGTTGGTCTTCAATGGAGAGTCTAGATGATATATTTTGTAAAACAATGGACTTCATATTTTGGAGGATTATGATCAGTAATACTATGATTTCATTGAAAGATTGTTTTTAAAGATAGCCGAATCTGTTATAATGGCAATTTCATATTGCGTGTGTAAGTGGTATGCCTACCTTAAATTTTGCTTGAAGTACCGGCTAGGGGACCTGGGAACTCTTTTCCTCGGTACTTGGGCAAAACATAACCAAATTTTTATAAAGGAATCCTACCAATACAATGGTTGGGCGGTTGTCTAACCCATGGTTGGGGGATTCCTGCGATACAAATAGTTACGTTAGTTAGATTAAGTCCTAGAATTTCCTTCGACGATTAAGTTACGTTAGTTAGATTAAGTCCTAGAATTTCCTTGTTCTATGGGAGGGAATCAACGGCGGCTGTGCCTCGCTTCTAAAGGAGGAAAAAAGCAGTGATTCTATGGACCAAGTGCAAGTCTGTTCTTTGATTTGACCATGTGACTTTCTGGTTTGATCGAATCAGTTTGGATAGTTAAGACTTTGACTCGTTAGATCAATTCTCCCGTTAGATGATTTTCCTTATGGAATCGCCCGTGCCTTCCGAGTGAGGGAAGTTTTTTCGGGCTCGATTTTGGAGGAACCACCAGGCTAGTCTCTTGTCCGGATATCCATGGGCAAGGCCCCGAGTGTGGATCCCTACCTAGGTGGTGAGAGACTAATGTTGCTTCTATCTCACCAGTGCCCTAGGAGGGGGCATCGCGGAGGAGGCGGGGGTCTCAGTTGGTATCAGAGCTTTGTTGAAAGCTAATAAGAAAAAATGAATTCTTATCAGAAATTTATAATAAAAACTCAGAAAGAGCATTTACGTATTGTATTTTCATTCCTTAAGCTTCATTAAGGAAGATTTTTAATCAGAGAATTTGGTTTTAAAGATGGAAGTTCCATGCTTATCCAGTATTCTCAATCTCATCTAGTCACAAGATATGACTGCTTTTGCCTTTGAGCATATCATCTCTTCCGCTACAACTCAAATGAGCCGAGCCAAACTCGCAAGCCATTTCGAGGATTTATATTTCCCAGACCCATTGGAGAGATGACAGCACAAGTGGTTTGCAGGGCAGTAGGTCCATGCCTCTTGTGACCAGCGCGTGTGATGCTGAGGGAAAATATCTCATTGGCCATGATTCTGATGAGGCTAAAAGTTATTCATGGTGTTATTTTATATCACCCTACGCCTCAATATTTCAGACTTTCCTACCATATCTACAGACTTCTTAGCTGCTTCATTCCAAAGGAGAAGATAGTAGCTCCCTTGGTAGAGAGGAAACGTTTGTATTGGGGCATGTTTGTAGCCGAGTATCGCTGCCTTATGCATTTCTCGAGAAGGTTTTAACTTTCTGGAGCCGAGATGCTCTATGTACATATTGCAACCTTTATATAAATAAAGAAATGTTTTGTGGAAAAATTCCCTATTATATAAGTGATTGTTTATTATATGACAAATTGAAGAAGCAAGATCTATTACTCGGACATATGTCATAGATCTCCAATAAGATCGTTTATCTTGTTTAAGCAATTATTTTTCGAACCTCTTAAGTCTTAGGATCTTGTTGACGAAATCAAAATAAAAACTTAATAATGTATCATGAGGCAACCATGGCTGCTGACAGCAAGATCCTCTCACTGATGAGGAAGAGCTTGACCCCGACGTTCGCAAGGCTCTTCACAGAACTCAGCCAGGACCCTTTAAAGGTGAAGGGGAGAATTTGGGCGAGGATATGAAGGAATATGAAGGAATATGAAGAAGTGGGTCGAGGCCATGAAGGAATATTTTGATGTCACCAAATACAATGAAAGGAGTAAAATGGATCTCGCTAGGCTAAAGATTGTGGAAACAACCAGGGTGGCATGGAGAAACCATCACGACACTAACCATCTGGATAGGAATACCCAGTCTTGGAATGATCTCAAAGCTTATCTAAGGAAGAGATTTTGTCCCCCGGATTTTCAGAAACCAAGATGAATGAATTCTTAGAGCTAAACTAGGGGAGAAAAACTATTGAAGAATATCACCGGGCATTTGCTCTTCTCCTCAAGTACTCACCACCGCTAGAGACAAAGAGCAACTCATGGCCAGGTTCATTCAGGGAATGAACGAACCTTTAGACACCCTGGTCAAGAATGCCAAGCCAGTATCCATGGCTGAAGCTGTAAGAATGGCGAAAGACTTCGCCAAAACCTTCATCGTTAAAGTCCTACCAAAGCCAACTCCCTCATCCTTCAAGAGATTTCAGACACCGGGAAGTTCTTCCAACCTTCCGCCTCCAAAGAGACACCAAGGTCCCAATCAGAATCTAGAGACAAGAAGTTTTAGGAATGAAGGAAGACCTTTTCCTTGAAGCTCTTTTTCAGGAACTCCGGCTCTTTCAAGAATGCAGAGGGAAGAGCTTCGAAGTGAGAATAGGTGCTTCGGATGTCAGGGGTTTGGGCACCAGCTCAAGGATTTCCCATCTCCTTCTATGGGCTAAGGAAGCCAGGGTCCGAGAGTTCAGAGACAGGCTCCTTTGTATCAGTCCACCAATCATGGTCCCTGTGCCAAAATTAGGGCAACCCCAGAAGAGCGCAAGCTCAGCCTATAGCCTCCATGCAAAGCAGCCTTTGAACTCCCTCCTAGAATTGGGGAAACCAAAGAGAGAGAGTTCCACCTCAAACTGCAGCAACTAGAGCCGTCACTATAGCTGAGGAAGTGGAGGAAGAGAAAGGATAGATATATGCCGCAATTGAGCATCACGGGAATAATCATCAATTTTCAGTCCTCCAGACTCCTGCAGAGTACCAGGGTAAGCAATTCAAGCTTTTGATTGATTCAGGCAGTACTCATTCTTTTATTTCCCCAAGATGTCTACATAAGTTAGTCCTAAATCAAAAATCAAGGAAACCTATGCAAGTGGAATTGGCCAGTGGGGAAAGATTCTTTTCACACACCTTGAGATAGACCTTATTCAGTTTAGTCTAGATGGAAACATAACAGAGTGCCAATTCAGAGTCCTACCCTTGGGAATCTATGATGGAATCCTTGGAATGGATTGGCTCCATAAGAATCAGGCTGACATTCATTGTCACAATGGAACCATCTCTTTCCTTGAACTTCACGGGAATAAAGTTCAAGGAACTGGAATTTTTGGATCCCAAGTGCTGCAATTAGTCAAGGCTTCTAAATTGTCAAAAGGGCAAGGTAACCTGTTTATGTCATTAAGATGAATCCGGTAGACATAAAATGCAAGGCTAAAGAACTAGAGTGGTTAAGTGAGTATGCAGATGTGTTCCCTGAAGAGCTAACTGAGATGCCTCCGTCTCGCGAAGTAGATCATGAGATCGAGTTAACCCCTAGAGCTCAACCCCAGTAGCATAGCATGCATACAAAATTCCAGTCCCTAAAGCCATAGAACTTAAGAAGCAGTTAAGACAACTGTTAGAACAGGGACTCGTCAGACCCAGTGTCTCACCTTGGGGTGCACCCGTTCTCTTTCAAAAGAAGAAAGATGGAACGTTAAGACTCTGTATTGACTACAGAGGATTGAATCAATTAACAATTAAAAATAAGTATCCTATCCATAGGATTGATGAACTTCTAGATCGATTAAGTGGAACCCAAATGTTCACAAAGATAGATCTCAAATCTGGGTACTACCAGATCAGAATCAAGGAACAGGACATCCCGAAGACAGCATTCAATACTCGCTATGGGCATTATGAGTTCAAAGTCATGCCGTTTGGATTGGCTAATTCCCCGACGACATTTAATTGTCTTATGTAGGATATTCTCAGAGAATACTTGGATGATTTTGTTCTCGTCTTCTTTGATGATATCTTGGTATACTCAAAGAATGCTGCAGATCATAAAGATCATGTGCGCAAGGTCCTGGAAATCCTAAGGAAGCACCAACTCTTTGCAAAAAAGAGCGTGTTCTTTTTTTGTTTGACCAGGTGGAATACTTGGGATTCGTAGTGTCTAAAGATGGGATTTCTCCTGACCCCGCAAAGATCCAAGCAGTCGTAGATTGCTTGGCCGGAACCCAAGACGGTGAAAGAAGTCAGAGGATTTCTAGGATTAACTGGATGGTATAGGATCTTTATACCCAGGTATGCTCAGATAGCATCCCCTTTAACTAACCTTCTCAAGAAGAGTACCCTTTTTCAGTGGACTGCTATGTGTCAGAGTGCCTTTGATAAGCTGAAGACAGCCTTAGTAACCAGCCTTGTCCTTAAATTGCCAGATTTTACCAAAACTTTTGAGGTAATTACTGATGCCAGTGGGTTTGGGCGGTGCTCTTATACAGGAAGGTCATGCAGTAGCCTATGAATCCAGAAAAGCAGAACACATGAGAGAAATTATGACGTCCATGACTTGGAGTTACTCTTAGTAGTTTATGCCCTGAAGTTGTGGAGACATTATCTTTTGGGAGAGAGGTTCACCTTGATGACAGATGGATCTCAACATGCGTCAAAGGAGATGGATGCAGACCTTGCGGGAATTGGATTTTGAAATTAAGTATCGGCCAGGGAAAGAAAATGTGGTGGTAGATGCGCTCATCAGAAAAACCTCCTTGCTTGCAATTATAGTGATGTCAAATCCATTGATCAGTGAAGCAAGGGAGAGAATCATGCAATTATAGTGGTGTCAAATCCATTGATCAGTGAAGCAAGGGAGAGAATCATGCATGACAAATTCTTTGCCCCTATTAATACCCTTCTGATGTAGGAAAGCAAGACTCCTCAGGAAATGAGTCAAGTTCTTGGGTACAAATTGGATGAAGGATGCATGTATTATAAAAATCGACTATGAATTCCCAATGATGAGGGAATAAAGGGAAGGATTATGAGAGAAGCCCATGAGAACCTGATAGCTGGACATCCAGGGTTTATAAAAACCTATATGTCTATGAAGAAAAGCTTCTTCTGGCCAAGACTCAAAAAGGATGTACTTGATCATGTGCGGCAATGCTTAATGTGTCAGCGAGTTAAGGCAGAGAGAGTCAAGATGCCAGGGAAACTGCAGCCTCTAGACATTCCACATATGAAGTGGGAATGTATCAGTATGTACTTTGTCACTGGATTACCTTCAGTGCAATCAGGTTACAACTCCATTTTTGTGGTAGTTGCAGACTAACCAAAGTTGCCCATCTGATTCCAGTGAAAGAAACATACACTGCAGTGGATGTTGCTAGAGTCTTCCCCTTAAAGAGATATTTAGATTGAATGGCTTACCCAGGAGGATAGTAAGTGTGATAGAGATCCCAAGTTCACATCAAAATTCTGGACTACATTCTTTGAAGCAGTAGGAATATTCTTGGATCTCAGTACAACCTATCACCCTGAAACAGATGGCCAAACTGAAAGAGTGAATCAAGTAATAAAAGATATTATTCGGTCATGCTGTGGTGGCAGGGAAGCTAAGAAGTGGTTAAACCATTTGCATCTGGTCGAATTTGCTTACAATGCTTGAATGCTTTCTTTTGTATATCTCTCTCTCAAAAAGAATAGTCATTCCTATGGCTAATTCTTTAGCAAAAGAATGCTTCTCATTGATAAATTCTTATTTCAAAACCAAACTCTAGGCTTGTTAAGCTAGAGAATAAGAAAATGGTATTTTTATGCTTTTATGTTAACAAAATAATGGTTAATTCTTTTAGATTATTTATAAGTAGTTAAAAACTACTTTGATTGATTCTAAATGAGAAATAGATTATCTTATCAAATTTAGAAAAGAGGAATAATGGAATTAGCTCTAGTGGGATAATCATAATTAAGTTTATGATTATGGTTAAAATTATGATTTAAATTCATAGTTTAGATTTAAGCTTAAGAATAGATCTTCTATCATATTTGCATTACAATGTTTTATTCTTTGAAGAAAATTAAAAATTATCAGTAATAGCAGCAAAGCTATGGCAAAATCTTCAGAAAATAATACATATTCTATTTTTATGCATAATGCTAAAAGAGGACTTTCTACCATATTCTAGGATTGGACATTCTATGCAAAAAGAATGATTTTCATCATATTCATGGGAAATAAATTTTTAGTATTTATGTATAAATATTTAATTAAAAGACAAGATGAACTTTTGGTAAATTTATTTTTATGCAAAAAGGGAAATTCCCATGATAATTGAGTTCCAAGTAATTAAATGATAAAAGAGAAATTTTTGGTATATTAAAATAATGGATATTTTTATTTAATTTAAAGAGGAATTTTAGATAAATTTATTTTATGCATAAGAAATTTTTAATTTGATAAAAGAGGAATTCCCATGATATTTGGAACTCAATCATTTAAATATAAAAAAGAGAAATTTTAAGCATATTCAAAAAGATGGATATTTGTATTTAATTAAAAGAAGAATTTTTATGGTATTTTAAGTAGAGAAAGGTTTAAATTAAATTTTGGTGACAAAAGAAGAATTTTCACCATAATTCCACCTAGAGAATTAGGGTTGATAATTAAATTTGTAGAAAGAACATTCTTAGATATTTTATGTGGATAAATCACCAAATTTATATTTACCCAAAATTAGATTAATGGAAGAAGAGTATTTTTATAAAAATTTGATATTCTCATATAGAACCATTTCTTAATCTATTATGGTTAGGAAGGAATGAAGTTCATAAAGTTGAAATTTTCCTTATGGTTATTAGAAGTTCAGTAAATGTTTATCTAAAAAAAATCTTTAGAATCAAAGTTAGAAGTAAACCAAATAATTTTGGTTAGACCACGATTGTGAGAGGGGCGACCATTAAACTACATGCCCATTTCTCGATCTGAATCAAGCAAAAACCTCATGAGACCAATTCCAATTCTTGACACAAAGAATAGACTACCGTTGAATTAGTGTAGTTTTCCCATAACCGAAATCACCAAGAATCTAGTTGAAAATTTAGTCAAATGATGGGTAGATTACCCTGATGAGAGATCAATGAGACTCTCATTAAGAAAATATGGATTAAGGAAAAAGGGTTTTGTGGAACCAATCTGGAACCGAGAATTCTACTTACATAGAACCTCTGTTTTCTTTTAAAGGACTATTTTATGCCAGAATGCTGGAGGAAGCATTTGGTATGTGTTTAACTAAGAAGAGACTCGTTGTAATAGCTTGCGGGGATCGTCGAGGGACCTCGCTTGTGGCAAAGCCTGCCGAGGTCCTGACGAGCCTCGGTATGGTTAAAATGGTCCGCTTCCAGTGGTACAATGGGCGAGGACCGACGAAGCAGTCCCTGAGTGAAGTGCTAGGTCACCTAAGTAGGATCCTAGAGGGTTCTGACCAGGTGATGCACGGGCTCGTGGTTTCTAGGACACCCATGCATATGTCGAGGAAGATACGGATGAACTGAAAAGAATGACTTTTGTGAATTGACTTTTGATATTGGATCTCGTTGGTTGACCAGCAGGTCTTCAACGGAGAGTCCGGATGATATGTTTTGTAAAACAATGGACTCAATATTTTGGAGGATTATGATCGGTAATACTATGATTTCATTGAAAGATTGTTTTAAAGATAGCCAAATCTATTATAATGGCAAATTCATATTAGGTGTGTAAGTGGTATGCCTACCTTAAATTTTTCTTGAAGCACTGGCTAGGGGACATGGGAACTCTTTTCCTCGATACCCGAGCAAAACATAACCAAATTTTTATAAAGGAATCCCACCAATACAGTGGTTGGGCGGTTGGCTAACCCATGGGTCGGTTGAGGCTAGATCGAGGGATTCTTGCGATACAAATAGTTACGATTAAGTTACGTTAGTTAGACTAAGTCCTAGAAGACCCTTGTTCTGTGTGGGAGGGATTTAACGGTTGTGCCTATATGGCCAAACAACCACCCATGCAATGCTACCATTGCTCTAGGACCTCACCACTGATTAGCTGAGATGACCACATGTATAAGGATTGTCCACCAAGAACAGGCTCAACAGGAAAAGATCATGAAGCTAATCCCAGTACTAGCATTAACTTGCTAAGTGTAAGAGATAGCTTCATCCATACGATCCCTCTCAACACCATGACTATATTGCAGAACAGATAGAGGGCCGCAGCACACGCTGCAGGCAGAGGTATCGACCTCACAAGTTCAAGGACAAGAAAAGGTCTTATCTTCAAAGAATGTCCCTAAACAAGCCCGAGCAACTAGACACTTGAGAAAGAAAACCACAAAAATCGCAAAGGGGATAGCCGGGTAGTAATTAAGAGTGTTTTAGAAGATGGCACCACCACACATGCATCAATTTCTTTGTAAGAAGGAGAACAAATTCTACCTTCATCCACCTGAGCTAGGGAACCGATTGACACTAGCCATCTCCCTAAAAAGCTTGCTGAATATCCTAATCCCATCGAGGAAAAGGAAAGACTCTTGGCAGCCCAAGAATTGGTTCGAGACTACCAAGATTAGATTGAAGATGAGCCTCCAACTGCTTACCTAGAGCCATGCCCCTCGGTCTCCAATGTGTAACCCACAGAAGAGGCTCAAGTATATCGTAGTGAGCTTTCAGATCAGTCACCCCCTCATAGGAAGAATCAAACACATAGGTCCCCATCCACATACCTTATACAAATAAGACCTTGAGGACAGGCCAAAGGGACCTTCCTGAAGGAAGAACTTCTTCTCCTAACAGACCTTATTGGTCTCTCTTCCTTCCTCTCTTCTCAGGTCTAGATCTCCATTGGCACCTTGCTTCAAGGTAGCCCAAGCTTATGGAAAGATTTGAAAGATTGGATGGAGGGACACCTAGGGGCAAGCATGTAAGAGTCCATGGAGCTAGACAACTCTAATGTTGAAAGATCCCTGCCCCCTCCGCGCAACGAATTCAGGGGTGCTAGCAGTGAAAGTTGCACTTCTTGCGCAAGACAGAGTCTCCCACTTGGGGCCTCGCCCACAAATATCTTGACAAGAGACTAATCTCTCGGTTCTTCCAAAACCAAACCTGGAAAAACTTGCCTAACCCAGAAGGCATAGGCGATTCCTCCAAGAAAAATTATTCTGACGACGTAGTCATAAGAGTCTTAAATTACCCTTTTTCTTTCGAACCGAACCCGCAGGTCACATGGCCGGGTCAAGGGAGGAACTTGCACTTGGATCATAGAGACCAACGCTTTTTTCCCCATTAAGAGACATATCCATTGATTCTTTTCCATAGAACAAGGATTATCCGTGATTTACTTCAACTGTCGTAACTTAACAAAATTGAGTCTTATTTTAGGGATCCATCAGTTCAGCCTAACCCCATCCAACCACTCTATTGATAGGATCCATTTATAAATTTGGTTATGTTTTGCCCTGGGTACCAGGGAAAAGAGTTCCCAGGCCCCCTAGCCGACGCTTCAATTAAAATTCAAGATAGTCACACCACTTACACACCCAATATGAAATTGCCTTTTTCAGATATTTTCAGTTGTCTTTAAAACAATCTTTTAATGAAACCATAGTATCACTGATCATAATCCTCCAAAATATCTAGCTTGAAATCCAATTTCCAATCATTCCTTCATCGGTATTACTATGGCATCATTGGCAACCAGAATGCCCACCACATGCTCACTCACCTTTTCAGTAGTTCCTAGCTCATAGTACCTGGGAATATAATCACATAAGAGAATCCAGATGGACTCTCCATTGAAGATCAGTAAGATCAACCAACAAGATCCATATAAAAGAGCCATGGACTCATCCGTTGAAGACAAGTAAGGCCAATCAACCAGATCCATGCACGTGGTCACAAAACAACTCCAACTCATTTTTCTTCCCCGACGCATGTGTGGGTATCTTTGGTGACCCAGAGCCCGAGTACCATATGGTCAGCACCCTCTAGGCTCCTTCGCAGGTCACCTAGTGCTTCACTCATAGGCCGCTTCCTTGGTCCCTCATCCACCGTATCGGAAGCTCACCTTTTTAATCGAACCGAGGCTGGCCGACCATGCCACGCGAGACATCCTTCATTGACTCTCTGTTAACTGGTTGCAACCTTATCACATAGGTCCTCATGAGACCTTAATCTACAAGATAGTCAAAATGCTTCCCAGCATTCTTGACATAAAACAATCTTTTAAAAACAGGTTTCATATAAAATTACAGTTTTCAACAACTCCCATCTTTCCACATCTAGGTCATTTCTCATTATTCCACATTCTTCTACATTAATTCACATCGCACATTCCAAATCCATTCATATCCATTCCCATCATCCTACATCCATTCTCATCATCCTACATCCATTTCCATCATCCTACATCCATTCTCATCCACTCACATCATATCACATCCATTCAGATCCATTCACCTCACATCACGTCCATTTAGATCCATTCATCTCACATCACATCTATTCAGATCTATTCACATCTATTCACATCTATTCAGATCTATTCACATCTATTCACATCTCTTCACATGTATTCATTTCTATTCACATCTATTCACATCTATTCACATCTATTCACCTCTATTCACATCTATTCACATCTATTCAGATCCATTCACCTCACATCACATCTATTCACATCCATTCAGATCTATTCACATCACATCATGTCCATTCACATCCATCCACATCACATCACATCCATCCACATCTCACATCACATCTATTCACATCTATTCACATCACGTCCATTCACATCCATCCACCTCACATCACATCTATTCACATCTATTCAGATCTATTCACATCACATCACGTCCATTCACATCCATCCACATCACATCACATCCATTCACATCCATCCACATCACATCACATCCATTCATATCCATTCATATCACATCACATCAATTCATATCCATCCACATCTCATCCATTCATATCACATCACATCAATTCATATCCATCCACATCTCATCACATCCATCCACATCACACCCATTCACATCCATTCACATCCATCCACATCCACATCACATCCATCCACATCCATCCACATCTCATCACATCCATTCTCATCACATCACATCCATTCACATCCATCCACATCACATCATGCCCATTCACATCCATTTACATCACATCACATCCATTCTCATCACATCACATCCATTCACATCACATCCATTTACATCTATTCAGATCCACATCACATCACATCCATTTACATCTATTTAGATCCACATCACATCACATCCATTTAGTACAGTTACTCTACTTTCAATACTGATAGAACTTTTCTAAGTTTTTGCCAATTGCTTGGCTTAGTTGAAGGTAACTTTTTCTTCATCCCATTAAATCTACGTATCAGAGTATTGTTGAAGGTTTAAAAAGGAAAAATGGACTTTATCAGAAATTTATAGTAAAAACTTAGAAAGAGCATTTACGTATTGTGTTTTCATTCCTTAAGCTTCATTAATGAAAACTAAATCTAAATTTTTGTGTACTTATTGAATCCTTGATCCTCCCAGGATTCTAGATTTCCTTTTTCTGATTAAGAATTATCCAAGTTTTCTTGATAGATATTTTTCCATTCATTCTCAAATTTCTCAAAATAAGATATATTCAATATTCTTCTTTTTGAATAAAAGCTTCATGAGACTTACAAAATCAATTCTACCCATATTTTTTAATAAAAATGATAATACTTAGAATTTCACTTTTGATAAATACTCATATTTTGAATTATGCCAAAAATTCCTCTTTTAACACTTAATTGATTGGATCTCAAATATCATGAGAATTCCTCTTTTTACATCAAAATTGTTATGCATAAAAATAAATTTATCAAAAATTTCTTTTTTCTCTTAATTAAATATTCATGCATAAATACTAAAGAAGTATTTTTCCATGAATAAGATAAAAATCATTCTTTTTGCATAAAATATCTAAACCTAGAATATGGTAGAAATTGCTCTTTTAGCATAATGCATAAAAATAAGATATGTATTTTTTTCTCAAAACTTTGCCATATCTTCACTACTATTAGTGATAATTCTCAATTTTTTTACTTGAATAAAAACTTGTAATGAAAATATGATAGAAATTCTTCTTTTAAGCTTAAAATTAAACTATGCATACATATCATAATTTTAACCATAATTGTAAGCATAATTATGATTATTCCCCTTGATTAGGCTAAATTAAACATTCCTCTTTTTCCAATTTGTTAGGATAATCTTTTTCTCATTTAGAGTGAGTTAAAGTAATTTTTATCTACTTATAAACAATCTAAAAAGAAATAACCATTATTTTTACTAACACAAAATCATGAAAATATCAATTCTTAATCTCTAGCTCATCAAGCCTAGAGTTTAGTTTTGAAATAAGAGATTATCATTGAGAAACATTCTTCTGCTAAAGATTTAGCCATAAAGATGACTACTCTTTAAGAGAGATTTACTTAAGGGAAAGCATTATAATTAAGCATAAAGATTAACTTAATTCTAATTAGACATTAAGAATCTTAGGGAAAGCTTGATTTGAATAAAAACCATCATTTTAAAAGCTCTCAATCTTGAGAGGGGTTGAGAAGAAGAAAGTCATTGAGATAATTGAAAAAACCATAAAAATTAGTCTTATCTCTAAGTTTGGCTTGATTCTTTAATTAGCAGTGAAGCCCCCAACCAATCACAATTCGCTACCAAGAGGAGAAGAGAAAACTTCAAGAGTTGTTGGAGAGAGAGAGAGAGAGAGAGAGAGAGAGAGAGAGAGAGAGAGAGAGAGAGAAGCTCCAAGCTCCCCAAGAGAAGAGGAAAATTTAGGGATAATAGAAATATGCTTATTTTAAGATAATATTGGCATGGTATAGCTCAAAGATGAAAATACAAAGAAATGAGGGTTTATTTATAGGTGACGGAGGCCACTAACCAAGTCCAACTGGGTTCTAGAGCCTTCCAGCTTCAGTTTAACCCAATTTGGACAAGATTTGGATCAGTTTGGCTCCCTTTTTTATCCAGTTTGCTCTAGGAGAGAGAAGAGATAAAAATATCACATTGTTTTGAATTAAAAAACCCAATCAATGATGATGATGAAGGTTTCTAGCTCAAGTGGGATTCCCACCTTACTGAGGTGTCAAAAATGCATCATTTCAACTAAATATCTCATTTTTTACTAATATACTATAGTTTTTAACTAATAAACCTTGTACTTAGTCAACTCTTCATCTTACGTGAGCATTTACTCATTTTTGGGTATTTTCTTTTATTCTTTGCATTTATCTCATCCCAACACTTGAATTAATCCTTTTAGTCCATTGGAACCTTAATTGAACCATAATCCATTTTTTTTGAAATTGTAGACCCTTAGGCTAAGGTCCCTTATATACATATTTTCAATTAATTTCTAAAGCACATTGGAAAGATAATTTTAAACTTTTGTTTCAAGGGAATCCATTTTAGACATTAGGAGAATTTTTGTATCCAAAGATATCTCAATTTTGAATTACCTCTCTCTAGACATTTTCTCTTTCTAGGCCAAAACAAGGTAAAACAAGATCTTTTTCCATTTCTGATGGGGGGATGTCATGAGAATATATTTTAAGTCCTCTTTAAGAATATTATTTTCCCCTCTTGAGTAATTTGGGGACGCCTAGGTTACTCTTGCGTCATGCCGGCTAGGTTAATATTGTGGGTGACACCACTATAAATATTAATACGTGCGGTATATGACGTATGCTTGGGCCCATCTATGATTATTTCAGTTAGGTTTGTATGGGAGGGTGATTCCTGGGGTACTTACGCCTGGTAGTCATGAGTTGGTAATGGTTTGTGACTGTTTAATATTTATGGGATTAATTTAATTATTAATTAAGCTTATATTTTCAGGTGATGAAGATTACGAGGATTGATGAATAATGTCGAGGAGAATGTTTCTTATGAGCATCATATTTATTTTTACAAGCGTAGCTTGTAACCTTAGTAGTTGATTTTTCCATTTTGATACATTGGAAAAAATACATTTATAATGTTGAATTTATTAAAGTCTAAAGGCTTTACCCTAGCCCCAATTTTTGGGACACTCTATTTTTGTTGTGGAAGACTGTCGTGCTCTCTAAAAGCACACTTTGTATATTTTTGGGGGCCATGCCCTTTTTTTGATGAAAGCTAATAAAAATACTCTTGTGCGGGGAAGGCCACGCACAAGGGGGGGGAAGATTGCACCCAGCATGATTGTCTTGGAGCTAAGTATTATGTTTGCTATGTTTTTGTTCAATTTATTTGATTTTGTTGAAACCTGCAAAGCATGTGTTTTCATGGTTGAATTTATGTGTTGAATTTCTCAAGTGTTCCACAAGCTATCCTAGAGAACGATTCCGTTTTGAGTGGTATCAAAGCTTGGGCTAGGAGATTTGTGGAAAGGTGGGAAAGGTCTTCATCAACACAACTCTCAAGAAAGTTGCAGGCTTTTAACCAGTGGGCAAAAGAAGGGTTTGTGGTCTTTAACCAAAAATTCAAATTCTCAAACTAGCTCTACTTCTCAAACCCACTCTTCCCAAAACCATTCTTCTTCATTAAAAAGTGGTTTTGCTCAAAGCTTCATGAATTTCAGATCTGACCGTGTAGATGGATTCCCCATAGCCAAAAACCTCATGTGGTTTGCTCAGTTTTTGCAAAGGTTCAAGGTAGAAGTAATCTATAATGGACGGACTGCATGCTGTGTGAATTTTGAGCCATGAAAAATAAAGAAAATCAAGCAAAGTGATGCTCCGATTTGCAGCCTCACGGGCGAAAACGTGAGAAGAAGAAGATTACAAAAAAAAATCACTAATTAAGCTTAATCTCAATTAAGCCACATTCTCAATTTAACCCAATTCTACTTTTCCTAAGCCCAATGCATGTCACATCAACTTTTGGAGCTTTCACACTACCTATTTACCTATTTTAAGGGAAATTCCAAAGAATTACAATTTTCAGATTTTTGGGTGCAGAAAATTGATTTTTCAGGGCTCAAAGAGGCTTAAAAAGGCCAAATAAATGCCAAAAAATTCCAAAATAATTTCTAAAAAATTTTGAAAACTCTCAGAAATTATTATAGAGGTTTGGCCAAGTTTTCAGAATGGTTTGAGAAGTGTTCAAGGTGTAGAAAATTATTTTTTCAGCATTTCGACTTGTAAGATTCCTCCCCAGCCTCTCAAGATGTCCAGCATCTTCCCGTGTAATTAAATCCCTCTTCAGAAATATAAAAGATCTTGTCTCTGCCTGTTTTGACTTAGAGAGAGAAAATATTCTAGAGAGAGAATATTCAGATTTTGAATATTTTTAGATAGAAAAAATTCTCATATTATTAAAATAAGTTTCCCTGAACAGAAATTCAAAAAGAAATTTCTAATGTGCAATTGGAATTAATTGGAAATGGGTGTAAAGGACCTTAGCCTAAGGGTCTAGATTTTCAAAAAAAATTAGATTATGGTCCAATTAAGGTTCCTGTGGGCCAATAATCTATGTGTGGGGAGGAGATAAATCTAATTTGTAAAAGAAGATACCCAAAAATGAGTAAATGCCCACATAAGATGAAGAGTTGACTATGTACAAGGTTTATTAGTAAGAAACTATGAGTAATATCAAAAATATAAGATATTTTGGGTATAATGATTCCATTTTGACACATATGTAAGGAAGGGGAGTCCCTTCAATGAGGCGCCTACTTCACATGCTTGAATGAGTTTTAAACTCAAAAATAATGTGATATTTTTATCTCTCCTCTCTCTTGAACCAAACCAAATCAAAAAGGAACCAAATCGAATAAAAAAGAAACCAAACTAGGTCCAAATCTAGTCCAAATTCAACCAAACTGAAACCTAGAAAATTCTAGAAATCAGTTAGCTTTGGTTAGAGCTTCCCTCTCCTATAAATAGAACATGAATCCTTTGAAAAAAATAGGAGAATTTTACTATATTAGAATTATGCTGAAATAATACTAATTTTTACTATTCTCTAAAATTCTCTCCAAATTGGAGAAATTGGAGCTTCCCTCTTTCTTCAATCCCCATTGGTGGCTCCATCAACATACTAAACCAATTTATTGGTTGGGGGCCTCTACCGTGAACAAAGAATCAAGCAATTTGTACGGTAAATGGTAAATTTTGATCTTTTCTATAATTTCTCAATGTTTCTCTCTTCTCAACCCCTCTCAAGCTTGAGAAGCTTAATTGGAATGGTTTTTGAATGCTATTAAAGTTAATTGATGAATGGTAGTAAAGAATTACATAAATTGATGAATGCTATTGAAGTAATTGATGAATGATAGTAAAGAATTACATAAATTTCCATTTATGTTTAATTCTAATGGTTTTTATGTAATTTCTCTCTCTCACTCAAGAAATGGTCATACTCTTGACCTATTCTCAATCCAAATGAGCTTTTCATAAAGCTTTTTCTTAATCCAAGATTAATCTATGCTTGAGGCCAAATTAATACCTTTTTTTTTCTATGCTTTTAGTTTATGTATTTTCTCAATATTGATGATTCAATCCATTATGGGTTAATGATCCAATTAGGGATTATTCTAATTATTTTCTTAATGATAAGCTTTATCCCTTATAATAATTGAGATTTATCAGTCATAGCAGTGGAGCTATGGTAAAAATTTTATAAAAATTACACATAAAATAATTTCATTCAAAGCATGAAAAGAGGACTTCCTACCATATTTTAAGAATTATCATCCTAGATTAATTGGAAGATATTCATTGTAATCATAGAGAAATTGATTTTTATATTATGCTTAATTGGATTTCATGCATAGAGGTATGCATAGAAGATTATTATTTTAATGTAAAAGTGTTACTTTTATCATAATTGGATTTCATGCATAGAGGTATGCATAAAAGATTATTATTTTAATATAAAAGTGTTACTTTTATCATATTTGGATTTCATGCATAGAGGTATGCATAAAAGATTATTATTTTAATGTAAAAGTGTTACTTTTATCATATTTGGATTTCATGCATAGAGGTATGCATAAAAGATTATTATTTTAATATAAAAGTGTTACTTTTACCATATTTGGATTTCATGCATAGAGGTATGCATAAAAGATGATTATTTTATTGTAAAAGTGTTACTTTTATCATATTTGAATTTCATGCATAGAGGTATGCATAAAAGATGATTATTTTATTGTAAAAGTGTTACTTTTATCATATTTGGATTTCATGCATAGAGGTATGCATAAAAGAATAAATTTTTTATTATAAAAGTGTTACTTTTATCATATTTGAATTTCATGCATAGAGGTATGCATAAAAGATGATTATTTTATTGTAAAAGTGTTACTTTTATCATATTTGGATTTCATGCATAGAGGTATGCATAAAAGATAAAATTTTTATTATAAAAGTGTTACTTTTATCATAATTGGATTTCATGCATAGAGGTATGCATAAAAGATATTTTTTTATACTAAAGGTGTGATTTTTATCGTAAATGGATTTTATGCATAAATTAGATGTATAAGAGAAATTCTTTTATTCTAAAAGTGTAATTCCTACTAAATTGAATTTATGCATAGAAAGATGCATAAAAGATTGATTTTTAATTCAAAAATGTCTTTCTCATCTAAATTGAATTTATGCATAGGAAGATGCATAAAAGATTGATTTTTAATTCAAAAGTGTATGCATAAAAGATTGATTTTTAATTCAAAAGTGTCATTCTCATCTAAATTGAATTTACGCATAAGAAGATGCATAAAAGATTGATTTTTTAATTCAAAAGTGTCATTCTTATCTAAATTGAATTTATGCATAGGAAGATGCATAAAAGATTGAATTTTAATTCAAAAGTGTCTTTCTCATTTAAAATGAATTTATGCATAGGATGATGCATAAAAGATTGATTTTTATTTCGAAAGTGTTATTCTCTTTAAAATGGAATTTATGCATAAATAGATGCGTAAAGAAATCTTATATCAAATATAAGAATTCTCTTGTATTCTATAAATAGATATTGAGATAGGATGTGATAAGATGTGATAGGATGTGATAAGAGGTGTATGAGATGTGATAAGATGTGATAAGATGCATATGAGATGTGATGGGATGTGATAAGATGTGTATGAGATGTGTTAGGATGTGATAAGAGGTGTATGAGATGTGATAAGATGTGATAAGATGCATATGAGATGAGTTAGGATGTGATAAGATGAGTTAAGATGTGATAAGAGGTGTATGAGATGTGATAAGATGTGATAAGATGCATATGAGATGAGTTAGGATGTGATAAGATGAGTTAAGATGTGATAAGATGTGTATGGGATGAGGTAAGAAGTGTATGTGATGGGATAAGATGTATATGGGTTGTGATAGGGCGAGAATGGATGTGATGTAAAAGAATAGATGTGAAGGCGTATGTGGTTATATGAATGGGAATGTGGAAATGGATGTATAAATGGGAGTGTGGATGTATGAATGTGAAAATGGATGTATGCATGTAGATGTGTATGTATAGATGTGAATGTGGATGTATAGATGTGAATGTGGATGTGGATGTGGATGTATGTATGTATGTGGATGTGGATGTATGAATGAGGATGTGAAAATGGATGTATGCATGTAGATGTGGATGTATGGATGTGAATGTGAATGTGGATGTGGATGTGGATGTATGGATATAGATACGGATGTGGATGTATGTATGTGTATGTGGATGTATGAGGATGTGAAAATGGATATATGCATGTAGATGTGGATGTATGGATGTGAATGTGGATGTGGATGTGGATGTATGGATGTGGATATGGATGTGTATGTATGAATGCGGATATGGGATTGGATGTATGATGTGGATGTACGAACATGGATATGTATGTAGAATAATGAATGTGAATGTGTATGTGAAATAATGTGTCGTCGATATGAGTAAATGGATGAGAATGAGTACACATTGAATGGAATGTGGAATAAGTAATGTGGACTGAGGAGGGATAATGTGGAAAGACGAGAGTTCGATATAGAAACTGTATTTTGTGACTGTTTGTAAATGACTGTTTTATGTCAAGAATGCTGGGGAAGCATTTTGACCGTCTTGTGGATTAAGGTCATGGAGACCTAACTGATAAAGTTGCAACTGCTGTGTGACGGAGAGTCAACGGAGGACGTCTCGCGTAGCAAGGTCGACCGAGGACTTGACCAGTCTCGGTTCGATTAAAATGGTGAGCTTCCGGTACGGTGGATGAGGGACCAAGGAAGCGGCCCATGAGTGAAGCGCTAGGTCACCTGCGAAGGATCCTAGAGGGTGCTGACCATACGGTGCTCAGGCTCTGGGTCGCCGAAGATACCCACACGTGCGTCGTGGAAGATATTGGAACAAGGAGTAAGAGTTGTTTTCTGAAACCGGGCATGGATCTGGTTGATTGACCTTGCTGGTCCTCAACGGATGAGTCCATGGCTCTCTTATATGGATCTGTTGATTGATCTTGCTGATCTTCAACGAGGATTCCATCTTGATTTTTATATGTGAAAATATTACCGGGTACTATGAGCTAGGAACTATTAAAAAGACCCCTGAGTGAACAGGTGGTGAGCGTTCTGGTTGCCAATGATGCCATAAGTACACCGATGAATGAATGATTGGAAATATGGATCCAACCAGAGATTTTGAGGATTGTCATCAGTAGACATAATGGTTTCATTAAAGGATTGTTTTAAAGTTAGTTGATGCTGAGAAAAAGGCAATTGTGTAAGTGGTGTGACTAGTTTTATGTTTGCATGGACTTCCGGCTAGGGGGCCTAGGAACTCTTTTCCCTGGTACCCGGGACAAAACCTAAGCAGATTCCTAATTGGATCCCATCACTACAGTGGTTGGGCGGCTGGCTAACCCATGGGACTGGATGGGGTTAGGCTGGACTGATGGATCCGTAAATCGAGACTCAAATTCTGTTATTACGATAGATAAAGTAAATCTCGGATAGTAATTGTTCTATGGATAGGAATCAACGGCTGTGCCTCTTGATGGGAAAAAAAGCGTTAATCCCAATGATCCAAGTGCAAGTTTCTTCCTTGATTTGACCGAGTATCTTTATAGGTGCAGTCGGATCAGCTTGATCAATAATGGTCTTGACTACGTTAGAGTAAAAAGTTATCCTGGTGGAGTCGCCCGTGCTTTTCGGGTAAGGGGAGTTTTTCCGGGTTCGGTTTTGGAAAAACCGATGGATTAGTCTCTTGTCCAGATATCCGTGGATGAGGCCCCGAGTGTGGGACCCTGCCCCGCGCAAGAAGTGCTACTTCCGCTGCTAGCACCCCGAATCCATTGCGTGGTAGGGACAGGGATCTCACAGTTGGTATCCGAGCAAATTGGCTAATAAAGATCCACTGAGAAGCCAAATATGTCAAAAATTTATCAAGAAGCACAAAAAGGTTGTAATTGTGTGATATAATTCATACAATTTGATATTCAAACTGAAAATTCGTAAATTAGTAATTGGGTCTTCAAATGGAAGTACCGCAATTGTATGGAACCCTGACTTGCTTGAGGCCTAGACATGATGGCATTTACCTTATAGTTCCAAGTACCATGACTACCCGTATATACCGAGGGTATAACTGCAACTCTTTACCAGCACTATATACGAGTAAATCTAAGACTTGAAATTATAAGCATTAATGCTATCCAATTGATGAATTCGAATGTGGTTGATATGATTTTTAATTCTGTTTGAGAACTGATGAATTGATTTGGATTCTGATTGAAAAATGATGATTTCTGAAATTTAGTTGAAATATAATAACTTGAGCGAAACCACAATGAGGATGAATGGGACGAGTCCCTGTGATGATATTCATGACTAGAATGATGATAATGATTTCAGCAAATCACTATGAGATTAGTGGATTGTGCTGTCAAATTGCTACTCTTAACACTTGACACGGTAGATCAAGTTAAGGGATGACAAATTGAGAACTTTCTTGACTAAAATTCCCATGGAGGAATGTTCGGAAAGAAATTTTTCAGTCTAATGGACCATTATCGTGTTAAAGATATGAATGATATGATCTGAATGAATTGTTATTAAATGATGAGTTCTATATAAGGGATATTTTTCCCAGTATTCTGTTGGGTTAACCAGAATATAAGAACCCCAGAATAAATCGGATCTTAAGAAAAAGAGTTGTCCTCTACCTTGCGAGATGAGGACATCTCGCATTTTTTTAAAGTGGGGTAGAATGTAAGATTCCTCCCCCAGTCTTCGAGGTATACAGGAGTAAGAACCTCTCTTTCTGATCTTAATTATTCCCTCTCAAAAATAAAAGAAAGATTCTGTTTAAAAAGGAAGACCCTTTTCCCAGAATACTTTCTCAGGAGCCCCACCTATTTTAAGGATTCAAAACGATGAGTTCAGAAGTGAGAACTGGTGTTTTGGATGCCAAGGTTTTGGCATCAGTTAAAAGATTGCCCGACTCCTGCCATGTCAAGGGCACAGGAAAGTTAAGAACCCCAAATTCAGAGACCAATCCCTTCATACCATTCTAATCAGGGTCCGTCTCACCCAAGCCAGGGTAACCCCAGAAGAACTCCAGCTCATCCATCTGCCTCTGTCCAGAATAACCTCAGAATTCCTTTCCAGAACTAGGGCAACCAAAGAGAAAGAATTCCGCCTCAGACTGCAGCCAGAGCAGTCGCAATTTCAAATGTAGTAGAAGAGGAAAAAGGATAGATCTATGCTACAATTGAAAACCAAGGGCCTAACCAACAATTCTCAGTCATCCATACTCCAGCAGAGTATCAGGGTAAACCAAGTAATCGAAGATGTATATACTTCGGTCATGCTGTGGTGGCAGGGAACCCAAGAAGTAGCTAAGCTATCTGCACCTAGTCGACTTCACCTACAATGCTTCTTATCACAGAAGTATTGGGATGAGCCCTTTTAAAGCTCTGTATGGACAAGATTTCTTAACTCCTTTAACTAGGTCCGACCCATTGATTAGGGTCGAGATGCCCAGACAAATGCTTGACGACATGGAGCAATAGATGCAGGTAATTCATAAAGATATAAAAGTTGCCCAGGATGGATAGAAACAGTATGCAGATAAGAAGAGGACAGTCAGAGAATTCAAGGAAGCAGATATGGTCTTCACTCGAGTACGACCCAAAAGAAGTTCTTTATCTCTTGGGAAGTATAAGAAGTTATCCCCCAGATATTGTGGGCCATATCTGATTTCAAAGAAAGTAGGTGACAGCCTACGAGCTTCTTCTACCTCCTCATCTCAAAGTTCATAATGTATTTCATGTAAGCCTTTTGAAAGAAAAAAAAATGTGCCAAGCCCAAATCATGGAAAGACGGTAAAACTTCAGTGGTAAGATACACCGTCGGCTTCTAGGTTATGCTAGTTCCTTCTTTTATATAAGTCGTAACTCTTACTTGTCGCTCGCAGTAATCTTACTTCCATCGATCTCCTTTCTTTCTTAATCTCTTTTATGGCTTGGCAGCAGGACTTGGTTTTATCCCCATGATGATTTCTCACCTTCAAGACGCAAGCGAGTCTGTGAAGAAGGATTTTATGGAACTGTATGAGCGCTCAACTTTCCCTCACTTGGGAACTTCTGTAGCTCAGACCAAATGGCAGACCTATCGAGACATAACTAGGGTAACACCGTGTGGTCAACAGCACTTTCGTAACAATGTCCGCTTGGCTATGGTTATTGAAGCTTTGGGTTTGGGTCCCCGATACTATTGCGTGATGATATCAAGGCATGGTGGGTTTTCTGAGCGGGTCTTCTTACTTGCGTGTTTTCTTCCTCACCAGAAGATATGCCTTTATCCCATTTTTGGCTTGCCTCTTAAAGGTCCTTTTATTAGGTCACCTCATAGCAATGATGTAGGTGCTACAATAACCAGCCGAATTATTCCCATAGATGAGTTACCTTACACGTGTGCAGCTTGTGAGTGCTGCTTTTGTGACCATATGATGGACGGGCTTATGGAATTGTAAAAAGTTCTTCTATCTTATTGTATATGTTTCAAGAGTGAATAAAGTTGAAATCTTTGTTCTTGTCTTGAGTCTTGCTCTCCTTGAGGCTTTTCTTGGTGGTTAATCTTTATTAAATTTTCTCTTAGTCTTATATTCGTGCATCTTGCGAAATTACCCCCAGTTTACGAGATGAGGGCATCTCGCGTTTTCAAGTGGAAGAGAATGTAAGATTCCTCCCCAGCCTCTCAAGATGTCTAGCATCTTCCCGTGTAATTAAATCCCTCTTCAGAAATATAAAAGATCTTGTCTCTGCCTGTTTTGACTTAGAGAGAGAAAATATTCTAGAGAGAGAATATTCAGATTTTGAATATTTTTAGATAGAAAAAATTCTTATATTATTAAAATAAGTTTCCCTGAAACAGAAATTCAAAAAGAACTTTCTAATGTGCAATTGGAATTAATTGGAAATGGGTATAAAGGACCTTAGCCTAAGGGTCTAGATTTTCAGAAATTTTTGGATTATGGTCCAATTAAAGTTCCTGTGGGCCAATAGGATCAATCCATGTGTGGGGAGGAGATAAATCCAATTTGTAAAAGAAGATACCCAAAAATGAGTAAATGCCCACATAAGATGAAGAGTTGACTATGTATAAGGTTTATTAGTAAGAAACTATGAGTAATATCAAAAATATAAGATATTTTGGGTATAATGATTCCATTTTGACACATATGTAAGGAAGGGGAGTCCCTTTAAATTAAAAGAGGATTTTGGAGATAGAATTTAACAGTTTCGTCAGCTGCCTGCTGGGAGTGTTGACCAATTAGCTGATAGTCAACTGTGGTCAGGAGAGGCCTTGAGGTGTATAGTCAGAGCTTCTGGAGGTGAGAGCTAACTAGGGAAGACAACCTGAGGAGGCAGCTAGGCCAGATAGGGAGGTTGGGAGGGTTTTGCAATGTCAAGTGGTCATGTGGAGAAAAAAGGACAAGTGCAAGTCTCACTGGAGCCCTTGGAGCACGGATTTTAGTGTCACCTAGTTTTGATCCCACTATGTTTCTATCTTGTGTGCATACTGGTGATGTATAGAGGCCACTACCCAACCATGACACATTGTTTTGGTGCCCCCAGTGAGGATCAGAAAGCTTTTATTTAGGGCTTTGGTCAGCAGTTTGGAGTCCATATGTTGATCAACTTGGGACCAATGGCTGTATGTGGATATGAAGTGTTCAAAGGTGAGAAGGGAGGGGATGTCTCTCTATTTCTGAGGGGAATTGAGATGGCAGCTTTGAGGAGCAACAGAGAGGATGATGCTTTCAAGATGAAGCTAGTGAGTTTGTTGTTGGAAGATGCAGCCATGGATTGGTTTAAGTATGAGGTAATTGATGCTGATAGAGGAAGCTCGTGCAGATTGAGAGAAGTTCTGATGAGATATTATGGAAAGGCTGACAGTCCAAAGGACATGTGGAGGAAGTTGACCAAGTTGAGTCATGATGAAGAAGATGAAGAGGTGTAGATTTTGCTGACAGGTTTGGAGGTGTATGGAGAAGAATGCTCAAGATTGAAAGACCCACTCACCTTTGAGGAGGCTGTGAAGATAGTTGTGTACCAAGAAAGGAAGATAAGATGGAAATCTGGTCTGTATGTGTCACCGACTAAGCCATGTAAAGTAATTATGATTGATTTGTGTGATTTTTGTCATGTTGGGAGCAACATGAAAGATAAGGAATACTGTGGGAGTGGTGTATCTCAGGATGCCGAGGCTGTTGATTAGCTAGTTTGTGAAGCTATAAAGGTTGTAAGGCCATGGACCCCAAGGTGGAGGTGGAAGATGCTGGCAAGATAGAGGACTGCTCAGAGGTTGTTGAGTTTTCAATGATAGGGTAGGTGGTCCCAAGTGTTTAGAAGACATCATAGGGGCTTGAGTCGGGAACTATTTTATTAGAGGATGTTGATGTGGAGTTTGTAAGCTTTTTTTATGATGGTGTCAGGTGTGAGATAGAAGGCATGTTAGAGGTGCCTTTTTTTGTTTACACAAAACATAATGATACAAACATGATGCAGTCGACATGTGTGAACAATTTGGATAGAGATGTGGATAAGGCTGTGGGTGTTTCGTTGGATGACACCCTGGAAGGTGTCCTTGTTTTGTTTGAAGAATCTGTGGTTACAAGTGTTGGTGAGCAAGCTGATGCATATGTGAATGATGATGAAGAGTGTGTTGATAATGAGAAGTTGTTGGATGTTGTAAGCAAGTTGTTGGATGTTGTAAGCAACCTGTTGGATGAAGAGGCTGAGGATGCTGATGAAGAGGTACAACACGTCTTTGATTTGGGCTCTTTACTTGATGGAGCTCAAGATGGTCTGGCTATGGAGGGTTTTTGTGATGTTGAGGATGTATTGGTGGAATGGAATGGGGGATTGGTGGAGATGCCAAGAATTTCAAAGTGTTTTGCATTGGATGAAGATATTAGAACTAACGAGGTTGAAGGATAGGGACAAGGTCTTACAGTAAATACCATGATGAAGCAGCCAGATGATGGGGGGGAGGACCCTGAAGAGGTATGCAAATAGTGTGCAAGTTCTCGATACAGGTGGCTGGTTCAGTGCAGCGCAGGATGGTTGTTGAGAAGGGTTTTGTACCCATTTGATCTTGGAGGATGATGAGATGCGAGATGATGCTTGTTACTATATATAGAGATGTATAGAGTGTTTGTGGAAGAGAGAGGCTTGAAGCAGAAAGAAGATAGTGAAAACATGAATGTTTTCACTCCAGGGGGTTGGCTATATGTGAGGAGAAAAATGAGCCCCTCCTAAGCTTGATGTATAGATTGGAGCAGTGTGTATATGAGAGTGTAGTGTGAATCCAAGGTGGAAAAAGACATGTGGCAATCAAGGTGATAAAGTGCAGGTGTGCTAAATCAAAATAGCAAGTGCATGGTAAGGCCACTTAAGGATTTGGAAGAGAGCAAGGCGGCAACGGGGTTTGAGTATGAAGAATCAAGTTTTTTAGGGAGGCTAGAGATCACCAAAGAGGGAGGAGAGCACCGACTGCCATTGAGTGGTGTAATAAAGTAGGAACTTTATTCAATAGGGTTAATAATGGGACAAGTCCATGTATAAAAGAGGGGACTTGGACCATGGTTGTAACTTTTGATGATCATTTTTAGAAATGGAAACTTATGTTTCTTGGAGCTCATGGCTTCTCTCTTGGCTTGTGGAAGGCTATTTCCATTCTCTTGGTGAGAGACTAAACACACTTAGGCATCATGTTTACATGGTGATTACTCATATTTTTCATGCATTACATCCCTTCATTCCAATTGGTATCAGAGCTCTTGATTTTGATCATGGGCATGCATGGGTTGTTGGGAAAATTTGCTTGAAAATTTGAGTTCTTTCATTTTTTTTCTCATTTTCTTGTAATCCTTGAGTGATTCTTGACAAATCTTCTCTAATCTTGCTTAATCTCATGGAGATGGTGAGCATTTCATGGAAATTGCTTGAATTTTGAGGGATTTTGGCCAATTTTGCCATTTTTGGACCAAATTTTGGGCCTCTGGACCAAAAATTTGGGACAATCGGGCCAAAACTTAGGGCAAGTGACTAATTGCAATTAACTTTTCTGCTAATCACGTTTAGTAATCATCTTCTTCTTCCTCAAGCTTTCCATAGCCATGGGATGCTCTTCCTTTACCCGTTTTGATACCAAACCTTAGGGTTTTTGTAGAGCTTCTTGAGATCTTTCATTTGAGCCTCTTTCTTGCAAATTTTTTCTCAAGATTTGGGAGCTTGTGAACCTTTCTCCATGGCTGAAAGTTGAGCTTTCATTGCCAAGTTCTACTCAACATAGATGGCTGCAAGCATCATATTATGGTGATTTCTTCTCTCAATGAGCATGGAGACTAGCAATGGGGCTGAATTTTCACTTCCACGTTGAATTTTGGGGCTGATTTTCATTGATTTTCATCGCCTCTTCCATGCCTCCTCCAAGCTATGAAGCTTAGCCACAAGCTTCATGAAGGATTGCTAAGTGTTTTAGCCCTTTTTGGTGAGATTTTGGGGAGCATTTCATGGCCAATGGAGAGGGAGAAATGGTGTTCTTTGGCTGCAAATCAGGGAGCAAAAAGAGGCTACGTTTTTCTTCAACAAGAGGCTTCTTCAACATTTTCTACCATTGAAGCTTTCCGGATGACATTGGTGAGTGGTTTGATCAATTTCTTGCAACTTTGAAGCATTTGGTGGAGCTTGGGAATGGATTAGGGTTGGACACATTCAAACTCCCCTAATTTTCAGAAATTAACCATTAAAGCTTGACCATTCACATGCCAATATTGCTTCTCCATGCATTATTGATGGCAATGGTGAAAGGAATTGATTCCATATGAGCTTGGCCAATTCATAGATCACATTTTGGGGGATTTTCTTCATTATGTCTCATTTGCCATTGATGGAATAGCAAGCTTATGCAATGTTTTTGGAGTCCCTCATGCTCATCTTGATGCCATATGGACACTATGGATGCTATACATAGCCATGCCAATGCTATGTTTTACACATGGGCATAAGAGAGCATAAGTTTTGGAAGCATGCATTTGTCAATATGATGTGAAAGGGATTGTTGGAATGCAATTGCAAATGCCTTGATTGTGGTTAACAAATGCTTATGCAAATGCCATGGTGAGGGCATTGTGAATTGTTGGTTTGTGTTGGAGCTTTTGGATGATGGATTGAGGCATGAGTCCATGCTTTATTGATGAGTTCTAAATTGTAAAAGGGCATGAGTCATGCTCAATACTTGTAAGCCAACAAACTTGTTCTATCATTTGATATTATCCACATCATTTTGTACCTACACTCACCATTGCTACCACTTCAAGTTTCTATAGAATCTAGCAATGTGTGAGGGTACCTTGGCATTGGTTGGAGAGGCCAAGGGGAGAATGGCTTGAACTCTTTGTGCCGTGATTGCTTGGTAAAGCGGTACGAAGGGGGATTAGGTACACCGGTGTGAAGAAATGGCCTCAACCTTCACCTTGGAGGAAAACTCGGTGAAGGGGTGAGAAGAGCTTGGCCGGGAGATCGGCAAGCTTCAACGTGCGTCCTCAACAATCCTCACCATCGACTTTGTGGATGCATTTGGGCAATGGGGCCCCTTTTCCGTCATATTGTGTGGATATTGCAAATGCTTTGATGGACAAAGAGTGCATATGATCTTTCATGACATTGTGGGATACAAAGAGTATTGCATTGTGATTTGAGAAGTTGCATTTTCATTTGAGATTTGGTTCCAATTACAAAGGAGACTCTGGCGGAATTTTTCCAACAAGGGAGCCAAACAAGCTTATTGATTGGAGATTTACCCCATGGATACACTTGAAGAGTTATTCACAACTACCAAGGGGAGAAACACCAATCATTTGTAGCCGGATTGAGCTTTGGGACCGAATTTTGGGAATTTCTGGGATTTTACAAAACCCTAATTCAGTCCTAGGGTTTTTGGGATTAGGTCCGAGTGATTACACGACTCTATTCTACTCCTTGAGAGTTTTCAAATGAGCCATAGAACCCCTTAATCGGATATCACAATCTCGGTCAAAGTAGTCATGTTGACTTTCTGGTCAAAGTCAAACAGAATATACTTCCACTTTGACTGAATCAAAATGCTTTTAGGGGTAGGTTTTATCTTCCGTTAGCTTTCTATAGAGCCGTCAAAATCCTAATTCCGACATATATTTTGCGTTTTAGAGCCAAATTACTACTTTCAGCTGTCCCGCACAAACCCTAAAACAGAGAGTACTTGCCCACACCTAATTCTTACTGTGTTCATTTGGGAGGATAGTAGACACCATTACCTACCCATAGAACCTTCTTTTGTCCAATTCCGACATCATTTGGGCATTCTACCAACATCTTGCATTTCTTCACTATGCCGAAGGGAAGACCACGCAAGGGTGGGGATGTTGTGCAAGAAATGATCATTGGTGATGAGGACATGGAAGGTAATATGGATGCAAGGGATGCATTCATCAATGAAGACAATGGGGGCAATGTACATAATCAAATTTCTCAAGGGACACAAGCGGCGGTTAACCATGACACCCTCATGCAAATGCTTGTACAACGGTTGGAGACCTTAGACTCCAAGCTTGATTCTCATTTTGAAACATTATCCTCACGGATTGGTGTGATGGAGGACAAGTTTGGGAAGTCTCAAGCACAAGAAAAGCATGGGAATTATGGTGACTATGAGCAAAGAAAAGGCAAGGGCATCTTGAATGAGGATTCCATGAAGGCCGTACAAGAGGATCCATTGGGAGCATCCACTCGGGGATTCATGGCGGATGCACGGAGACCTCTTGTCAAGGACATGTTTCCTCCTTCTTTTCATTCGGGTTTGTCTCACCTCAATGCATCAAAGGGTCCTACCTTTTCTAGGGCAATGCATTCAAGGGAAGAGGATGAGGTGTTTGTGAATGATGAGGAGATTGCACTCGATTGGAATCAAATGTCCTTTGCCCAAAGACAAAGGGATGCTCACGAGAAGTGGATGGAATTGTCGAATATCATCAAGAGGGATTACAAAGACTTTGCACAATTTATGGAGTCATACTCGAAGATGCAAAGATTCAAGCCCTCTACCCAACATGATAACCCATCCCACATATCTTCCAAGGATGTCAAAGACAAAATCTCACTATCAAAGTTCAAAGGTGACGGGTCATCTCCGCAAGAGTTGGAGGAGTGGGCTACCAAGCTTGACACCTATTTCCAACTTTACCCAAAAAGTGAGCGTGATATGGTACAATTTTCCTCCTTACATCTTGAAGATTATGCTCATCAATGGTGGAGGCACTTGGTCAAACAAGGGAACACACCATCAACTTGGGAAGGATTGAAGCGGGAGATGAACTTGGCCTTCATTTCACCCTTAGTGCTCGACCGATACCATGAAGAATGGTATGAGCTTTCTCAAAAGGGGATGATGGTGAGAGGTTACATCAAGAGATTTTTGAAGCTTTCAATGTACGTGGAAGGCTTGAGTGAAGACATGAAGATGAAAAAGTTTGTGCATGGGCTTGAACACTTCATCAAGGCGGATGTGTCGGCTCAAAGGCCTAGCTCTCTCAAAGAAGCTATGAGGTTAGCCGAACTCTATGAGCCAAAGTACAAGAGGTCTCATCCCATGACCTTCACCAAAGACACACTCAAACCAACCACTACTTCTTACAATTTTGGGAAAGGTCCTACCTCTACATTACCATCCTCTAATCCAAGAACTCCTACATCATTTGGGGGTGGACAGCCAAAGAATGGGATACATCAATTTGATGCCAAAAAGAGTAGTGACTTCATGAAGAAGAAGCCCTTTCAACCCTTCAAGAAGACTCAAAGAATGGATGATCCAAAGATTGAGGAGTTGAGAAGCAAAGGGCTATGTTTCAAGTGCAAAGAGAGGTGGTCACCCGGGCATGTGTGCAAATCAAAGAAGATTGTGGCCACTATGATCCTCATGGATGAGGAAGAGAACAAGGATGACTCTCATGACATTGAGGAATGGGAGGATTGCAATGAAGAAGCACATGAGGAGTCACTTGAAGACCATTCTTTCATCACGGAGGATGGTGAGTTTCCGTTTGATCCGGGAGGTGGAGTTAAGGAAAGCCTTGTGGACGGAGACATGCCTACCAATGCAGAAATTTCAGCTTGCATATGCTCTATCTCACAAGAGTTGTTGGCGGGTTGCAAGAACCCAAGCACACTAAGGTTGGTGGGGACCATCAATGGGAGGGTTGCACATATTCTTGTGGATTCCGGGAGCACTCATAGCTTCATCAACTCTAAATCCATCAACTCTCTCAAACTCAACACAAAGAAGTATACATGCTGTAATTTCTGGACAGCTTTGGGAAGGTCTACTATTGGGCCTATTTTTCTACTCCAACAAGCTTCATGGCGTATCCTAATGAAAGATTATGATGTGGGCTACATATGGCTGAGTGTACATATCATTTTCAGCCCAATATATGGAGTCTAAATGAAGGATTTTCAAGGGTCTTCATCGACTAGAAGGGCTGTCATAACAGTCCCACTCATACACTTTGGGCTTGAAGCTTTGTGGACTTGTATACATCCAGATTTTCATTGTATATGTGCTTTGGATGTACTTGAGAACTCTTAACCACTTCCCATTGATTACATTAGAGTCTCATACTTTGAGATTGTACATGTTATTGATTTTGAGGACAAAATCTTTGGGAAGGGATGGTTTGTAATAAAGTAGGAACTTTATTCAATAGGGTTAATAATGGGACAAGTCCATGTATAAAAGAGGGGACTTGGACCATGGTTGTAACTTTTGATGATCATTTTTAGAAATGGAAACTTATGTTTCTTGGAGCTCATGGCTTCTCTCTTGGCTTGTGGAAGGCTATTTCCATTCTCTTGGTGAGAGACTAAACACACTTAGGCATCATGTTTACATGGTGATTACTCATATTTTTCATGCATTACATCCCTTCATTCCAAGTGGCCTCTTGCAGGTCTATTTTCAATGTGGGATATGCAGGTTAGAAATCCTACAACTTTTTCCAGTTTGTAGTGAAGACAGCACAGTGTGTGAGGGTTTTCGATTGGATTAGAGTAGAGGGAGGCAGCAGATTAGAGAATTGGCATTGAGGTGTGTCTTTGGGTTCTCTAAGTAGAACCTCTGTTAGAGACATAATCCACATCAAAACTACTCGACTGGTTTGCTGGTTGGCAATGGTTGAAGATGACGATGTGGAAAGTTTTTGCCAAAGTCTATCTGTGGAGGACCCCAGATAATTTACTATTTTTTTTTCTTTTTTCTTGAAGTCTCAAGTCTCAAGGATGTTTAGGCACCATGTTTTTATCTATCTGAAGTAGGTAGAGTTTGGGTCTCATCTTTGTTTTGATATTTTGGTTGAGATGATTGTGTTTGATTGAGTTCATGATGATGATGGTGAATCTATATGTGTTGATTTGAAGACTAGACTTGAGCTAGTTCTGAGTTAGTGTACTACTCTGTTTGTGTCATATTGAGAAGTGAAGGTACAAAGTCTTTTCTATGTCAGCTGAGATATAGTATAGTCAGTTGAGAATAGAGGGACCCTGTTCTGACCTCATTGAGTTTAGGGAAGGTCTCAACTGCTGACAGTTACAATAGTCAGATGACAATAGCTAGATGACAATAGTCAGAAGGGATAGTGGGATGAGAGTTTATCCAGAGCCAGCTAGGTGTAGGAGGTGTGAGCAGAGTGGTTATAAGGCCAAATCCTAGCTTGGTTTGAATGTCTGGTGGGTTTAGAGATGTCAGCACGCTAACACAGAGGAGAAAGAATCTGCTTCAACAGCAGGATAGTGGGACAAGAATTGATCCAGAGTTAGATAGGTGTAGCTAGTGTCAACAGAGTGGTTATAAGGCCAGATCCTAGCTTGGTTTGAATGCCTGGTGCGTTTAGAGGTGTCAATTGGTGCTGAAAAAGAGGAGAAAGAATCTACTTCAGCTGGATCAATTTAGGCCATCTTTGAGAGGAGAGGTTGTTCGGAGGCAAGTGGGGAAATTTTAGTCATCAGAAGAGGACTTGTGAAGTGATATCCTTGCTTGGTGAGGGCAGTCAGAGGGCTAGGGAGAGTCTGTGGGACACCTGAGGAAAGTTTCTATATTTGTAAAGGATTTGGAAGTAGAAGGTTCTGTGTTAGAATTTTGAGGCAGAACCTAGTCTATTTTAGTCAGCAAAGGGATCACAAGAGGGTCCACAGGTGATTAAGGAAGGTCTTGAGGATGTGAGAGAGTGGTCAGTTGACACTAGAGGACAATAGAAAGAGCCTAAAGGATAGATTTCTGTCTGGAAATTAAAAGAGGATTTTGGAGGTAGAATTCAATAGTTCTACATTAGCTGGGAGTGCATTTGGTCAGCTTTGGTGGTTAGCTTTGGTTAGGAGAGGCCTTGAGGTGTATAGTTAGAGATTTTGGAGGTGAGAGATGACTAGGGAAGACAACCTAAGGAGGTGAGAGATGACTAGGGAAGACAACCTAAGGAGGCATCTAGTCTAGATAGAGAGGTTGGGACAGGTGCAAGTGCAGGTCTTGTTGGAGCCCTTGGAGTAGGGATTCTAGTGTCCCCCAGTTCTGATCCAAGTGTGTTTCTATCTTGTGTACCTACTGGTGGTGTATAGAGGACATTACCTAGCCACCACACAACATATATGATCTATATAGCAAGAGTGAAAGAGAACTTGAGACATGTAAGGGATGTTTTGTATGCGTAAGGGCCAACAAATTGTATGCAAAGGAGAGTAAATTTTCATTCATGTCACAAGAAGTTGAATATCTTGGACATATTGTGAGCAAAGATGGCATTATGATTTATCCTAAGAAGGTAGAGTGTGTCAAAAATTTGTCTTGGGTTTATATTCATTCTATAAGATATTTATCAAGAGATATGTACATATTGTTTCTCGTCTTATGGGGAGAAGCTTAAGAAGGAGGCTTTATTTTGTGACACTATTACCAAATAAGAGCTTTGAGGAGCTTAGACGAATTCTCACACAAGCCCTTATTCTTGCCGAACTTCACAAAATCATTCGTGGTATAAGCCAATGTATGTGGAAGAGGTGTTGATGAGTGATTGCATTTGAGAGCTGAAGTTAAATGATAAGGTGATGTCTATGCATGTCTATAATCAAGAAATGTTGGTAATACTTTATACCATTAAGAAATGGTATCAGTATTTTTATGGGAGCCATTTCTTTGTCAAAAGTGATCATAGAGTACTCCAGTACTTCTTGTCTCTTTCTCCTAAGCAAAGAAGGTGGGTGTCCACACACACACACACACATTATGAATAAACAAATCCATATAAATATATAGTATAAAGACGTGCATATAAATACAATGGAAAAGTGAACACAAACATATATATATAAAACATATGCATATGCCTATTCATATACATATACATATATATACATACATATACATTTGTATATAATATATATATATATATATATATATATATATATATATATATATATATGTATACATACATAAATATACATATATATATATATATATATATATGTACCTGTATATGTATACATACATATATATATGTATGTATGTACATATGTATGTATAATGTATGTATATGTATGCACACACACACACATATATACATACATAATATACGTATGCATATACATATACATATATGTGTGTAAGTATATATGATTACATACATGTATACCATATGCATATACATATACATATACATATACATATACATATATGTGTAAATATATATGAATACATACATGCACACATACATACATAAATACATGCTTGTATACGTACATACATATAGACATATGCGTGGAATGCTCGTGCGCGCATGCACACACACATAAATGTATTTGACTTATAGTAGGAGTGTAAGATTGTGATCTAATAGTATATAAAATTTTGTAAATATAGTCACGATAATGTTGGTACCAGCCCCTCATAGTGATAAAGAAACGTTTTTAAAAATGAGGCATTTGAATGCATAATAAATCAAAGCGGACACATCATGAATGATGTTATACATTACACTTAACTAGGTTTTTTTCTATTCTTGGAAAATATGTTTAATTTATAACATAAGTGTGAAATTGACTTACTTTACCTAGTTAGAGAGGATACCTCCAAATTCTTGAGTATGTGGAATTACATTTGCTGTATTTACTTGAAGCTGAACCTCCCCTATCTGCTTATGTATAATAGTGTGATGATGAATAGCTTATAAAATGAAGAAATGGTTATCATTCAAGCTTATACGTTATGTTCTACAATTCAAACAAAAAAAACTTTTTACAATCAAAGTTTCTAGATTCTCCTACAAATAGTTCAATTGAAATATTTTGAAAAAAAACACATAAATTTTTAAAAAGTTTTCTTGTGTAATAATGTGTATTCTTTTAAATTTTGTCAACTTTTACATTCATCCCTTTAATATGATAATGAATTGAGGGATTTATTAGAAGATTCAAGATCCTACTACATTAATGCAATAACTTTTTGCAATTTGAAATGCATATTGTTCTAAAACTCTCCAACTCGCATAGTTATTCCCTCAAATATCATTTAGTTAGAAGAACCCACTACATAAATATAATAAATGTTTTAAACTACCATGAAAAATGTGGCATCATTTACATGTAACGTATATTAAGGGGAAAAGCTCACATATTGCGTGATATACTCTCTCTCTCTCTCTCTCTCTCTCTCTCTCTCTCTCTCTCTCTCTCTCTCTCTCTCTCTCTCTCTCTCTCTCTCTCTCTCTCTTCTTTTAGTTACAAATCATATGTGCTTAGATGCTATTACTCCACTATCTTAAAAGAGTTAGTTTATTCAAATGACCATTTCTACAATTATTTCATTTTTTATCATCCATAGAAAATGATGCTTTTATTTTGTCTTGGATAAAGAAATTATTGCTAGCACCCTTTCCTAGTGTCAAAAGCTTCAATTCCAAGGTGCATCATGATATTAGTAAGAAAAAGTCGCCAACCTACATAAAACTTTATGTTCAGTGTTGAAATTTTTTTTAGCAATCAAAGATGAGTGTAATCTATAAATATGAGTGTAAAAGAGAGGTGAATGAGAATAATATATAAATATGAGTGTAAAACAGAGGTGAATGAGAATAATCTATCATGTAGATACATTATTATGGTGTAAAACCAAAACAGTAATTTGATATTTTGAGAGCTTCAAATAGTTTATTGAAAATATGGTCTAGAAATTTTACCCAAGCTCCAAAGAAACAGCCAAATCGTTTATGCTTTGAGGTGTCTTCTTGGAAGCGAAAGTATTTGGAAATTTCTCCATAAAGTTGCACTCCATCACTCTGCTACTCATAAAACTTGATGAACTATTTATTCTTGTCTCGGCTTCTGCAATCTGATTTTTTTGTTTAGAAGTTAATGTACACACACTATGCTCTACTCTTTGTGTTGCTAATTATTGTGCTACTAATAAAACTTGACAAGCTATTTGACTCAACTTCTCTAATACAATTTCTAACTTCATCACAATTAATGTACACACATTATGCTCTATTCCTTATGCTGCTAATTGTTGTAAGTGACATATATGCCAACAATACGTTAATAAGCAATTTTCTTATGCACATTTTTTTCCTACAAGAAAATATGTAGTATATAAGAAACAATGTATGCAGTTATGTGTGGAGAGACAAAGATAGCAACACACACACAAATGCATCAAGTAAATAGGGATATAGAGAAGCATGATGCTTGAAGTAGATTGATGAGAGTGAGTTAAGTAGACGTGTACTGACATGAAAGGTCACTTACACTCACTCTCATAAAGAGGGTGTATGCACGCTTTTATGAGGAGTGAGTGTACTAACATGATAAGGTCACTTACACACTCACTTATAAGAGTGTGTACACATGCTCAGGGAAAAAAAACTCCTAATGAGGAAAAACATTCCTGGATCCATTATTAATATGTTTCCTCACATTAACATCACTACCATAAGAACGTGTATAGAATCCCCAATCCATTATTAATCTATACATCCACACATTACTACCATATGAATGGGTATAAAATCCTCCTGACGGCGGTGATGATGTGAACATGTATAGGGATCACATGGCTGATCAATCTCCAAATGGAAATAAGCCTAAAAAATTGTGAAAATATTTTACCTTCTCTTGTGAGAGAGCCTTCGTGAATATATATCTGCCACATTCTCATGTATAGAGACATAATAAAGGATATTCTCTCTTGTAAATTGACAAAATGATAATGTACCTTAATGTGATTTTTGTGGGAGCATGAAACATTCCTTGTAATGGCCAATGAACTTTGGCTATCAGTGAGAAGATGGAGGTGGGGGACTACCGTCCCACCACCAATACTAAGATATGCCAAAAGGAATCTAAGTCATACCTTGGGGGGGTTCACCTAAAAATATGTAAGTATAGCATGCGAGTTCAAATGAAGGGGTTTTTTAATTCAAAATATTGAGGTAAATTTACAGAAACACATTTACATAAGGGTTTTTTTTAATCGATTAAAAAAAACCTGTAAATCTATAAAGAAAAAGGGGTCATTTTATTCACAAGAAATTCATAGGTAAGGGGTTTTTTTAACACCCCTTGAACACACTTGGATTTCTTAGGATTTCTTAGTAGTGCACCCCCCGAGAGTCATACACACTCCACCGTCGCTATAAAAGATACCAAAAGGCATCTAAGCATACACACTCCATAATCACTATAAAAGATTCCATGTACTTAATGTCACAGCTTGAAGCGGTCTTTGTTGGCTACTTCTTCTTGAGACATAATATACATGAATCATCATAATGAAGTAAAAGCTAATAGTGGACACTCCTGTGTTGTAACATCGAGCATAATCAAAGTTATTGAAAGCATATCATCCCTCTTAGGATAGAATAGACCAAGGAACTAAGTGTCATCTAAGTATCAAAAACTCACTTGGCAACCTGCAAATGCTTACTTGCAAGGCTATGCATAAACCTGCTTGCACTAGGAGACCCCAAACTAAATGTTTGGCCTCATATTACATAGATAGATAAGGCACCAAATAGTTTGCTAATAAAGTGATACATCAAATGGTTCACCTGCATCCTAGACATTTAGCCTCCCCCCTATCTCTAGCGGTGTAGCAACATGCTTATAGTCTTCAAGACCAAACTTTGTAAGCCATCTCTATATATACTTTCATTGCAACATCACAATACCATCATCATGTTGTATATAAACTATATATCCAAATAATAATGCAAAGACACCAAATCCGTCATCTCAAATGACACATGTAATTTAGCCTTGAAGGCTGAAATTTTGTTTAAGGCTATAAAACGCTTTATTTAACCTGCTCTCATCTCTTAGATAGACTATTACAAAAACTATTTTCAATTAAGTACGCATTTATCTTCTCATATCGTGCTCTAGGAGCATTCTTAAGGCCACATAAAACTTTTCTTAACCTGCATACTTTAGATTTCTATCCCTTCACAAAAAAACCAAGAGGGCAAGATGCATAAGTTCCTCTTAATGCAAATCACCATTTAAGAAGGCATGCTTGATATCCAACTAATGTACATTCCATAAATGATGCATTGCCAATGCAATAATACACTATTTAAGAAGGCATTCTTGATATCCAACTAATGTACATTCCATAAATGATGCATTGCCAATGCAATAATACACCGGATGGATACATTAGATTGTAGTCATGTGCAATGTGGGAAAAAGTGTGAGATTCCTCCTCAGTCGTGAATAATGTATAAGCTTTTACCTCAATCCCCTATAATCATCCCCTAATTCAGAATGCAAGAAAAATATTGTTTTCTCTTGTTTTAGCCTAGAAAGAGAAAATATTCTAGAGAGAGATAATTTAGAATTGAGATATTTTTGGATATAAAACTCCTCCTAACATCTAAGATAAATTCCCCTAAAACATAAATTCAAAATAAACTTTCTAATGTGCATTAGGAATTAATTGAATATGTGTATTAAAGGCCTTAGCCTAACGTCCACATTTTTGGATAAAGATCCAAATAAGGTTCTAGAGGGCCAATAGGATTAATCCAAGTGTTGGGATGAGATAAATACAAAGAATAAAATAAAATAACCCAAAAATGAGTAAATGCTCCACGAGAGGCTGACGCTGCTTCTGTCATCGCCAGTGCCCCGAAGAGGGGGCGGGGGTCTCACAGCTGCTGGTATTAGAGCGTTGTTGAAGGCTTAAGAAGGAAAAATGAATTTTATAAAAAACTTAGAAAGAGAATTTACATATTGTTTTTTCATTCCTTAAGCTTCATTAATCAATGAATCAAATTTTATAGATGGAAGTTTCATGTTTATCTGGTATTCCCGATCTCACTCCATCTCAGGATATGACTGCTTTCGCCTTTGAGCATATCATTTCCTCTGTTATGTCTCAAGCAGCAGAGCAAGGCTCGTGAAACATTTTGAGGAGTTGTATTTTCACGACCCAGCGTAGAGACGTCAGTGTATGTGGTATTCAGGGTAGTATGTCCACACCTCTTGTAGCCAGGGCCTGATGCTGAGAGAGAATATCTCTTTAGCTATGGTCCTGTTGAGGTTAAAGGTGGTCCATGGTGTTATCCTATATCACCCCACACCTCGATATTTTAGACTTTCTTGTCATATTTATAGACTTCTTAGCTGTTTTATTCTAAGAAGTAAGATTGTAGCACCTTTAGCAGTAAGGGAACAATTGTACCGCGGCATGTCTGTAGCCCAGTATCGCTGTCTCATCCATTTTCCGCGGAGGTTTTGATATTCTGGAGCTAGGATGCTCTATGTACATATTGTAACCTTTATTTAAATAAAGAAATGTTTTGTGGAAAATTTCCAGTTATATAAGTGATTTGTCTATTAGATGACAAGTTGAAGAAGTAAGATCTATCCCTCAGACGTATGTCGTAAATCTCTAATAAGATCAATTATCTTATTTAAGTAATTATTTACAAACCTCTTAAGTCTTAGAATCTCGATGACGAAATTAAATAAAAATTTAACAATGTATCATTTTTGGTAGAATCATGAGACGCGCGAACCGTGGGGCCAACAACCAGATCCTCTCACAGATGAGGAAGAGCTTGACCTCGATGTTTGCAAATTCCCTTCAAGGGGGCTAAGGGGAGAACTTGGGTGAGGCTGTGGAGTAGTGGATCGAAGCAATGGAAGAATACTTTGATGTCACCGGATACAATGAGAAGAGTAAAATGGCTCTTGCAAGGCTAAAGATAGTCGAAACAATAGCGACAGTGGCATGGAGAAATCATTATGAGACAAACTAGCTGGATAGGAACACCCAAACTACCTAGAATGATCTCAAAACTTACTTAAGGAAGAGATTTTGTCCTCCTGGATTTTTGGAAACTAAGATGAATGAATTCTTGGAGTTGACTCAGGGGAGCAGAACTATTGAAGAGTATCACTAGGCGTTCACTCTTCTCCTCAAATACTCGCCACCGCTGGACAAAGAGCAACTCATGGCTAGGTTCATTCGAGGAATGAACAAACCTTTCGACACCCTGGTCAAGAATGCCAAGCCAGTTTCCATGGCTGAAGCAGTAAGGATGGCGAAGGACTTCGCCAAGGCCTTTATTGTTAAGGTCCTGCCAAAGCCAATTCCCTCATCCTTCAAATGATTCCAGACACCGGGAAGTTCTTCCAACCTTCTGCCCTCCAAAGAGACACCAAGATCCCAATCACAATCAGGAGACGAGAAATTTTAGGAATGAAGGAAGACCTTTTCCTTAAAGCTCTTTTCTAGGAACTCTAGCTCTTTCTAGAATGCAGAGGAAAGAGCTTCGAAGTGAAAACAAGTGTTTCAGTTGTCAAGGGTTTGGGCATCAGCTCAAGGATTGCCCAACTTCTTCTTTGGGCCAAGGGAACCAAGGTCCCAGAGTTCAGAGACTGACTCCTTCTTCATATTAGTCTAATCAGGGTCCCCCTTGCAAAAACCAAGGCAACCCCAGAAGAGTCCTAGCTCAGCCTGCAACCTCAATGCAAAGTAGCCTTAGAACTCCATCCCAAAGAGAGTTCCACCTCAGACTGCAGCAGCAGCTAGAGCGTCACAATAGCTGAGAAAGTGGAGGAAGAAAAAGGACTGATCTATGTCGCCACCATTGAGCATCAAGGGCCAAATCATCAATTCTCAGTCCTCGAGACTCCAGCAGAGTACAAGGGTAAGCAATTCAAGCTTTTGATTGATTCAGGAAGTACACATTCTTTTATTTCCCCAGGATGTCTGTGTAAGTTAGTCCTAAATCAAAAAATAGGGAAACCTATGCAAGCGAAATTGGCCAGTGGAAAGATTCTTTTCACCTAGCTTGAGACAGACCATATTCAGTTTAATCTAGATGGGAATATAATAGATTGCTAGTTCAGAGTCCTACCATTGGGAATCTATGATGGAATGCTTGGAATGGATTGGCTCCATAAGAATCAGGTTGACATTCATTGTCACAATGGAACCATCTCCTTGACCTTCACATAAATAAAGTTCAAGGAATTGGAATTTCTGGATCCCCAGTGCTGTAGTTAGTCAAAGCTTCTAAATTGTTAAAGGGACTCAGAAAGAGGCAAGCTGTCTATGTAGTTAAGATGAATCCAGTAGACATAAAATTCAAGGCTAAGGAACCAGAGTGGTTAAGTGAGTATGCCGATGTGTTCCTTGAAGAACTGACTCAGATGCCTCTGACTCGTGAAGTAGATCATGAGACAGAGTTAACCCCTGGAGCTCAGCCACCAGTAGCCCAACATGCATACAAAATGCCAGTTCCAGAAGCCATATAACTTAAGGAGCAGTTAAGATAACTGCTAGAGTAAGGATTCATAAGACCTAGTGTTTCACCTTGGGGTGCGCCCGTTCTCTTTCAGAAAAAGAAGGAACAATAAATCAGCTAACAATTAAAAATAAGTATCATATCCCTAGGATCGATGAACTTCTAGATTGGTTAAGTGTGGAACCCAAATGTTCACGAGGATAGATCTCAAATCCGGGTATTACCAGATTAGAATCAAGGAACAAGACATTCCAAAGACACCTTTCAATACTCGCTATGGCCATTTGGATTGACTAATGCCCCACAGCGACGTTTAACCATCTCATGATGCACGACATTCTCAGAGAATACTTGGATGATTTTGTTCTTGTTTTCTTTGATGAGATCCTGGTATACTCTAAGAATGTAGCTGATCATCAAGATCATGTGCGCAAGGTCCTGGAAATCCTTAGGAATAACCAACTCTTTGCAAAGAAGAGCAAGTGCACTTTCTCTGCTGACCATGAAGAATACTTGGGATTCATAGTGTGAAAAGACGGGATTTCTCATGACCCGCTAAAATCCAAGCAGTTGTGGAGTGGTCAGAGCCCAAAACAGTGAAAGAATCAAAGGATTCTTGGGATTAACTGGATGGTATAGAATCTTTATACCCAAGTATGCTCAGATAGCATCCCTTTTGACTAAAACCTTCTCAAGAAGAGCACCCTACTTCCGTGAACTGCTATGTGTCAGAGTGCTTTTGATAAGCTGAAGACTGCTTTAGTAACCAACCCTATCCTAAAATTGCCAGACTTTTCCTTACCCTCTGAGGTAGTGACACATGCCAGTGGTTTTTCCCTAGGTGGTGCACTTATGCAGGAAGGTCATGCAATAGCCTATGAATCCAGAAAGCTCAGAACGCATGAGAGAAATTATGCCATCCATGACTTGGAGTTACTCTCAGTAGTATATGCCCTAAAGTTGTGGAGACATTATCTCTTGGGACAGAGATTCACCTTGATGAGACAGATCATCAAAGTCTGAAGTGGATCTTCACCCAAGGGGATCTCAACATGCATCAAAGAAGGTGGATGCAGACCCTGTAGGAATTTGACTTTGAGATAAAGTACCGACCAGGGAAAGAAAATGTGCTAGCCGATGCGCTCAATAGGAAAGCCTCCTCTCTTGCAATAACATTGGTGTCAAATCCATTGATCAGTGAAGCAAGAGAGAAAATCATGCAAGATAGATTCTTTGCCCCCATTGCTACCCTACTAATGTAGGAAAGCAAGACTCCTCAAGAACTGAGTCGAGTTCTTGGGTACAAAATGGACGAAGGATGAATGTATTATAATAATTAGCTATGCATTCCTAATGAGGAGGAAACAAAGAGAAAAATTCTGAGGGAAGCCCATGATAGCCCAATAGATGGACATCCAGGGTTCATAAAGACCTTAGACATGTCTGTAAAGAAGAGCTTCTTCTAGCCAGGACTCAAAAGGGATGTACTCAATCATGTATGTCAGTGCTTAACATGTCAAAGAGTCAAGGCAAAAAGGGTTAAAATGCCAGGTAAGCTGCATCCCTTAGACATTTCACAGATGAAGTGGAAATGTATCAATATGGATTTTGTTACTAGATTACCATCAGCGCAATCAGGTTACAACTCCATTTTTGTGGTAGTTGGCAGATTGACCAAGGTTGCCCATCTGATTCTAGTAAAAGAAACCTACTCTGTAGTGGATATTGCCAGAGTCTTCCTCAAGGAGATTTTCAGACTGCATGGCTTACCCAGAAGAATAGTAAGCGACATAGATTCTAAGTTCACATCAAGGTTCTAGACTGCATTCTTGGAAGCAGTAGGAACTTCTTTAGATCTCAGTACAACTTATCATCTAGAGACAGATGGTCAGACTAAAAGAGTAATCCAGGTAATTGAAGATATTCTTTGGTCATGCTGTGAGCGAAGAGAGCCCAAAAAAGTGGCTAAGCTACTTACATCTAGTGGAGTTTTCTTACAATGCCTCTTATCACTGAAGTATCGGGATGAGTCCATTCAAAGCTCTGTACGGACAAGATTGCCTCCCAACATTAACATGGTCCGACCCATTGATCAAGGTCGAAATATCCAGACAGAAGCTTGATGATATGGAGCAGAAAGTGCAGGTAATCCGCAAAGATATTAAGCTTGCCCAGGATAGACAAAAGCAGTATGCTAACAAGAAGAGATTGTAGAGAGTGTTTGAAGAAGCAGATATGGTTTTCATTCATGTACGACGCAAGAGAAGTTCTTTATCTCTAGGGAAGTACAAAAAGCTGTCTCCAAGATACTGTGGGCCGTACGTCATCACTAGAAAATAGGAGATCTAGCTTATGAACTTCTTCTGTGTCTCCCCATCTCAAGGTACATAATGTATTCCATGTTAGTTTACTTAAAAAGTATGTACCCACCAGCCCAAGTCACGTGCTTGATGATGAACAGTTGATTTCTTCGACTCAAGGCCAAATGGTACTCCAATCGCAAGAAATCCTTTAGGTTCAGGAGAAGGTTCTCAGGAGCAGAGTCCTCAAAGAATTTCTGGTCAAGTGGAAGTTCTACCCATTAGAGGACACCACTTGGGAGAAAGAAGAGGAGTTAGTAAAAGATTACCCCCACTTTGCGAGATGAGGGCATCTCGCATTTTTCAAGTGGGAGAGGATGTGAGATTCCTCCTTAGCCTCTGAATAATGTATAAGCTTTTACCTCAATGAACCCTTAGATTCCCGCCTTGAAGCAATGAGGCCAAGCACATTACAAGATGCTCTCATACGAAAGCCTGTCGAGGTCTTGACTAGCCTCGGTATGGTTGAAATGGTGCGCTTCCGATACGATGGGCGAGGACCGACGAAGCGATCCTTGAGTAAAGTGCTAGGACACTTAAGTAGGATCTTAGAGGGTTCTGACCAGGTGATGCACAGGCTCGCGGTTGTTAGGACACCCATGCGTATGCCGAGGAAGATATGGATGGACTGGAAAGGAATTATCTATGTGAACTGGAATTCAAGATTGGACCTCGTTGGTTGACTAGCTGATCTCTTTAACGGAGAGTCCGGATAATATTTTTGTAAAACAATGGACTGGATATTTTGGAGGATTATGATCACTAATACTATGGTTTCATTAAAAGATTGCTTTAAAGACAGCCGAATCTGTGAAAAAGGTAATTGGGTGTGTAAGTGGTGTGACTACCTTGAATTTTGCTTGAAGCGTCGGCTAGGCCTGGGAACTCTTTTCCTTGGTACGAGGACAAAACATAACCAAATTTTTATATAAAGGGATCCCACCAATACAGTGGTTGGGCGGTTGGCCAACCCATGGGCCAGTTGGGGTTAGGTTGGATCGGTGGATTCCTGCAATACATTCAGATACATCAAGTTACGCTAGTTAGAATAAGTCCGTAGAAGATTCTTGTTATGTGGGAAAGAATCAGCGGGCTGTGCCTCGCCTAAGGGGGGAAAAAGCGGTGATTCTATGAACCAAGTGCAAGTCTCTTCCTTGATCTGGCCATGTGACCTACGGGCTCGATCGGATCATATTGGATAGCTAAGGCCTTGACCCGTTAGATAAATCTCCCATTAGATGATTTTCTTGGTGGAATCGCTCGTGCCTTTCGGGCGAGGGAAGTTTTTCTAGGTTTGGTTTCGAAGGAACCGTCGGGCTAGTCTCTTGTCCGGATATTCGTGGGTGAGGCTCCGAGTGGGAAGCCCTACCCCGCGTGAGCGGCTGGCCATGCTGCTTCCGCCTCCAGCGCCCCGGAGGGGGCGGGGGTCTCACAAAAAAGATGACATCATAATCCATGCCCTTATCCTAAGCATAACCTTTTCAATAGGCCTTGCCTTATAATACTCAATGCTACCATCAACTTTACACTTAGGCTTATAATCCCACTTGAATATACCAATGGAATTTTCACCATAAGAAAACTTTGCTAAATATCAACTATCATTTTTAAGGATTGAGTTGTTCTTATCCTTAAATGACACCAATGATTATTTTTGTGTGCTTTCAGAAAGGAAATAGGTCCTCTTCATTGCATATAATGGTAATGAGAGGATGATCCACAAAAGAATAAGATGCATGATGATGAGAACCTACACATGTCCTACTAGGCAAAGGAGTAGCTAATTTGCTAGCCCTCAATGCCTACACCAGCCTTTTTAACATATGCTAAGATGCCTTGTGACTCATCCACAAATGCCTCATCCATGTTCCGGTATGTGGAGTGAAATAATTTCAGTTGGTTTCAGGTAGTATGCGCTAATTTGCAGCACCTTGTTTGTTTATTCATTTTCTCCATATATGGATTGCAGTGTATCAAAGATGTCCTATGAACATACATTTTTTTGTTTTTTAAAATAAAAGCATAGGTTAGAAGTGATTTCTCAACAAATATAACATCTCTACCATTAGGAGAAATTTGGGCTCAAATTGGTCCCTTTATAGATTGCTACACATTCTCTCTTTGAAAAACTGGGCTCATGGTGAATTTTTTGCAAATGGACTCAGAAGTGAGCAGAGTTTGGGCATTTTGAATCTACTCTTTGAGACCTTTCCAATGACATATAGAATGATGGGACATTTTGCATATTCAAGAAGTCCCCAAATCCTTAAAGGGCCCAATTTGAGTCTCAGTTTTCCCTAATGTCACCAAAATCTACCTTGTGGAGTCTATACCCTCTACCTTTTCTAAGTTGTGCTATTCCATAAAAATGCATTTTACCACCTAATCACCTAGCTTATTGTGTCGTTTTAGGGCACAACAACTATCAAATTTTGTGTGAACAAAGTTAGCATGCCATAGCTCCAAGTCGCTCATAGCATGTGTGATAAAGCATTATATGCCAATCTCTCATACATGTCGACCACCTGTAAAGCTCATGGCTTAGATTCCAAGATACTACAATGTGTCTCCATTACTCTAATCATGAATTGTACACCTGCCCCATCAACAAATCTAACCACTAGGCCTTGATCTCTCAAGTGATTGAGATTAACACCAAGTTCTTTTTAATACTTAGCACAAACAATATTTTTGAGAGAGTAATTGTCCCACCATTTGCAATCGTGGTAGTGGGCACAACATTGCCAACTCCTTTCATTGGATATGAGAAGTTGTTTGGACATGTGGTTGTGAGCCCTTGAGGAGCAACCATAAGGTAGGAAAACAAACCACACTGAGAAGTAATGTGCTTTCTAGAAACACTATCAAAATGCTAGACCAGTTGATCTATGAATGACATGTATGCAGCATCATGGGATAGAAGGGTTAGAACTATAGTGCACACTGAATGCCCTATCATCCTATGTATAGTTTGCAGAGTCTTTATCTAACCCAACCAAAAGAGTAGCTCAAAGAGGTGAGGGAAAGAGTAAATGATGGAGGAAAGAGACGAGAAATTTATTTGATACCAATTTTTGGAGTGGAGACAAAGCTAGCAACACACATACATATTAGATGCACACAGAGATGTAGCAAGCAAGTAAAGATATAGAGAAGCATAACACTCAAAGTGGATTGATGAGAATGAGTGACAAGAGGGGTTATATAATACATTCACTTGTACACACTCACTTATAAGAGTGTGTACACACACGTGGGAGGAAAAAACTCCTAAGGAGAGAAAAAGTGCCTAGGTCCATTATTAGCCTATGTCTACACATCTTTGGAAAATAAATGGCTATAATAGTTAACATGTTCATGTATGATAGAATACACTTAATGTTTTGAGAAATAATATTTTTGAGTGCTTTTCTTGACAAGTATGCACTTTGGAATTTTAAAATAAATTGGATGAGAACTTGTAGAACATAATACACAAAATGTTTTAAAAAATGATTTTTCTTTGACAAATATGCACTTTGAAATTTTAAAATTAATTAGATGAGAATCTATAGAACATAATATTTTTTTAAAAAAAATATTTTATTGTATTAATTTTAATATACATATTTGACCAAGTAAAACACATAGTCTTAGTATCTAAGCAAGACAATCAAATAAGAGTGTAACAATTTTTGTAGAAATCATGAGATGTTTCCACTTGAATGAGGAATTTATGAGTTTCTTACAAGGATAAAATGTACAAAATGCAAGATTTTATATTTTTTCCTTTTTCTTGTTAACTTGACTGATGGTCAAGATAAATAATTCACCAATCAATTGTGAATGATCAGGATAAATCATTCACTAGCGATACATGCATGGGTTTCATTTTTTCCTTTAATTTCTTGTTAGCTTTAGTGATGAGTGGGGGCAGGAAGACAATCAATTGTGAATGATAAAGATAAATCATTCACTAGTGGTACAAAATTCTTATCACAAGATTTTAGATTTTTTCCTTTTCCTTGTTAACTTGAGTGATGAGTGGTAGGAAGACAATCAATTGTGAATGATCAAGATAAATCATTCACTAGTGGCACATGCATAGGTTTCATTCTCATGTTAGATAGATTGAGTCATATGATGGATAAGGTAGGTCAAAACCTCAAACATTTCAAATGATACATTGCACAAGTTCTACTTGTACGTTATGTACAAATTAATACACAAACTAAAATGAACACATGTTTTTCAACTTGTACATCAAAATGTTTTACCAATACATGCATACCTTTGATCAATACATTAAGTTGCTACATGGGTATGCATAGATTTTTTACTCATATGTCGAACAACTAGAAGTGTGTATGGAAAACTCAATTGTATACGTATGATTGCATTCAAAGCCTAGTTTTTACTTTTTTTTGAGATTTAGAGTGCCTTCCAAGCTAGACTTAGTCCTATGTTACCAACCCATGCACCTCACACACTATTTTATGGAATGCTAGTGGTTATGTATCACCTTTACCAATCTCTCCAATTTGAAACCCATGCTATAGTAGAAATATTGAGATTGGCTGAAGAAATATGAAGGGGGGAATGGTATAGATCTTTGAAATAATTTAGTCTCACTTTATATGGAAGAGAAAGTGAATAGTATAGATCATTAAAGTTGAAAAAATAGGAAGATCGGATGGTAAGAGAAGATGGATGAGAAAGAAGGACATCATCAAATCAAGTGCTCTACTGGCTAAACTAAAGAGTAAGTTACATGGTGATCAATGTCAAGATTCAAGGCAATAGTTTTCCCCAAGTCTACGGAACATTTGGTAAATTAAATTATTTAACTAAGGTTAGAGCACTTAGTCTCACTTCAAATGGAAGAGCAAGTGAATGGTACAGAGCATTTAGTCTCACTTCAGATGGAAAAGAAAGTGAATGATATAGATCTTTGAAAGCTAAAGAAATAGGAAGGGGGGTGGTAAGAGAATTTGGATGAGGATCTGTAAGAAGTCATCAAATTAAGTCAGGTCAAGTGGCTTAACTAAAGAGTAAGTTACATGGTGATCAAGATCCAAGGCAATAGTGTGAAATGTTTTCCCAAGTATGGTAATTTAAATGATTTGGCTAAGGTTAGAGCATTTAGCCTCACTTCATATGGAAGATCAAGTGAATGGTATAAATTTTTGAAAGCTCATGAAATGATTCCTTTGAAATATTAAAATGAGCTTTTATAGTTAAATTTAGACTACACCATCAAAGAAGCACAAGACAAGCAAGGGGGAGTTTTACTCTTATCCAGGGAATGCACTGATAGAATAGTTGAAGGGGGTACACGACAAAAAATATCATAGTGGGAAAGAAAAAGAGCTTTGGAGTTACGCTTCATTCCCCTCAATGATTTGATAAATTTCTAAGCAATTGTGGATGTACAGGCTAACAAGTTGCTATAATGTTAAAAAATGGCCTAATGCAAATGAGAGACACATTGCCATGGGCGGGTGTTCATTTGTAGAGGGTTATTCACTATGTCTCCATATAAAACCCCACCACCAAATAAGGGATAGTCAAGGATGATGAAAATCAAAAAGTGCCAATAAAACGTAGAATGTGGACATGGTGGAAATTGCTTTGAATCTCCTAGTCCTTTATAAGAAAATCAAGATTACAAAGCCAACAAAGAAGGATCAACAAAACTTGGAGTGACTAAATGCTATAGCTAAAAGGGGTTTGAGTTTAATGATATAGAGCAACAATACACTATGGTACCAATTAGAGCTCTACATTTGAAGCCAGTTATGCAACATAAATATGGCTCATAAGGTCATCCCATCAACTAGGTAGACTTTTTACCAAGGGATCAACATAGCCTACACAAACCATTAACATAAGATCCAAAACCGGCAAGTCCTAACAAAGGTAGTATAGCTTGCACTTAAGAAAGAATTAATTTTCTAGAGGAGAGTCCATAGTTAAAGATACCATGTGGAGAGTCAAGAAATTTGCAAAATACAAGGGCACTCACAGATCAACTACCTCTTATGGAAGCCTCTTGTGGAGGCTTCCACAAAAACAAGGGAGCTTATAGATCACCTGCCTCTTATGAAAGCCTCTTGTGGAGGTTTACAAGACAAATAGGGAGAAGACACTAAGAGCTACAATGATCAAGCCAACATAACATTGAATAAGTGCCTATAGATGATGATGTGGATGTCTTGGAAGTGCACATAAAGTAGCACCTCACTAAACCATTGGCACAAGTAGAGAAGCAGTATAAGAACCACCACCACGAGAGCTAGTACCATAGCCACAACCTACACCACTACCAATACCACCACAACAGTGCAAGATGGAGGCCCACTCAATACTTGGAGTAGACAACAAGGGTGTAGGTCACCATCCTAGAATATCAAAGGGAAAATCTCACCATGGAAGCTTAAGCCATAGGCATCAAGGTATTGTATTATCTCATAAAGGTATCAAAAGGTTCCTTTATAACCAAATGAGCCGTTATCTAAATGCTTGGACCATTTCACACTCACTTATTATGCCCATGCCCATTAACCTAGGCCCCCCAAAGCCCAACTTATGAACATGTCCACATGAGTCCATGGCCTCTAGGTCACATTACAAACCATCCCCACCTAAATATGTTTTATCCTCAAAACATTCTTCTACTTCATTATTAGTATGAGGATGTCCACTATATACACATGTGGATGTACCATGTAACAAAATTATCCCAAAACTGTCCAAGAGAGCATAGCCATGCTTAAGGGCTTGCAAATATCATGTGATGCTCCCCAAACAACCACCAAAACATAGAAATATATAATATACACTCCCCATGAAGTGCATATGTGAATAGCATCCCAATTGAGCATTAAATTGGCCTCCAAACAGTGAATCACAAAAAATTACAACAAGCATATTCACTATTACATGGCTCAATTCTCCCCATCCGATGCATTCAATAAGTGCTCATATCCTTCCAACATGTGGGCGGGATGCCATGTTGCTTCATCTCGAGGTATTCCCTTCTATTTAACAAGTTATTCACGCAAAGAATAGTTGCAAAGTACCTTTTCCCTCATGCCCAACACTCTCTCAGGAATATATTCCACCAAGCCATCCTCATTCCTAGGAGGTAGGTCATCCAAGACTTGTATTTACAATCCAATATATGCCTTCACAATGAGATACATGAAACACATTACGTATCTTTGTAGTGGATGAAAGTAGCGATTGATAGGCCACTTCACTAACTCTTCTCACCACTTTGTATGGACCATAGAAATGGTGTGCAACCATTGTGTGTCTTTGGAATCCTCAAGAATACATAATCCCCCTCCTTGAATTCCAATGGTCTTAGATGTGCATATTCATAATGCTTCATCTTCTCTTGAGACCTCTTGAGCTTCTCTTTGCATGCTTGCAAGAGATCTTGCATTCTTTCCACTTCATTCTTTGCATTGGGATTCACTTGGTCATTCTTGAATGCTGCAATTGGCACATCTACCTTATACCCATACCTAGCCTCAAAAGGAGACATTCCAATGCTCACATGGTAAGTGATCCCGCACACACCCATTCACTTGCATATTTCAACATCTCCCCTCAAGTGAATAACTCTAGCACACCTGCTAGGACCCTATACCAAGTTTCCCTCTTACTTGGTAGCCTGTGACTAGTGCCTTAAGTCCCTAACTCATAGTCCTTGACACTCTCTCTCTCTATGTGTCCAAGGCTAATACAAGTGCCCGTGACCTTGACTAAAGTGCTCATACATACATCTACCACATGACCTACATCATCGATGGCTCAGAGGTGGTTTTACTCTATTGGGGCAGGTTACATTGGGTTCTGGGGTTTCTCTCTCTTTCTCAATGTTCTCATATTCTCCCTTGTCCACACTCTTCAGAAGCACTGCTAATGCCTCGTCACCTTCTACCTTCTTCCCAATGGCTACCAGTTGTTGCTTAATGCTTTTGTATTTGTTCAAGTGTGTGGTTAGAGGTTTACTTTCCTTAATGTCAAGTTTGTAGAATTGCATTAGTAGATTTATCTTTGAATTTTTTGTTTGAGTGCCAAATAATTTGTTAAGTTCATCCCATGCATCTTTACCTCATTATGTATCCCTACAATGTGGTGAATGATTTTATCATTTAAGCTAAGTGTAATGAGCCCTAATGCTTTCTCATTCCTGATCTTCCACTCATTCTCCCCAATCTCCTCTAGGCATTCATCTCTTTCATCAACTAGCCCCCACAGATTCTTCCTCATGAGCAAATACATGGTCTTTGTTTGCCATGTATGGAACTCCTCCCTGTTAAATTTATCTATTTCTTGTGTAGTGCTCATGGTGATGTGAAGGGGGTCTTACCTCTTAATCCAATTCAAGATTCAAGGGTAGTGTCTACCCTTTTACAACTCAAATCTGGTGTTAAATGACGATTACAACAGATTTACAAGCATGAATACACGAAAAATTACATAAAGCCAAGGGTAATTGATTTGTACTAAATGATTGGGATATCAAACCATCTCCAAATTACAATCTAAAGTCATAGAGATCTGTATCAGATATGCAATGGTAAATTTGAACCATCAATTGCACCAAAATATAGAGATTAGTGCTAATTAATCATTGATTAGTGAAATAATCACCTGTTTTGTGTGCAAAAAATAGAGTGTACGGGGAGGCCATATCTGGTGCCTTAGAGTTCAAATGAGCTCAAATCTTTTCAAAGGCATCAATAGCAGTTAGTCTAGTAGAGGATCAAGCCAAGAACCAAAAGATTTGACCAAACATTGAATGCTTAATCTGTGTTTTACCAAAGTCCCTGTTGTTGCAGATTTGATGCAGAGCTTGATGCTACTTCTCCTTGAGGAATTTCTCAAATCTGACATCATGAGCATGTTCAAATCATCCAAAAACCCCTAGGGCTAAGAGGAATTAGATTCATTCACCTTGTAGGAGTGTAGATCTATGTTTTTCTTCCAAAAAAGGTGCCTGCAAATCGGCGATTCCCGCTTTCTCCTAGCGTCGATTTTACAAATTGATGCATTGGTCTGAAGCATAGGGGTTGTAGCTAGATAAGGCTAAGATATTTTAGCCTCTTGTTAAGGCTCGAGGGAGAGGGAGCTTCTCCACTAGCTAGGGGTGCACAGGATGGTTGAAAAAAAGACTAAAAAGAGGTTTAAATCTTAATCATAATTAGCAAGGTAATTAGGCTCAAAAAATAGATGAAGGCTCTGATACCAAGTTGAAATGCAAGAAAGAGTGGGCTATGGTGGATCAAATGCAAGAATCAACATGGTTAACATGAGGTGATTAAGATGAGATTAGTGCACAATTAATCTAATAGCTTAATGTAGGCATGGATACTCAAAAACCAGCAATTTCTCATTAGGCCAATGCCTCAATTTATAGGTTTTACATCTACAAGATACCAAGAATCTAATCCCACTGATTTTTGATTCATGCCACCTCCCCTACATCTGGGGCACCTTTTCCTAGAATCTTTCCACACCCCTATATTCACTCATGCTACCCTTGATTCTCTCATCAGTAGTAGATTCCTCTCACCTTTTCACTGTTACCCACTTAATTATAGACTCCCTTTTACACTCTTGCTAAGGGCTTGTTCCCACACCACACACATCCATTCACTTGCATATTTCAACAGGATGATGATTTGGTGAGTGTCTGTCTGAATGGGCTTGGCAAAGAGTACAAGCCATTCAAGACTTCCATTGTAGTTAGGGAGAATATTCCTAACTTTTAGGACTTGATATCTATGCTGATCATAGAAGAAAAGACTTTAGGTGAGGATTCTTCTTCACAAAGCAAGAACACATCGGAACAGGGCTTTTACTCTAATGCAGGTAGAGACAGAGGTAGAGGCCATGGTCGAGGCCAAGGTAGTGGCCGACAAGAAAATCAAAATTGTGGACAACAACAGTCCAATGATTCACAGCAGCAATTATACATAGGTGGAAGAGGCCATTCTAGAGGCATGGGGAGCCCAAGAGGCCGAGGTGGTTGGCAAATAAATCAAAATGCAAATAGCATAAAGTGCTATTACTGTGGGCAGACCAGGACACATGGCAAAGAACTACTACAAAAAGTAGAATGACATTAAAAGTGGGAAGTTGCAATAAGGCAACTATGCATCATCTAGCAAACATGGAGGTGATGACAGAAGTGAACAACTATTCATGATGCAGCACATGCCTAGTTCCATAACAGGGGATGTGTCAGGATCTCAAGATATATGGTATGTGGATTCTGGCACCTCTAACCACATGACCAGTCATGCTGCTGAGTGGTTTAAAGATATGCAAAAAATGAAAAAACCAGGTTATGTAGAAACAGGTGATGATACTGCATATCCCATTGCACATGTTGGTAAAGTGCCATTGTCTATGAAGGATGGAAAAATGAAGTACTTGGCTGATGTACTTCATGTTCCGAATATTACAAAGAACCTGGTTTTTGTTGGATAGATGGTTGATCAGCGTCTGCAAGTGAGGTTTAATCCTTAAGGATGTTTTATGGAAAACTTCAAAAATAAGTGTCGCTGGTTTACAAAGGGTAACAAAAATGGCAGAATGTTTACTTTGGATGTGAACATGTCTGAGATAAAGACAACCATGTTTGCACAGTGTCATTGTAGATATTGACATATGGCACGTCATGTGAATGTACAATGACTGAAGTCTATGCAAGCCCAAAATATTGTTGCAGGTTTTCCAAAGTTTAAGGTTGACGGTATGCATAAGGTATGTGAAGCATGCCAAACATGCTTTCCCACATGAAAAGCATGTCAGTGTGCAAGGCCATTGGATGTCATACATTCAAATGTATGGGGACCGACCAAGACTGCAACAATTGTAGGTTGCAGGTACTATGTTACATTCGTTGATGACCACATTAGGAAAGTGTGGGTTTATTTCATGAAGGAGAAAAGTGAGGTGTTTGCTCACTTTCAGAGATTTAAAGCCTTGGTCAAGAAGGAAAAAAGCATGCAAATAAAATGCCTAAGATCAGATGGTGGGGGAGAATATTTCTCCAATGAGTTCAATGATTTACTGAGAAAGCAGGGAATCAAGAGGCAGCTTAGGTACAGGTACACTTTGCAACAGAATGGTGTTACAAAAAGGAAAACAAGCACATTGTAGAAGTGGCACGTGCCTTGATGGGGCTGAAAAGAATATGACACATTACTTTTGGGCAGAAGCAGTAATAACTGTTGTGTACATTATGAACAGGACACCCATTGCAGCTGTCCATGGTATGACACCTAAACAAAAGTTTACAAACATAAGATCGGATGTGTCTCACTTGAAAGTGATTGGGTGTATTGCATATGTACATGTTCTTGATGAAGTGAGAACAAAGTTTGATCCAAAGGCAGAGAAATGCATCTTCATTGGTTATGCTATGGAGTAAAAAGGTTATACATGCTATAACCCTACCACTTGTGAGATGCGAGTAAGCAGAGATGTTGTCTTCAATATGAGATGAGTAGCTAGTATGTACTAGTAGTGAAGGCAACAGAAGATGCAGATATAAGAAGTGCTGATGTTGCATCACATGTAGAGCAGCAATCACAGGTGCTGAGTGGACCTGGGGAATCCTTGACCAGTGGATCCAATGTTAGCCCATGGTCAGGCAGGTTGAGGAATGATGCAGGTACACATGTATCACGAAAAGGGAAGGAAAAGGTAGATCAATCTTTTATGCCTAATCTGTCAGCAGCTCACTCATATGTGGATGGTGACTCTAGTGGCTCTGAGCAAAGCCTTCATGAGGACCTTGGCATTCCGTCTATAGTTACTCCTGGTGTAAGGAGAACCAAGGCTATTTTGAGGACACCTGGCAGTGATCCAGGTGCACACAGGTCTACGAGGGTTAGAATACTTCCAATGAAGATTTTGAGGAGTGGCTCAACAAGATAAACTTATACTTTGATATGAACCCTAGAAGTGAGAAGGCTATGGTTTACTTGGCAACGTTGCATTTAGAAAGGTATGCACATGCTTGGTGGAGGCATTTACAATATCTAGCTTATGAAGTTACCACATGGAATGCTTTCAAGGATGAAATGAGAGACACCTTCATCTCTCAATTGCATCAAGACAATCTTATGTGTGAATGGGATGACTTGCAACAAAGTCTTGCAACAAAGTCAAAGTAGTGTCGGCAACTATACCCATAAGTTCATGAAGTTTATGCTACATGTGAATGGGTGTAGTGAAGAATTCGAGAAGACAAAATACATCAAGGGTTGGAGGACCAACATTGGTGTGGAATCTACTCTTATTTGCAACAAGAGTAGCCACCAATTCTTTTGAAGAGGGAAAGGTCAAAAACTAATGAATTATCAATAAATTCACTGTTTTTGGCTCTGGGGTGGAGTAGAGCAACAGTGCATAAAACACTATTAAGCTTCTACAAAGGGGGAGGCTTCTATTTTTGGGTTAGTTTAGCTTACTTTTTGGAACAAGACTTGAATTGGGAGAGAGGAGAGATGAAATATCTCAATATTTGAGAATTTAACACTCCACCACACATGTGAAATAGGCGCCTCCTTCATGAGGGGGAATCCCCACTCTGAGGTGTCAAAAAATCTTTTTTTTAGTATTTCCTTTGGTCCTTAGTCCACTCTTCATCTTATGTGAGTATTTACTTGTAACGTACCCATCTTCACTAATAAAGAAATGTCCATGTAATTATGAGTTTTTTTGGTATAAATATCAATGATTTTATTATTTGAGTCATTTATACTTAGAATCTTCCAATTCTGAGCCCAAATTTGGAATCTGCGCGTGATTTTACCCTAATATAGGATTTTACAGCATCCAAAACGGACACCGGATCAAGCCTATACGCTAATTTCAATCATTTTAGTTAAAAAACGGCGACCTTTAAACCTTAATAAATGCACGACCGCACATCCGATTGACGAACGGTCTGAACCCCTGCGACCAGGAGAACCTCCCGGACAAAAAAAATTTTCACCCCCCGGGGCGGTCCGGCACGCAAATCGAGACGGGCGTCCCAAATTTGGGTACCCTGTCCCAAAATTTGGTCCGTACACACTTACTAGGGTGCCCGTACAATGGCCGCCCAAGAACCAAAGGACGGCCGCCCACTGTATGGTCCACGCGTACCCTTACACCCAGACCAGATAAGGTACATGCGTACCACTCCTTTCCCAGACAACCGACACCGTAACTTTCCCCTAGACCCATGCAGGCCACTGATCCATAGCCTTTGAAGGTACACCGTCCTTTCGTCCTTGCTTTGCGCAGCGCCCGCACCCTCACCCCTCAGCTATATAAACCCCCGGGGTGCTCCTCAGTCGGCACGCATTTCTGTGTAGCGTATGCCCTGTTGTGCCGCCGTCTGTACCGCTGCCCGTCCCTGTGTAGCGTACTTGCTGCAAGTACAGCCGCCCATGCAGCCACCCTTCTCACACCCCCTCATTTGGCTCTTTTCAGATAAGCCAATTTTCCTCCACCCTCCTCTTGCTAAAGGGCCACTGTCCTTAACTCTTCTCCCTCTCCCCCCCCCTCCCCGTGTGAATAGACTTACAGAGAGGCTTGCAGCAACCCCTCCCAGCCCTCTTCACGTTTTTGCCTTTGCCCTTAAGGACATCTCACAATCCCCCCCCCCATTTGCGTAGACTTTAGTAAGGGTTTTTTGACTCAAGCGAGGGTTCGTGCGCCATATTCTTTTGCTCATACGGTGAGCAAACGAGCTCGGAATTCAGATCCGACTGAAGCGTTTCGATCGCAACAGCGAGCTCTACAAGGCGACGCCTAAGATGGCCTCATCTCGGAGACGATAAAATATTGCCTCAAGAGGAGCACGTAACAACGAGATGGGGGAAGATGCGCCCAATGCGGCTCCAGTCCTCCCTTTTCAAGCCCCTCAAGGAAACGGTGGCCAGGTTAGCTTGGTTAATTTTCAAAAGAAGAGATTTTTTCTTAAATTAGTATTAATGAATGGTGTCTTTTTCTTTTAAAATGAGGACATAAAAATTATATGAAGTTACGAATTATGTGATGTTGTATTCGATAAATTGCGTTGAAATTGTTATCTTCATGAATTGTGAATGCTATATTTAGTAAATTGCATTGAAGTTGTTATCTTTAGAATTCACGATTTTTTTTGGCTTCAACGCTAACTCCGTTCCGTGCTTGTGTAGCCGGGCGGCGTCGTTAGCAAAGCTCGGGAATGGCCCAAGGTGTCCCTCATACCTTTGGGAGAATAAGGATCGCCGATTGAGGCGAGAGATTATGAGGCTGCCTAGTTCTGAGGGCCCAGGCTAGTGCGGTAAATAAGCCCACCCTAGTGTGCAGACATCCCTCTGAGGGACGAGAGGATCGAGCGATGGAGCCTGAGAGGGCGACAGGCCGGCTTGAGTCCTCGCCAGCGGCCGACGATGAGGTGTATGGTCCCGTAGGGTTTTGTCCAGCATGTAGAGGCTGGAAGGCCGAATTCTAGATCATCGGCAGAATAAGAATAAGAGAGCCGGTTTGGCTTGTATGGAAATGGATTCATGTATAAACTTTTTATATAATTACATCTTGTCTTTGGTATGATTGTATTGTGTAAGAAGGCTGTTTTAACGAACCTTGTGAAGAAGGACCTTAATTAAGGAATATGTTTATTTATGTCAAACAGTGTGGTAGTATTAATTAGAAAACAAATTGATGCGTGAGTAGGGTGGAAAGTGGGAGGATGGAATGCCCTGACGGCACCATCCTACGGACGGGTGGACCCGATTAGTCGGGTAGCTTTCCAACAGATTAAGTGAAAGCCCTACGTTAGATAGTTAGGTTCTTGGGCAACTCTATTCTAGAAGACTAGGCCAGCGGCTGTGCCTTGCATAAAGATGAGGAAAAAAGCGTTGTCTCTAGAAATCAAGTCTAGTAGTTGCCCAATTTTTGATCAATTGCCCTATGGGTGATTTGATGTTTAGAAGATCACGCTTCCCCTGCGGGATAGAGCTAGGTCATACCTATAAATTGTATCCTTGAATCTCTACAGGGTCAAGGTGTCGATGAATAGGAAATTTTTCCCAAGATAAGATTTAGCATACTATCTTAAGTGTTTCTCCCATTTTTAAAGGGAGGAACCTTACAATTGGTATCAGAGCAAGTTTGGCTCCTAGGAATTGCAGTTTAAGGACTATTTTGTAATAAATGTTTTACCTAACGTAATGCTAATTAGTAAAGACATCCTACTAAAACAAATAAGTTAAATTGATGTTTGAATGATTGTAGGAAGAGGAAGATGCCTACTCCAAATTTCTAGTTTTCCAATGCATCTTCGAGACTGCTAGCCACTCCTCGAATTTCGAGTTCCGCGACACCGTGGTGCAGATATTAGAGAAGATATCCCTCCCTCATTTCTCTCGTATTAAAAGAGGATGGGGTAGAGATTTCTAGAGTCGTGGGCCGAGATACTTCTTCATCTAAGCAGATCAGATTGGGAACCTCACCACCGACCTTAAGCGGATTCGTTGGATTGAGAAGCTGAAGATGATCCGCTTATTTTGGTTCATCGGTACCCCCAGGGCTGACACCTCGGTGACTATAGATGGGGTTCGCATACCTCAGGATCGTTGGGTGTATGACAAAGTGATGCAGGTCTTACCTGCTGCTGATAGAGTAGCGGTGTTGGGATCTACCCCAATCCAGAGTTTACCACCCTTACCATCAGTTTTTAGAGTCTTAGAAACTACAGCGGAACCCCCATATTTCACCTATGTGGACCGCTCTACCCTTATGTCATAGTCAAGCCTAGGAATTCCCCTTGATGTCAAATAAGACTAATTATATTAGTCTCAGATCTTTGTAATAAAACTTGTCCTTGTAAATATTTGGAAATAAAATAATTTCAATGTTTTACTTTCCAAAAATTAAGCGTTGTGCAAATATGAATCTTGTAATCTTAAAATTGTTTTTACAATGGTGGCCAGGACGACCACCCTCCACTTCCCAATGCGCTTTACACCGATACCCAGGAGAAGAAGCTCCTACTCAAGCAAATGCAACCTCCCTCCTTTAAAGGAGAAGGTTCAAAGGTTGAGAAGGATGCTGAAGTCTGGATTGAGGCGATGGACGATTATTTCTCTGCTGCCGATACTGGAGTAGCAAATCAGTCTATGCTCGCACGGTTTCGCCTCATTGGAGATGCTAAACTCTGGTGGAAACAGTGGTGCCGTGACAAGGAAGTCACCGAACATTCTCAAACATGGGAAGACATCAAGCAGGCAGTGAAGGAAAGATATCTTCCTCCATCCCATGAATCCATAAAGATGAATGAGTTTTTTAGTCTTAGACAGTGCAGCTTAACTCTTGAGGATTACTATTCCAAATTTATTACCCTTCGGAAGTATGCCCTAGCTATGACTACTTCCCAGCAAGTGGCTCGTTTCTGCCAAGGGCTAAATGAACCCCTAGATTCCCGCCTTGAAGCAATGAGGCCAAGCACATTACAGGATGCTCTCATACGAGCAAAGCCCCTTGTGAAAGAAATGAAGGCTAACAAACCAAAGAATCAAAAGAGATCTTACCCTGAGGCAAACCTTAGAGATCAACCCTACAAGAAACCTCAACAGAATTTTCCCTACTACAACAGAGGGCGACAAGGCAACTCTTTTGCCCCCCGCTCGTATGCTGCTTCTTCCAGAGAAGGCCCTCTGTGTTTTGAGTGCAATGAGCCGGGACACTTTAGAGCCAACTGTCCCAAGATGGCAACATCATTTCCCCAAAGTAACAGAGGAAATCAAGGCCGTGGAACCCCTACCCACCAAGGTGCAAGAGGCAGTGGCCGTGGTGGCAGAGGCCGCGGAGGAGCAGTTGCTAGAATTGCCTGTGTTATAAGTGAAGAACCGACCTTGGAAACGGCTGAAGAAGAGCGCGCCATCGTCCATGCGGCAATAGAACACCAAGGTCCGAATAAACAATTTGGTGTAATCCAAACCCTCGCCACTCATCACGGTAAGCCATTTCAGCTTTTGATTGATTGTGGTAGTACCCATTCATTCCTTTCTCCTAGGTGCTTGCAAAAATTAAACTTGAGTCAAAAAACAGCTAGAAAAATGATTGTAGAGTTAGCCAGTGGGAAAGAAGTAGTATCGCGCCACTCTATAGGAAACCTTGATTTTGAGCTGGGTAATGAGCAAACTCATGGTCACTTTAGAGTCTTGCCACTAGGAATTTATGATGGAATCCTTGGGATGGATTGGTTAATTGCAAACAAAGCTAGCATTCATTGTAACCGGGGGAGTATCACTTTTGAAAATGAGCATGGCCAAGTAATATCTGTTCAGGGGATCACAGGAAAACCTAAGTCTAGGGTAGTCAAGGCAAAACATCTTCTCAAGGGAACACGTAAGGGTCAGCAAGTTTTCTTAGTCAAACTCAACAAAGTCATTGAACCTAGTATGGAGACAGAACCCTCTTGACTCCAAGAATTCTCTGACATCTTCCCTGACGAGCTTACAGGGTTACCGCCTCCTCAAGAAGTCGACCATGAAATCGAGGTGATCCCTGGAGCTCAACCCGTCTCAAAAACTCCCTATAAAATGTCCCTTCCTGAAGCCATTGAACTTAAGGAGCAACTTTCCCAACTCATTGAACAAGGATTTGTACGCCCCAGTAGCTCTCCTTGGGGAGCACCTGTTCTTTTCCAAAAAAAGAAGGACGGGACTCTCCGCCTCTGCATAGATTATCGAGGGCTCAATCAAGTCACTGTCAAGAATAAGTATCCTATCCCTCGCATCGATGAGCTTCTTGACAGGCTTCATGGGGCCAAAGTCTTCTCAAAAATATATTTGAGGTCTGGTTACTATCAGATCAAAGTCAAGGAAGCAGATATACCCAAAACAGCCTTCAATACCCGTTATGGCCACTATGAGTTTACTGTAATGTCATTCGGGTTAACCAATGCTCCTGCAACCTTCAACCGCCTAATGCAAGATATATTCCGTCCTTACCTGGATGAATTTGTGCTTGTTTTCTTTGATGACATCTTAATCTACTCCAAATCAATGGAAGAGCATGAGGAGCATGTGCGTAGAGTTCTGCAATTGCTGTGCAGACACAAACTCTATGCCAAGAAGAGTAAATGTACCTTCTTTACTCATCAAATTGAGTATCTTGGATTCATCGTCTCCAAAGATGGCATCTCAATAGACCCTGCCAAGGTCAAGGATATTCTAGAATGGCCACCCCCTAAATCAGTTCGTGAAATTCGTGGGTTCTTGGGAATTACGGGTTGGTATAGGATTTTTATCAAAGATTATGCCTTGGTAGCTGCACCCTTGACAGATCTTCTTAAGAAGGATTGCAAAATAGTGTGGCTGCCAATCCATCAAAACAGCTTTGATCAGCTGAAAGTCATTATTACTTTTGCCCCAGTCTTAAAGCTTCCTGATTTCTCCAAGGAATTTGAAGTGGTTACCGATGCTAGTAGTCTAGCACTTCGTGGTGTCTTAGGCCAAGAAGGAAGACCAGTCGCTTATACTTCCCGCAAGCTGAAGCAATATGAAGCAAACTATGCCACCCATGATTTGGAGCTCTTAGCAGTTGTTCATTGCCTCAAATTATGGAGACATTATCTCTTGGGAGGCAAATTCCAGCTTGTAACTGACCACAAAAGTCTAAAGTGGATCTTCACCCAGCCTAACCTCAACATGAGGCAAAGGAGATGGATTGAAATTCTACAAGAATATGATTTCGACATCAAATTCCACCCTGGGAAAGATAATGTGGTAGCAGATGCACTTAGCCGCAAATCTTTCTTGAATGCAGTTTCAATGCCAAATAATCCCATACTGGTCAAGGTAGAAGAAGTCTCATCTCATGATCCAGATTATCAGAGGATGAAAAAATTAGTAGAAGAAGGGGGACATTCAGAGAAGGGGGACATTCAGAGAAAGAGAAGAATCTAATCAAGGGATACTCCAGATTATTAGAGGATGAAAAAATTAGTAGAAGAAGGGGGACATTCAGAGAAAGAGAAGAATCTAATCAAGGGATACTCCACTCATGAAGGAAGCCTCTACTTCAATCACAGGCTATGTATCCCTAAGGATCCTGCTTTAAAGAAACTAATCCTCCATGAAGCTCATGATAGCCCTGCTGCAGGACACCCAGGTTATGCAAAAACTTTAAATGCTGTAAGAAGGAGCTTTCATTGGGCAGGCTTGAAAAATGATGTGCTTCGGACTTGAAGCAATGTCTCTCATGCCAAAGGATCAAAGCTGAAAGGATAAAGATGCCTGGAAAACTTCAACCATTAGATATTCCCCAAATGAAGTGGGAGTGCATTAGTATGGATTTTGTCACAAGTCTCCCCACTGTTCAAGGAGGATATGACTCCATTCTAGTAGTAGCGGACTTACTTACCAAAGTAGCTCACCTTATACCAGCAAAGAAGACCTTCAAAGCTTCTGATGTTGCTCGAATATTCATCAAGGAAGTCCTCAAACTTCATGGTCTCCCAAAAAGGATAGTAAGTGATCGGGATTCTGACTTCATCTCAAAATTCTGGCAGTCTTTATTTCAAGCTCTGGGAACTCAACTTTGCTTTAGCACAGCTTATCATCCAGAGACCGATGGCCAGACTGAGAGAGTCAATCAAGTAATTGAAGACATTCTCAGAGCATATTGTGGACGGGAACCAAGAAGGTGGATTCAATACCTTCCTCTGGTAGAATTTGCCTACAATACATCTTATCATCAAAGCATAGGAATGTCACCATTCAAGGCACTCTATGGGCAAGAATGCCTGTCTCCTCTAAATTTCTCTGATCCAACCATAAGAGTTGAGGCATCCAGGAAAATGCTCGAAGAAATGGAGGAACAAACCAAGGCTATCCAAAAGGATATTAAAGCTGCCCAAGATCGACAAAAGCATTATGCTGACAACAAGAGGTCTGAAAGGATCTTCAAGGAAGGAGACAAAGTTCTTCTACGAGTGCAACCCAAACGAAGTTCTCTATCACTTGGGAAATATAAGAAGCTCAGCCCTAGGTATTGTGGTCCTTATACAGTTATCAAGTGTCTAGGTAAAAGTGCCTATAAACTCCAACTCCCAGCCCATATCAAAGTCCATAATGTATTTCATGTAAGTTTGTTAAAACCATATGTCCCCAGTCTCGATCATATTCTTGATGATGAACAAGTTGTAATCCCTACTCAAGGAGTCCTTGAATTACAGCCCAGTAGCATCATAGATTCTAGGGAAAGGCAACTCCGAAATAGAACTCTTGTAGAACATCTAGTTCAGTGGAAAGATTACCCTGAAGAGGATGCAACTTGGGAAGATGAAGCTACACTCTTAAAGGATTATCCCCAATTCATGACGAGATGAGGACATCTCGATTTCTTTAAGGGGGGAAGGATGTAACGTACCCGTCTTCACTAATAAAGAAATGTCCATGTAATTATGAGTTTTTATGGTATAAATATCAATGATTTTATTATTTGAGTCATTTCTACTTAGAATCTTCAAATTCTGAGCCCAAATTTGGAATCTGCGCGCGATTTTACCCTAATATAGGATTTTACAGCATCCAAAACGGACACCGGATCAAGCCTATACGCTAATTTCAATCATTTTAGTTAAAAAACGGCGACCTTTAAACCTTAATAAATGCACGACCGCACATCTGATTGACGAACGGTCTGAACCCCTGCGACCAGGAGAACCTCTCGGACAAAAAAAAAATTTCGCCCCCCGGGACGGTCCGGCACGCAAATCGAGGCGAGCGCCCTAAATTTGGATACCTCGCCCCAAAATTTGGTCCGTACACACTTACTAGGGCGCCCGTACAATGGTCGCCCAAGAACCAAAGGACGGCCGCCCACTGTATGGTCCACGCGTACCCTTAGGTGGACACCCAGACCAGATAAGGTACATGCGTACCACTCCTTTCCCAGACAACCGACACCGTACCTTTCCCCTAGACCCATGCAGGCCACTGATCCATAGCCTTTGAAGGTACACCGTCCTTTCGTCCTTGCTTTGCGCAGCGCCCGCATCCTCACCCCTCGGCTATATAAACCCCCGGGGTGCTCCTCAGTCGGCACGCATTTCTGTGTAGCGTATGCCCTGCTGTGCCGCCGTCCGTACCGTCGCCCGTCCCTGTGTAGCGTACTTGCTGCAAGTACAGCCGCCCATGCAGCCACCCTTCTCACACCCCCTCATTTGGCTCTTTTCAGATAAGCCAATTTTCCTCCACCCTCCTCTTGCTAAGGACCAGTGTCCTTAACTCTTCTCCCCCCCCCCGTGTGAATAGACTTACAGAGAGGCTTGCAGCAACCCCTCCCAGCCCTCTCCACGTTTTTGCCTTTGCCCTTAAGGACATCTCACAATCCCCCCCCCCATTTGCGTAGACTTTAGTAAGGGTTTTTTGACTCAAGCGAGGGTTCGTGCGCCATATTCTTTTGCTCATACGGTGAGCAAACGAGCTCGGAATTCAGATCCGACTAAAGCGTTTCGATCGCAGCAGCGAGCTCTACAAGGCGACGCCTAAGATGGCCTCATCTCGGAGATAACAAAATATTGCCTCAAGAGGAGCACGTAACAACGAGATGGGGGAAGATACGCCCAATGCGGCTCCAGTTCTCCCTTTTCAAGCCCCTCAAGGAAACGGTGGCTAGGTTAGCTTGGTTAATTTTCAAAAGAAGAGATTTTTCCTTAAATTAGTATTAATGAATGGTGTCTTTTTCTTTTAAAATGAGGACATAAAAATTATATGAAGTTACGAATTATGTGATGTTTTATTCGATAAATTGCGTTGAAATTGTTATCTTCATGAATTGTGAATGCTATATTGCATTGAAGTTGTTATCTTTAGAATTCAAGATTTTTTTTGGCTTCAACGCTAACTCCGTTCCGTGCTTGTGTAGTCGGGCGGCGTCGTTAGGAAAGCCCGGGAATGGCCCAAGGTATCCCTCATACCTTTGGGAGAATAAGGATCGCCGATTGAGGCGAGAGATTATGAGGCTGCCTAGTTCTGAGGGCCCAGGCTAGTGCGGTAAATAAGCCCACCCTAGTGTGCAGACATCCCTCTGAGGGGCGGGAGGATCGAGCGATGGAGCCTGAGAGGGCGACAGGCCGGCTTGAGTCCTCGCCAGCGGCCGACGATGAGGTGTATGGTCCCGTAGGGTTTTGCCCAGCATGTAGAGGCTGGAAGGCCGAATTCTAGATCATCGGCAGAATAAGAATAAGAGAGCCGGTTTGGCTTGTATGGAAATGGATTCATGTATAAACTTTTTATATAATTACATCTTGTCTTTGGTATGATTGTATTGTGTAAGAAGGCTGTTTTAACGAACCTTGTGAAGAAGGGCCTTAATTAAGGAATATGTTTATTTATGTCAAACAGTGTGGTAGTATTAATTAGAAAACAAATTGATGCGTGAGTAGGGTGGAAAGTGGGAGGATGGAATGCCCTGACGGCACCATCCTACGGACGGGTGGACCCGATTAGTTGGGTAGCTTTCCAACAGATTAAGTGAAAGCCCTACGTTAGATAGTTAGGTTCTTGGGCAACTCTATTCTAGAAGACTAGGCCAGCGGCTGTGCCTTGCATAAAGATGAGGAAAAAAGCGTTGTCTCTAGAAATCAAGTCTAGTAGTTGCCCAATTTTCGATCAATTGCCCTATGGGTGATTTGATGTTTAGAAGATCACGCTCCCCCTGCGGGATAGAGCTAGGTCATACCTATAAATCGTATCCTTGAATCTCTACAGGGTCAAGGTGTCGATGAATAGGAAATTTTTCCCAAGATAAGACTTAGCGTACTATCTTAAGTGTTTCTCCCATTTTTAAAGGGAGGAACCTTACATTACTCATTTTTGGGGGAGATTTTCTTTATTTCTTCAATTTATCTCCTCCATAAATTTGGATGAATCTGATTGGCCCCTCATAACCTTCATTTAAAATTTTCAAAAAATCAGGACCCTTAGGATAAGGCCTTTTAAACAGATTATAATTTATTTCTAATGCACCTTCTGAAAATCTTTTTGAGCTTCTGTTTCGGGGGAATTTATTTTAATAAGAAGAGATATTTTTCCATCCAAAAATATCTAAAATCTGAATAATCTCTCTCTAGAACATTTTCTCTCTCTAAGCCAAAATAGGTAGAAACAAGATCTTTTATTAATCTGAAGAAGGGATTGATTACAAGGGAAGATACTGGACATCTTGAGGGGCTGGGGAGGAATCTTACAGCAAAAGTGAAGAGGAGAATTTGGTTCATGTTTGCAAGGTTTTTGATGCACTTAGAGCCAACCAATTGTATGCAAAAGAGAGTAAATGTAAATTCTTGGCAAGTGAAGTTGAGTATCTTGGTCACATTGTGGGTGAAAATGGCATAAGAGTGGACCCAAAGAAGGTAGAATGTGTGAAGAATTGGCCCATACCTAAGAACATCACTCAACTAAGAGGATCCTTGGGACTCTCGTCATTCTACCAAAGGTTCACCGAGAATTATGCTCACATAGCGGCTCCATTAATCAATAAGTTGAAGAAGGAGGCATTCTTTTCAGATACAACAGCCCATAAAAGATTTGAAGAGTTGAAGAGAATGCTTACTTGCACCCCAATTTTGATATGCCCGGATTTCACCAAGCCTTTCACTATTAGAGCGGATGCATGTGGAAGAGGTATCAGTGTCATGTTGTATCAAGACCATGGGGTAATTGCATTTGAGAGCTGTAAACTTAATGATAAAGAGAAGGAGATTCATGTGTTACATGCGATCAAGAAGTGGCATAATTATCTCTATGGAAGCAAGTTTTATGTGAGAAGTGACCATAGGGTTCTCAAGTACTTCCTCTCACACCTCAAGAAAAGGTGGTGGTTGGTAATCCTTCCAAATTATGATTTTGAAATCCCTTATAAGAAGGGGAAGGATAATGTGGTGGCTGATTCACTCTTAAGAATGTGGACTTGTACATTGTTTGCCAATCACTCACGGAAGTGCATAAATATTGGATTGAAGAAATCAAAGAGGAGTATATGTTAGATGAGGAGACTTCACAAATGATGTAGAAACTATAGATTGGCACTTGTGAAGAGTTACCTCATTTTCGGTTGCAAAATGGAATCCTTTACTTCAAGGATAAGGTGTATCTTGTACCTCATTCAGATTTCAAGAAGAAGGTGTATCTTGTACCTCATAAGACTTTCAAGAAGAAGGTGTTAGATGAGATGCATGATTCTCCCATGGTGGGACATTTGGGGTTGTTTAAAACCTATGATACCATCAAATAGAGCTTTCATTAGAAAGACCTTTGGAGTGATGTGAAGGAGTCTGTTGCCAAATGTATGCCTTGTCAAGTTAATAAGGATCCCACACAAAAGCCTAGTTGTTTGCTTTAGCCTTTACCAATTCTAGAGGGTAAATGAACTCATATAGTAATGGATTTTATCACAGGTCTTCCTACCACCAAGAAAGGGCGGGACAACATTTATGTAGTGGTTGATCGATTGACAAAAGCTGCCCATTTTGGGCCTAAAAAAGAGATAATCGATATCTATGGTTACACATGGATTCATGGAATATGTGTTTAGGATGCATAGCATGCCACTACAAATAGTCAGTGAGACTGGGATGTCCAATTTATGGGAACATTTTGGCGTACACTTTTTAAGAGTATGGGTACTCAATTGGCTCCAACTACGGCCTATCACCGGGAGACTGATCGTCAAACTGAGAGGGTAAACAAATGGCTTGAGACTTACTTGAGAAATTATTGCTATGAGACACAACATGCATGGGCTGATTGGTTACACTTGGCTGAGTTTGCCTACAATAGCAGGGAGTCTGTAATTAAGTGGGTAGCAATGAAAAGGTGAGAGGAGTCTACTGTGATGAGAGAATCAAGGGTAGCATGAGTGAATATAGGGGTGTGGAAAGATTCTAGGAAAAGGTTCCCCCAGATGTAGGGGAGGTGGCACAAATCAAGGAGAAATCAATGGGATTAGATGCTTGGCATCTTGTGGATGTAAAACCTATAAATTGAGGCATTGGCCTAATGAGAAATTGCTAGTTTTTGAGTATCCATGCCTACATTAAGCTATTAGATTAATTGTGTACTAATCTCATCTTAATTATATGTTAATCATTTTGATTCTTGCATTTGATCCACCATAGCCCACTCTTGCTTGCATTTCAACTCATCCTCCACTGATACACTGATAGACCCAAGGGATTCAACAATGCCCTTGATCTTTAAGGTATATTCATTGATGGACACGCTTTTCTTTTCCACAGTATGCAACTCTTACTTTAACTGTAACTTCCTTGCCTTCGTGTTAGTTTGGAACATTTGAACCAGATTCTGCCATGCAATTGTTGGAGTGTTTGCATCCTATATGTGTCCTATCATAGTGTCTGTGACAGTAATTGAAAGCCAGTACATGACTTTTCTTGCACCCTGATTCCAATCCTTGAATGCCTTTATATCTGCAAGAGTGTCATTCTCCTCAGATAACTCTAGAGGCTCCTCATTGTCTCCTTCTACATAATCCCAAAATCCTTTACCCATTAGGAAATTGGTCATTCTAAACTTCCAAGCATGGAAGTTATTGTTATCCAGCTTCTCACTAACAATCTAATTAATTCCGTTAGACATGTTTTCCTACAGTAATCAAATAACCTACAAACAGACAACTTCTATATGCAACCTATAATAGAGCAGTATCTCCTGGCGGTACTTTAGCACAGTCTGTGTGTCACCAAATGTGACTAGAGTACATGTACATACACCTAGTATCAACAATACATGTGCAAACCCTGTCTACACTTCCAAAATGCACTACTGCATTGCAATAACCAGATTTCGAGCAGAAACAGTTCTCTACCAAAACTTCTGAAAATACCCTGTAGTGACAAAATAGGGCCTGTAATGTGCCCGAAACGTGAATCTGGCCAAAAAATATATATGTCCGCTAGGACATTATACCTGCCCTCCTGTAGCTCCGCTCTCTTGCGAAGACAAATCCTCAATCGGAGATGTGTAGCTCCTAGAGCTACTGAGGGGGGTGTTGTACCTAAACCAAGAAGGGGAAAGAGATGATGGTGCTCTTACCCATGTAGTATCACTTCCTTCCTTGCTTGTTCTTGCCTCTTGCTTGCCTCCTTATCTCTCACACGAACCAGGCTCTGATACCATAAAGAGAATGTGGGGGAAAGGGAGAGCTTCTTTCAGACCCTAGCAAGAAAATACACACACACAAGAGAGAGCAAGACATAAGAGAGAGATGGATAGCTGAATTTTCTTCTATCTTCTTCTTCTCTACTCAACCAACATAACATAAAGATAAGAGTACACACTATATGGGTTAGTACTCAACTACTACAACATATAAGGGTCGGTCCATAATGTGAACCCGATTAAATGAGCTAGCGCTATAACTATGCTAGTCTCTAATAATCCAAAATGGCTGTCACACAGCCTCTCATCCCATTGGCCGCATATCACCCATAATCTTACCAACCATGCCAGTTGTGTAGATGCTAAAGCTATCACCCAAGCGGGTCATCAATGTCCGTCGTAGCACTAGTTGAGCTCCATATCTCAACATTCCAATAATCCTCATGCAACTCCTCCCTTTGCATCCTTCAAGCTTTTCCAACATGATTTGAACCCGAATGATGACTAAGACCATGTGCCAATCCTTTACCTTTTGTAGAAGCATGAGAAGTAAAACCATGAGATGTATTCAATATATCATGGTGCATATTCCCTTGAGAAGAAGGAACATTCTCCTTGTTGCCAAAATACATGTCATTCCCATCTCCAATGTTTACTCCTTTTGTAGGCCTTGGCAGCCCATCACCAAAAGAGAAGTGTTGTTGCATTCCATCTCATGAGGAATTTGATCCATATAAGTACCTTACAAAGGTGTACCATCATGACCATGCATCCTTGCATCTTGATAAGATGGATGGAAAACACCATTCCTTCACTCACTTCTCAACAAATCCATCTCACTTTTGAAAGTGGTGAGAAATTAATTTTGTGGGTTGATGAGTTGGTTTTGAAATTGAGATTACTTATCATTGAAATTATCAAACATTTCCCTCATCATGCACATCATCTCATACATGCCATTGGAAACAAATGGTACTTTTTTGTCTTTAGCAAGTGTTACCTTTGCATGTGACATCATACCCTACTCCTTTGCCCTTTGATGCAACCATGTTTGCATAGGTGACCTCCTCACATGCATCCTTGCATTTGCCATCTCCAAGCATTTTATCATTAACCAACCCATGTATCAGCATTTTCTCAACATGTACCTCATCCCTAATGTCAAATTCACCATTAATGTCTTCCACAAGTGCCCCTTGATCAAGTTCCAACATCGCTTGAGTTACAATATTCTTGTGTGGCCTTCCTCTTGGCATAGCTGTAAATTTTGGATTTGAGAGGATGGAAGGCCAAATGAGATTGGAACTAGGTGTTCAAGGGTTATATGGAGATCTAATGTTGTGTACTAACACAATATGTAAAAATAATAGATTTTCGAGTAGGACATATACGCTCTATTTTAGGGTTTTTGAAGTACTACTCAAAATGGAAATTTGGCTATAAGATGACCAAAAATAACCTGATTTTGATGATCTTTAGCTTGTTGGGATTTTATTGGCAAGTAATATCATCCTCCCAAAAGGTTTGATCAAAGTCAAAGTGGAAGTCAGCTCTGTTTTGACTTTTTCCAAAAAGTAAACTATATCACTTTCACCTAACAAACGATATCGGAATCGCAAGGTTGAAGGCTTGTTTGGAAGGTCTAAAGGAGTAATAAGTGGATGCGTAAAGATACTTGTGACACAATCTAGGGTTTATGATTGAATTAGGGTTTCGCAATTTTTGATAAACCCTATTTTGACCCCCCAACAAATGATATCGGAATCAAGATCTTAAAGGCTTGATTTGGAGTCCTTATGGAGTAATAAAAGAGGGTATAAAGCTCTAGGAAATACCTAAAAACCCCGATGACTGAATTTAGGGTTTGGTTTGCAGGTATGCAGGGAATTCTTAGAAATTTTGGCAGCATTTTGTTTGCTTTTGGAATCGAATCTCAATGTATGCAAACAAAACTATAGATTCGCATCAAACACTTCTTCTCATTGCCATCACAAGGAATTCATAATGCATCAATAGGCATCCGTATCCATCCAATTAGTGTCCACAATTACATCCTTCCAAAAGGCATCCACTTTTCAATGTGTCAAAACCTTGCTCAATGAAAATACATCAATTGCCACAATTGAAGATCGATGAAGCAAAGTCGATGAAGCATGCCGATCTCGTGGCTAAGCTCTTCCAACCCCCCCCCCCCCTTATTCAAGTTTTAAATCCAAGATCAAGGGTTTTGGCCAAGCCTTTCCCACCAAGTACCTAATTCTCCACCTTACTACTTTCCCATGGCAATCACAATAAGGTGGATTCAATCCATGCTCCCCTTGGTCTCTCCACAAATGCCAAGGTACCCTCACACATATTATCGCTATCTTTTGAATTAAAAGGTGTTTACAAATGTGTGTGATAACCAATGAATCATATCCAATGAGAAGAATCACTCACATCCAAGCCACTTATAGAGGCATGCCATACACCTCAACCAATACAAGAGTTTTATGTTGATGATGAGGTTAAATGGACATGCAACTCCTTCTTACTTGAATTCTTCTTAAATACTTCTTGATGTCTTCGATGTCTTCATCAAACTGGCTTAATGCACATATACAATAGGCTTGCTATGCATGAATGCATAAAGAAACCCCAAAGATGAAGAGCACTTGGTCTCAATGTGAGAAAAAACTTGATGAATGATGTTTTCTTCAAAGCTAAAAGTATTGTAACCTATGATTCATGAAGTCAATGGGAATGTGATTATGCAACTGAAACCAATAAAACTCCAAATGTAACCCTAATTTGGTTGGATTTTCTCTAAAACCCCTTTTCAACCAAGATACCCTAATTTGTCCATCATATTGATGCAATGAATGCATAGATGATCAATGAGAAGGCTAATGAACAAGATTAAAGCCCTGAATCCTCAAAAAATAGATTGTTAATCCTAATATCTCTCAAGGTATGCAAGATAAATAAAAATCCCATGCTTAAGCAACAATTAATCCCATATATGAGTAGAGCCAAGCATGAAGAATGAGATTATTAAAGAAATTTTCCAAAATTTTATGATAGAAACCCTGATTTCTCATGAGAACCCTAATATGCAAGAACTTGAGAAATTGTAATGATGGGGAGAGAAAGAAAGAGAATGCACTCATAATGGAGTACCACATGACCTCAAGGGAGTACCACCATAGCCATAGAAGCTTGAAGCTCCAAGAAGTATGATTTGATTAGTCAAAATGATAAGATAAACCCATCTTTCATCCTTATTTGATGATACCCAGATTTGAGATCTATCTTGGAGAAATATTTTTCTCCTTTCAATTCATCAAGTAAATCATCAATCCTTGGAATGGGATATTGATTCTTTATAGTGATCTTGTTGAGATCCCTATAATCGATGCACATTCTGTAAGATCTATCCTTCTTCTTCATCAATAAAATGGGTGAGGCCAAAGGTGATTGGCTTGGTTGTATGAATCCCATGTCCAAAAGTTCTTCCACTTGCTTTGCCACCTCTTCCCACTCAACCTTTGAAAGCCTATAAGGAGGCTTATTGACTAGTTTTGCATCCTTCTCACAAGCTCTATGGCATAGTCTACTTCTCTAGTAGGTGGCAAGCAATTAGGTGCTTCAAACACATCTTTGTACTCTTGCAACAAGGCATCCATTTCTTCATCATGTATTTGCAGCCCATTTTCCTCTTCTTGTGACAAGTGAGTTGTAGCATGTAAACAAGGTATAAACTCTTCAACTCTCTCTTCATTTACTTCATAGACACCAAGGTTAAAGCATGGCTACAAATTCCATCCAAACATAGCTCTTTGCCTTCATGTTGCATAAACCACATTTGCATGTGCTTCCAATCCATTGAAAACCTGCCCTAAGTGTGCAACCAATCACATCCAAGCACCACATCAATTGGCCCCATGTCAAGAACAATCAAACGGGCATCATAGGCATAATCAAAAGACAAAGAAATCCTTGTTTTGCAACCCAACTCTTGCTCAGCTCATGTTGTCCGTTTGTAACCTCGACTTTTAGAGGCTTCATCATCTCTATTAGGCATAGTTTTAAAGAATTTATTGATTTAGAGTCCATAAAACTATGTGTGCTCCCCTAATCAACAAGTATATGAATGGATTTTCCCCCAATTTTCCCCACAAGCCTCAAAGTGTTGGAACCTTTGCATCCTGCTTTAGCTTCTTGTGAAATGGCACATAGCATGGTTGTCCTTTCTTTTGTTTCAACTTCTACCCAATCCTCTCCATCCGAATCAAATGGAAACTCTTGAGAAGGGTCAAGAGTACGCTCTTCTATCACCTCATTTGCACAATCTTGAAATTCAGCCTCGTCCATATAATCCAATGGTGCCTCTTCATCTTCAACCACCTCAAAGATCATGTTAGCTCTTACCTCCTTTTCCTTGCAAATTTTTTTATTTTTTTCCTTCATATCTTTGACCCTTGGTGACTCCAATATAGAACGTCCATGGGTAGTGTGTGGTATATCCCATCTCCCACTCACATTGTACACACCCCTAGAAGATCCCTCCATGGGATCCAAAACTATGGGCTGCTTTCCAATCCTAGAACCTAAAACATGCCCACTTTTATGGTCTCTTGAAGGCATATTTGACTTTCCTTGCATACCACCAAGATTCCCATCATGTGGATTTAGTGCATGGTCAAATGTGTCCACACTCCTTTGTACACCTAAAATCTGGTCTTCAAGAGTTGCAAACCTTTCATCCATCTTGTCCTCCATTTGATGATGCATCAACTTGGCATTCTCATTGCCTTGGCGCACAATCTCACTACTAATGTAGAACACCTCCTTTTGGGCATCTCTTTGTGCATCCTTGATTGAATCAGTGAGAGAAATCCTTAGCATATCCAAAGTGATGTTCCCCAATGAGATTTGATCATATCCACTAGTGTGCACTGGTATTCATTCATTCACTATTTGCCCACTAATGTCATGTAGAGGTACTCTTTCTTGTTGCATTGCCCTTGAGTTTTGCCCATGTTCGACAATGGAATGTGGTGCCACATTTTGACCATGTGGATATTCACCCAATGGAGAATCACTCACAATATGTACCATGTCATCCACAAACCACCTCATTAACATCATCTTGAACTTGGTTCTCTTCCATGACATGCACTTTTGGTTGAGCTTTCAATGGCTTTCCATGGTTTCCCATGCTACCAAGTGGTTAGTATAGCAAACGACAACCAAATTGGGAGTTCTTTAGTTTTTCGTGTTTGTCTTGATGAGAGGAGCACTCCTATCACCCTGAATCACCACTTTGAGCACTCCTATACCTCTCTGTTTGACTTTTAGCTAAAAGGCAACTATGTGAGGTTGACCATCCAAAAGGTAATGGAATTCGAAACTTGTTGGCTCATTTGTTGGAAGCTCTTAGGTAGTTCTCTTGAGCTCTGTAAACACCTTGAATTCAGTCCGCACTATTTTTGACTAAATTAGGGTTTTCAGTCTGACCAAACTATTCCCTTTGCACCTTGAAATGGTGTCCAAGTCAACCATTTGATAGCTTTTTAGATTTGCCTTAAGAGGCCCTTTTAAGTCTTCCAAAGGCCTTTGAGATATCTTGAGTGGTTTGGGACTGAATTACACTTTTGCACTCACTGTAGAGTGTAGGAAAATCACAAAAAGTTGGCCATAATCTCCCCACAATACAGACCAAACCTCAATCATGATCCGCTAGCATTTGTCCAATGTCCAATCATGACATAATGCCCCAAGTAATCACCATCAAAAGCATACACTTGCCCATGCAACTCTTATGCTTTGATCATTATCAAGTGTCCATGACACACTCAATCAAGTAACATTTGGCTTCCATAGCCTCGGCATGCCTGCAATATATAGTCGAGTTGTGTGTTGAAGGAGCGCTTTATGCTTGCCGATCTCCCGGCCAAGCCTTCCCACCCTCATACCTAGTTTGAATCTAGGCACAAGTTGGGGCCAAGTCTTCACATCCAACATACCTAATCCCCCTCCTTTCCGCTTTTCCAAAAGCACTCACGATAATCTCTCCCCAGGCCTCTCCTCTCCAATGCGTGAGGTACCCTCACAAGCATACTAGATGCTATTAAAGTGAGAGTACAAGTGAGGTGTATGTGGATGTAACTTAAAAAAGAGAAGGTAGGAGCACTTACAATGTGTTTAGCATGACTCATGCTATTTTTATTTTATCCATTATAAAGAGCATGTACTCATGCTTTCCCTCAATCATCCAAAGTAGCTCCGATACACCAAATCACAACAAAACAACATCCAAATAGCATCCAAAACCATGTGAATCACAAGGCATATGACTTGCAAGGATTAGCTTCAAGTAAGGACTCCCAAGATCAATGCAATCATTGGCTCATGTAGGCACTTGCATGTTCTTGCTTTAGGCTAAGATTTGGCAATAATATGAAGACACAACTCACTGTTTTCATGTATATCACTTCAGCCCTTTGCCTTTACTTCATAGCCTCATCATTAATAAAGAACAAAACTATTATCCAAATGGCAACTAGAAGCTTTAATGGCTCAATGATCACACAAGGTGTGATGCTTGGTTAATGCTAAGCAAAAACTCATGAGAAGGCCAAGAAATTGTAGCCTCAGCTGTACCATACAATTCATTCAAGGGTGGACAATTTAACCATGTGAAATCTTCCAACTATCATGGTATAACATCATTTCATGTAGCATGTAATTGATTGGAGCAATGGTATTGCAAGAGCTTATGGAAATCTTTAAAAAAAATGCAACCTTAATGATGCTTATTAATGGCATTCACCATTAGAAGATGCCTTATTGTATGCATGGCTGACTTGCTTGTATAAGGTTGAAGATGATGATCATGAGTACCCTAATTGAAGCTTGAGGACATCGTTGCACATAGCCAACCACTGTAGAATAGGCGGCATCATATTTGCTAAAAATCGGTGCTTGTTGGCAATATTAAGGCCACGCTTAAGCTTGCCCTAGATTAGATCAAGCTTAAGCAAGACCACACTTGATTTTTTGCATTGAATCCAAGTAAAAACGACAACCATGCTCTCCAAAATAGTGCAATTTAGTAGCCATCGAAGCACAGATGGCAACACCCAAATCCGACCATGAATCGAGCATTCACCACTCCTTGTTCTTGATTAGGAGGGAAATGGCTGAAACCCCAGGTAAATTCTTAGATCTAGATGGAAGAAACCCTATTTCTCAGAGGATCAACATGAGGAGAGAAGAGAGAGAAAATCATAAACATTTTAATTAAGGAACTAATCATGATTAGTAGTAAATTTCCCCCAATTTTAGTCATGCTCTTCAAATTTTGGAGCGACTACCCCAAATTTTGGTCCATAGTGACCCATAGCCCTCCAAAACTTAGATCAATTCAAAAATCAAGGAAATTTCTAGCATCCCACAATCCCCATTCCCATTTCTTGATCAAGAAATCAAGAAAATTTCCAAGAAACTCAAGAAAGATCAAGAAAATGTAGAAATTTTGAAAAATTTCAGAAAACTGGATCAAAGACAAAGCTCTGATACCACTGTAATGATGGGGAGAGAAAGAAAGATAATGCACTCATAATGGAGTACCACATGCACTCATGATGGAGTACCACATGCACTCAAGGGAGTACCACCATAGCCATAGAAGCTTGGATCTCTAGGAAGTATGATTTGACTAGTCAAAATGATAAGATGTCCCTAATTACAATTTGTTCCCTTATATACTTGCCCACCTTTTCACACTTAGTGAAGTTAGGCCCCATACTTGCCTGGCCATATCCATGCCCATGGGCTTCCCTTATGTTTAAACCCAAGCCCCTTGGGGAGAGAAAGAAAGAGAATGCACTCATAATGGAGCACCACATGCACTCATGATGGAGTACCACATGCACTCAAGGGAGTACCACCATAGCCATAGAAGCTTGGAGCTCCAAGAAGTATGATTTGATTAGTCAAAATGATAATATGTCCCTAATTACAATTTGTTCACTTATATACTTGCCCACCTTTTCACACTTATTAAAGTTGGGCCCCCATACTCGCTCGGCCATATCCATGCCCATGGGCTTCCCTTATGTTCAAACCTAGGCCCCTTTCATTATAGAAATGGAAACATTGAAGAGAGTAGTGTATTTCTTACACATTAGAGAGGCATTACCAAGAATCTTTGGTAACCAACTTGTGAAATAAGGCCCCAATCTTCAACGGAATAGCGCACAGCTCATGGATGCCCTTACAGCTAAAATTGCAAATTGTATCGCCTATGGAGGAGCTCTTTATGAAGCTTAGAATATGCCCCAAGCTAATGACAAAGCTATTGCAAGGGTTTGGGCTCATTTAAGAGGCTTCATATCTATCAAAGATCAAACAAAGAAGACAGAGAAAAAAGCGATTTTGATTAGCAAACTAGTCAAGATTAGTGAAAATTTTCCCAATTTTCGTCCTAAAATTTGAAAAATTGGTGCGGCTCCCCCAAAATTTGGTCCATAATAAGCCCAAGCCCAAAAGATGTAGAAATTAACAATAGGAAAGAAAATTTCACCATTCAAGGTCACCATAGTTATCTTCTTGATCAATAAAATCAAGAAAATGATGAGAATGGTTGAAAATAGGAAAAACAAGAGCTATGATTCCACTACAAGATGGAGACCCACTCAATACTTGAAGTAGACAACAAGGGTGTAGTAACCATCCTAGAATCTCAGAGGAAGAATCTCACCATGGAAGCTTGAGCCATAGGCATCAAAGTATTGTATTATCATAAAGGTATCAAAAGCTTTCTTTACAACTATGAGCCATTATCTTATATACTTGTCCCATTTCACAATCACTTATTATGCCCATGCCCATAAAGCTAGGCCCCAAAGCCCAACTTATAAACATGTCCATGAGTCCATGGCCTCCACCACATTACAAACAGCCTCTACCTCAAGGTGGAAATGACATTTTCACACTCGAGACTCTAGTGTTGCTATGCCATAGCTCTATCTAACCAAGACTCTTAGGGTGTCAAGTACTCATGATGAGCAAGGAGAGTCACAAAGCTAACATTTGAAGATAAGCTAAGAAATGCTTATTCCTATATATCCATACTAAAGAGGCTTTGAAAAATATGAGAATGAACCACGAGGTTTTGAAAAAGCATAGAAGGAATCACAAGGCTCATCTCAAGCTTTGCACGACGAATGCAATGAGATACACTAAAATGAACTTACCAAAAAATATGCGGAGATCTTAAATTTGGATGATGAAGAGATTTCAAAAGCCAAGCTACCAAAAAGTTCTGAGAAAAAGAGCTCAAGAAGAGGGCCATATGCTCTCCCAAATCATCTTTGTAATCCTTAAACCTTTCTACTTCTATATTGAAACTTTCATTTGTTCAATGTAATATTAACTACACAAATCCACTACCACCACATTGCATCACAAGAATCATTAATCACACCACATTGTATACTCATCTCTTCGTGGCCATGGAATTTTCCCATGTCACTCTATAGTTTGAGATTCCAAGGAACATATTTGATTTACCTCTATTCATCCAAAATTACTAGTGTTGCATTCTCCAAGATTCTCAAGTAGTACTAGTAGATGAAGAGTTAATATTGGAGCTCTATTACAAAGGTACCACATTGACACCAAAACCAATAACGTAAGATATACTCAAGGAAAGTCTACAAAAACTGGCAAACGTAGGGTCATAAAAAGAAAGAGCAATCAAAAGAAATTTAGAGATCTACCACAATGCAATCTCTACAATATGAGGGGGATCATAATAATGTACCATAGAGTTTTTACTCGGGTGCAAACCAATGTGGAAAGAAGGGCTGGTTTAATGAAAGAAATAATCCTTACCCCAGTGATGTTGAAGACAAGAACCATTTTGAAAATGACGGTTATTTGAGAACATTGAGAAACCAATAGTTAAAGACAAGGAACCACACATCTTGAGGGATTCCTCAGCATCCATAAATGACCTCAACCAAAAGGATAATTCTCACACCACCCCCACCCCCACTATCACTACAATCTTCATAACCATCACATCATACTCTTTTTATTTCTCCTCGATCTTCTTCTATTTGCAATTTCTCCTCGATCTTCTTCTATTTGCACTAACTCTCTCAAGAGGCACCCTTGAAAGTATAGCAACTTACAATGATATAGAGCTTGAAGAGGAAGGTGAAGTCATTATAGCTACCCAAAAGACCATTTATCAGCATTGGTGTGCTCTATCTCCTCTCACTAATTATTTATACAAAATCTATAAAGCTCACCATCTAGGCTTTGAGAATAGAAACTACTTCAAAATTGGGAGCGTGTTAAGCTATCTTGTACCTCTATTTTTGTAAAGGTCTCTCATACTATTATTTTTATGTAATACTATGTTAAGGCAATTAGGACAAAATCAATGTAACTACTCTATGATGTCAATGTGTACACCAAAGTGGATATCACAAAGCCTCTAAACCAGTGTTGGTGGCATATCACCCATAATCTCACCATTGTGCCAGTGGTATGAGTGTAGAATCTATCACCTAAGTAGGTCTCACAAATGTCTACAACACTAGTTCACGTACTTGTATAAAAAAATTGCATCTATATATTATTAAAATACAAATCAAGTTGACAAGACATTAAGAAATGTACCTTATTGCCTAGATCTTGGGCTTGAACGTCGAGCATTTGCATCTAAATGGTTTAAAATATAAAAGAGAGTGAATTATGGCACACATTGCATTTTAGTAATAAAGTACTTATGACATAATTTTACACATGCTCACTTTTCTCTCCTTTATCTTATTGATTACAATTTGGAGCTTCAATTCAAGTATCTCAAGGTCTTTGAGACGCAAAGACATGAGGTTTTCACCCATGAGAAATCTGTAGAAAAGAAAGAAAATGTATTGAGGATAAATGTCTACAAATACATCTAGTCTTGTATTATTCAAGATCCAACTTTTAAGGTACAAAACATGTACTTGACATTACAACTAAATCTTAATATGTTTTCTTACCTTTGTTGACTTTGTAAGTAGTCAATCTCCTTCTCTAACAAAAGAGCATTGCCTTTCCAATACTATCATAAGTACTCCCATATAAACATAATGAGGGGATTAGTATTCATGGAAAAATAGACATACTGAATTACCTCTTTCTAAAGGCTAGACATAAACTAGCATAGCTTTATCTCAACTTCATTGTTCAGTTAAATACAAACCATTGATTTCTCAAATTCTCTAGAATACTATTAGATCTAGAACATAAATTTTTATT